>NW_026136707.1:22394538-22732038 GCF_905237075.1 Dicentrarchus labrax
TGCCACTCATTCTCTCTCTCTCTCTCTCTCTCTCTCTCTCTCTCTCTCTCTCTCTCACGATGGATATGAATCAGTTTCTTTCATTATATACTATATGTATTGCAAAATTAATTAATATCACACTAGTTGTTAATGGGAGGCCCCTTTTCTGAACCGACCGTAATAAAACATTGCACACGAACAAGCATGAACATATTTCACGCATTATCATTAATTAGGAGTGTAATGGTACATGTATTGATCCCGAACCATTCGATTCGGTATGCAACTTTCCGTGGTTCAGTACTCCCTCTGGACAAAGTAATTACTGACACATTAGCCTACTACACTTTAATTATGTCTAGGTCTTAGCATGTGTCGCACATAAATTCTAAAATTAGCCTCTGGATGTATAACTCATATACAGAGTGCTGTCAGTATGGCTAATACAAATGAGTAACCTGAGCTGAACTGAGGTAATTTAGATCCATTGTTTGGGAGTGCTATGGTTTCCAGAAAAGTACAGCAAAACTGGACAAAGAGCAGTAGGACAGACAAAAACACAAATAATCAAATAAGCTAAACCATTTACAACAGCATGTGAGAGAGTATATTACAGTGATTGCCGCTGTAATATATGTCATGGCCTTTACAGATCCAAAATGTTGGACCTGATCTGAAACAGACCTATGGGAGACATATCTAAACCCGATCCAAAAGGAAATCCAAAGGAGAACCTGACCACAGTAAGACCCAATCCAATCAGACCCAAGGATAATTAGACCCAGTTCAAAATGCAGTCAATCCAAACAGACTCTATCAAAGGACACCAGCAGCAACAGCAGCATGATGCACTTTTAGATAACAAGCAGTCAAAAAGGGCAGCAATAATGTCCTATGAGCAAAAGTAGTCACAGTCATAGTCATAGAAACCATTTCCAAAAATAATTTGTTAATGCTTCAAATTGATGTAACAGGTCAATCCTAAACATCGGCATCTGGAAATATTTTGAAGGATTGGTACTGGCTAAAATAAAGCTCTTCAAATGCTGATCCCTGCCTTTACTGTACTCTACTGTGCTGGTCACCTCAGCATGCTACTGTTGCAATGCCTCTCTCCTTTACAGTGCGAGCACAAATAGAGTGTGTGAATGTTTTTTTGGCCCACCGGTGCCAGTGACTCTGAATTCTGAAATACACAGATTCACTAAGCTCCGACTCCAACTCTCTTTCTCAGTGGCAAAAAACAATGTGCAACACATTCACCAAGCAGCTTCTCATTTTTAGCAAACACATTTGTTGGTTAAAACGATAAACACTGACTGTCACTAATTATCATTAATTCCACAAGTGACGATGACAAAACAGAATAAAACTTTGTTTTATTTGTGTCTGGGTTGTGTCTGGGTTCGTGTTTCTGTAGTTCCAACAACCCCAACAGAGTGAGATGTCTTCTCTCATGTCATGTCAATTTCGGGAGTTGCATTCACCCAGTTAACGGACCAGTGTGTAGGATTCTAGTGGTGCAGATTGCAGACTGCAAATATTTGAATATAGCTCAACCTCTCAACCTATATTCAGTTTCTGCAATAGATCCTCCTAAATGCTACACACTGGACCTTCAAACTTTGACTGAAGTCAGATCAATATCTTAAGCGTATCAACTTAATAGTTTTGAAACAGGACCTTCAGTATTTGGATCAAGTAGCATGAAAAATAAGATGTTATTTCTGTGTATAGGTAAAATAAGTATCAGATCGAACCCGGCTCATTTATGAAACAACTGAATGTACCAAGACAGAGAAGAGGATAATCATCTAACCAAATTAGGATATTTAACAGCATCCTTATTTTCATCAGAAATGATTTCCTACAATACTTTCTCCTGCATTGATTATGATGGCAGTGGGTATCCATTCAGATCTACTCAGGTATCAGAGAGATTCAGAAATAAATCTAAGACACTACTCAACCCCATTAGCCTGAGTACAATTTGGACCAGGCTATTAATTAAAACAAATGACGCAACATTTATAGAGATAGGCTTCTTTTCTTTATTTCAGACAATGAACTGAGAAGATCTAGACCAGTCTCTTGTCTGTGCACAATGGAGCTAAAGCCATGGCACAATACACTTAGCTTAGCATAAATTCTGGGAACAGGAAAAGAAAATCCACCTATACCACTACCTCTAAAGCGCCTTAATTAACACGTTTCATACAGATTAAACAAACAATGTATTAATGGACATGTTATTTAATATGATGGAGCATTACTGACATAGCGGCATTCGTTTATTTTTCTTATTGACCATATGCCAACATTTGAGCGCCTTCAGTTTTCCAGTAATAGTTATGACAAATGAGCCACCAATCAATGTTCATAGCTTGTTTTCTCTGCTGTACAGAAGAAGTAGCAAAAAGTGAATCTTGTGTACCATGACACCAATAGTACTAATACACTGGTCCTACTAATTGTAGTCGTTGCTTTATTTTTTATGGGCGTTTAGAGTCCCATAATGAGGCTTTAACACCCTGCCAAGAAACTGTGTTTGGCACAAAAATGGTCACATTTGAGATATTTAATACTGGCACACAATATTGAACATTGGCAGCTTCAATCTAAAAATACTAGAAAGGAGCAATAGACTTCAAAAGTTCAAACTGGTCAAAACATACAAATGCACTCTCTCTTTTTCTCTCTCGTGTATGTGAAAAAACACAACTGCACTGTTCATCCACCATATCCTTGCTTTTTCATCTCTCTCTCTCTCTCTCTCTCTCTCTCTCTCTCTCTCTCTAACTCGCTTTTATATCATCTATCAGCGCACAGACTGAGCGACACTGTGAGGATGGTAACACACAATGAGAGAGAGGGAGAGAGCACTGCAGCGGGACGTGAGCCAGTACATTCTTGTACAAACACACCCACCATTTCCCACTACACACACACACGATAACACATAATACACATTAGCATGCATGATGTAAATATCAAACAGGCATAAAACAGCTGCAGTTGTTATACTGGTTTCATCAGAGAGGTTCATTGTCATAAAGGTCAGAATGATCTCTCAAAGGCATCTAGAAAAAAGCATATGTGGTATAGGCTTACAGAAAGCCATATGCACTTGCATACATGGATACATTTTAAGCATATAAAACTCTAAGTTTAAATACACCTCAGTCATTTATGTTACCCTAGATAGAAGCTGAATAGATAGAATGCTTTCAACACAATTCTATAAGAAAATATGAGAGCTACTTCTGATTTTCAGGATGTAAAAGGATGAACATGCCGCTACTTAAGAAGAACTAAGAGACCTTCACTTGAAAAAGAATCCAGTGTTTTCACATTAATTAATGCAAGCTAATAAAACATCAAACAGATTCAACAACTGTTATGAGTGTGCAATGTTTTCTTTATAAAACTCTTCCTCAACATCGGTCAAATGCTTTCCTGTTTTAGATGTATATTACTGACAGCAATGTGATAATCAGACAAAATTACAATAAGATATATTTAGCACGGGACTAGTGTTACTTGAGGACCAGTGAATTCTCAGTAACACTAAAGTATATAATTGGTCAAATGTGTAAAGTGTGCCTATATAGGTAAAGTATATAACTGGTCATTTATCTACTGACATTCAATTAGATAGTTGGGAACTTGCAATTAGTTAGTAAATTAATTGTCCTTTTAGGAATGTATTCTGCTGTGTAATTGTCAGAAAAAATAAAAAAAACCAACAACATACAGACAAATACAGGAAAAGTACTCTTTATATAACAATACCTCCAAGAACTGAACTCAAAATGCAACCTCACACAGTGAGACACAACTAATTAATAATAAGATGGACTGATGAGAGAGTAAAATTTATAAGAATTAACTTGACTCCAGTACAAGGTATGTGAGCAACGTAACTGTTACTGCGTACAGCATTAACATGATGATATTAGAATTGCTCCTGCCAGGTATTACCTGGTAAATACGTGATAATAGGGAAACAAATATTACAGATTTATCAAAGGAAGTAATACAGTGGATTTGCTCAAAAGCTCTTCTGATATTACCTCCACTCTGTGTGTGTTTCTAACACTGCAAACTAATTTGATCTGTTACCCTCAGGCTGTATGTATCCAAAACCTGTAAAAAACCACAATGTATCTACTACAAGTCACTTTAAAGCTGGCAATACATGGCGATTTATTCACCAGAACTTTATTTTTGTCACTTTAATCACATTCTGAATGCATTGGGAAATCGTCCCTTGCCTGTTAGTGTGTGAGTCTATTCATGTGTCACACCCAGCAATGATGTCACTGTGTACAGACACACCCTGGAGTATGCTTATACATCACTGTAGTGAGGTGAGAAGTCAAAGACCCTGAAAATCTATATTTTTGTGTTTCACGTGAAAAATATCTGTATATGTTTCGCCCTGTGCTTGTCTCACTAGTTTCAAACGGGACTCAGTCGGACAACCATAACGTCAAGTACTTCAATGCATATTTGAATCAGCTGAGGTTAATGTCAACTCACTCACTCATCTCTTCTACAGCTGTAAGTTTACAGGCAAATTTTGGTTAGACTTCAGTTGATATTTTCCACACCAGCCCAATTTAAAGTTTTTTGTTAAAAATGTCATAATAACACTTATGTTTACTAATTACCTTGATGCTTTCTCTCTTTAAATTTACAGGAAAACAGTGTATACACAATTAAATGTTACAGTTACATTCTTAAAAACAGTCTTTTAAAAAAAAAAGGCTTTACATTTGTCCTTATCCTTCTCTTTATATTTCATATTTCCTTTAATATGATTGTACCTATGTACAAAATGAACACTGTTTACACAGTTAGTTGTGATAAAAAAAAGTTTTTTTGATTAATTAAGTTTTTGAGGAAAAAAGCTTTATAAATTGCTGTGGTTGCTAAATTGTTCATTGCCAAACTTCCCCTGGCCTCCAACTAGTCATGAATCATTGGTTAGACATAAATCCTTTGGATTTGAAGTTTTCAGAGGGCTTTTTTCAGCATAACAAGATTTTTGGCCTGTGTTAAGTTGCTCTTTAAAAACCTAATACCATAAAAAATATCACTGAAAAAACTCAAAACTTACTGTGAGTGCTACTGTGGCCCGGTCCTGTCACAGGTACCCGTTTGTCTCTGTAATGACTGTGCTGCCTCTGCACCCAGTGAACCTGGAAATCACAACACAAGGTAATGCATTACTTTGAGGACAATATAAAATAATGTTGACTTTGTTCAATCACAAAATGTGACACTTTTAGCTTGTTGTATAAACTAAAGAAAAAATCTAAACTACAAAATCTATATAACATTCATTTCACTTTGGTAAGTTTTGTGTCCACACCTTGGCTTCCCCAATAGACTCTCGTGTACTATAGCTCTAATAATCTTCAGCCAATTCTGAAGTCTTATTTCCGCTTTGTTACGGCCTTTTGTCTAGGATTGTGGATTCATGAGGATAAGAGCAAAACAGTGAGAAGGACAGAGCAAATGAAATATTTTGTTCTCTTCTGCTTCATTCTACTTTGAAAGAGAGGGAAAATCCAAAACACAGGGAGAGTTGGGTATCTTTATGGAGGAGAGTAAAAGGTTTCCTCTTCATTAGTTCAAAGAGTACTCGCTCGCTCTCTCCTTTGCAGTCCCATTGTCCTGGGTTAAAAGCAACGAAAACACCCCCGCCTCACCTACACCTCTGTCCTCCACATGCACACGCACACGCACACACTCACAATGTCTTTCATAGGCCGCTGCTTGCAGCTTTGATCTGATAAGAGGCTGGTCCTTGTGAAGGTGGGCGCACTAAATCAAACAACAGATCACAGACACACAGGCACACACACACACACACACACACAAACACACATATCAGTGTCAGGCCACTATTGTCCTCTTACACTTAAATCAGAGTGGAAGAGGTTGAAAATAAATACTATTGAGAGGCGGCTGCGGTCTTTTATGTCCTAAAAGCCTGCTTGCTTTATTCCCCCTTCATGTTCTTCAATTAGACTCAATTAACAAGAGCTGGTCTAAACTACCCAAGGAAGACGGATGTAGGGTGAGGGGGGGCCTGTTAGAGCTAAGAACGCTACATGTGTGATATTAAATACAGGAGACCTCAGACAGGAAGTGGAAGTGATACATGTGCAGTTCTGCCAATGTAATCAAATTGGTGTTTATATTAGGCTAATCAGATTGATTTACCTTGACTTAAAGTTAAATAAAAAGCATAATCAATGTAATTTGTTTACACATGCTTTTGCCTATGTCTTATTAATAAGATGATCATTTTCATTATTTTTTATTTTTTATTATTTATTATCCTCCTAAATGTTACACACTGCTAGCAAGACCCAACCAGTGCAGCCCAGTGAGACCTTATTATTGGCATAGAATGTCGTTTTTAGTTTTAATAACCTTTCATTTGCTATTAATTTACACAAAATGTAACAAAAAAAAAAAAAAGAGCCCTCTACTTACTTAAATATATCATCATAATATGTGCAATAACTTCATGTCAATTTACATTATAAATAATATGTGTTTTCACCAGACAACCATTGGAAGGCCTTTATCATGTACCAGCTACAGGACGTGAAGCCTCAGTAAGTGAAGCTAGTGACCTTCATAACCCGTTGCTCAATTGGTATCAGTCAAGATATGGATATTTTCTGGTGCTGTTTAATCATCAGGTCAGATTTAACCAGGAACGGTTGGTGAAGAATGCAGCCACTGTGAGCTCCCTGCAGTTTTGGCGAGCTCAAAGCTCATTTATCATTAATGTAAATGATTCCATTGCTGCCCATTTACAAACTATTTACACACTGCATAGATCTCTATGCAGATACCCCAGCTACTTCTTATTTCTAAATGCCACACATACACATACACGAACACACAAACAGGAAACAATTACACATAATTTATGAATCAACACATGATACTATAATACACACAAATGGCAAAATCACCTTCTATATGCTTCTAATGTATGTATAACAAACAAAGACATGCACATACACATAGATAACAAGGATGTGTGTGTGTGTGTGTGTGTGTGTGTGTGTGTGTGTGTGTGTGTGTGTGTGTGTGTGTGTGTGTGTGTGTGTGTGTGTGTGAGTAAGAGAGAGTGCCCCAACTACCTTGTAAAACCCCTCCAGCCTCTCCTCTGGAGAAGCAGCCAGGACACGGTGATCAATACACATGATAGGGAGCTAATCGCTCTCTGTCAAACCAGGCTCTGCCAGCTACTAATGGCACACTCTCACTAGGGAATGTCTGTGTGTGTGTGTGTGTGTGTGTGTGTGTGTGTGTGTGTGTGTGTGTGTGTGTGTGTGTGTGTGTGTAGGCGTGGGCCTTAATGGCAGATTGAGACTCTTTAGGGAGTGTTGCTCAAGGTTAGACTCAGGGGACAAGGAGCAATTGACCACACTGTCTGTGACACTGACCCCTCCACTGTCAGCGCATTCATCATCCAGCTGTGACATATGGGCAGTACACACACACACACACACACACACACACACACACACACACACACACACACACACACACACACAACACACAAAAAACAAGATGAAATGTGCAGATAAAAATCACACTGTACAAACTATATAAAAAAAGTGACATGTCACATGTAAATGCACAGACATCATCAAACAACAAAGAACATTTTACAAAATCGACAAATAGCTGTCCAACACATGTTGCAATACAAAGTCAGCCAGTGCAACTTCAGAATAAGTGCACATTTCTCCCTTCAAAATAAAAGCCTAGTTAAATAGAGGTTTGAGATCAGTGAAAGAAGACAAAGGCAGGACTATGAAAAATAAACCTTATTTGAAAAAATTGCTTTCCAGCTGTGAGGAAGAAAAGAGCAGTGGAGCACTTACATGATTGAACGGCTGAGGTAGAACTGACAGAGGCACAATGTGAATGTGTGGAGGAGGAGGAGAAAGACAGTAAGATGTAGGGAGTAAAAGTAAGTGTGTGAATGTGTGCTCATATGAAGAATATACTGTATGTGTGTGCACAAATACAGCTCTTTAGAGTAAAAGTGAATGATTGAGGAAGGTGGTGAGGAAACACAGAAAGAAAGTGTGTGTGTGTGTGTGTGTGTGTGTGTGCGCACAATACTCCCATGTCTCTATATGAATGAGTGGATGCGGTGGATGGCAGGCAGCTGCAGCAGTGTGATACGAGCCGAGCTGCACAGATATCAGCGCTGACATTTTGGGCTTCGCTACCCACCCACGGCCCCCTGGGAAAGTGATGGCGATGGCAGCGGCAGTGGCCACATGCCACCCCCACACCACCCCCTCCCTTTGTCTGTCAATCACAACGCTGTGCTTCCTGAGGCTCTGTCTGCCCCGGCCTGGCCATGGCTCTGGCTGGACCCATTATTATATGCAGCAGTAAACGCACCGCATGATCCACCTCACCCGTACCCCAGCACCCAGACCCTGATGTACTGGTGATCCTTATCTGGACCCCCCCCCCGTCATCACACACACCTACTCTCTGCCTCTCCATTCAGTCTCTCATGTATAGTTGCCAGGCTCACCACAGAGAGAGAAAGGACAGAGGAGAGGAGCTGTGTGTGTGTTACCTCCGACCAGAAGATGAACAGTGAAACCAACGCAAAAAAAAAAGAAATGTGTGAACTCTACAGTAGCGAGCAGCAAGGGGAGGGAGGCAGAAATTGCATAAATTGAAAGAGAGGAGAAAGATAAGAGGGAGATACACTCTGGCCCCTCCTCTAGCCTTCTTTTAAGGCACCTCTTGGCCTCCTCTCCCTCCTCCGTCTCACCCTCCCTCCTTCCCCCTCCCTACCCACCCCTGGGCCCTCTGGTGTGTTGCTCACTCCATTGTGTCAGCCTTCAGAAGTGCTCAGTTTGAGTGGCAGGCCGTCACAGATCAGTTCCCTGCTAAAGCGGCCCGGCAGGCCGGGGTGACGGGCCAGGAAGGGATCTAAGTGGGGTTTATCAGCGCTTCTTAACGCCTCTCCGGCTCCCTGACACAAAAGAGAGGGGGTATTAAACATCTAAAGCAAACCAAAAAGCGTGAAAGCTCCTTATAGGGCCGCGGGATTGCGGATGTGACTGGAGTCTTTAAAAAAATATATCACAAAAAAAAGAAAGAAAAATAAGGAGAGAAAAAAAACGCACACAAACGCTTCAGCAATGAGGAAGCAAAAGAAAATGTTGTGGATAGAAGAGTGGGTGGGAGAGAGAGAAAGAGCGAGACAGAGAGAGTATCTGTAGATGGAACTAAAAATGCGAAAAACAAACAAGTGAAAACTAGCTTAATAATGTTTCCTAGCTTACCACCTGTTCTGTTTGTTAGGCTGAATCTAACAGCCTTATATATGAAACTCAAGACTGCTGCAAAGAGTGGACATTCAATGTACCAACGTACTGTATAACCAATACCTAGGCTAGTCAATGACAATATATAGACTATAAAACCGTCAATGAATAGTTTTTGTCTCAGAGATTGAATTTTGAAATTCAAATTTTCTCAAATGTGCTTTAACACCTACCACCACAACAGTGAACAAGGAACAGGTGTTCAAATACCAAGGTTTGACATACAACGTGGAAATTAGCAGCATGAACTGATGATGCTGGTTTGCCAGCTAATTGGACGCTGCAATTAGCTAACAGTTTTACACCATTAACAAACATTAGCGCTTACTTGTCCTTGTAGAAAAGGCACGGGTGTTACAAATAACTGTAATGATGGCTCTGTTCTGAACCCTGGAATTAACTCACCTAAAGGGAATGCATCATATATAATGTCAGTTATTACAACTGTGCTTTTCCTGCTATAACATTCGAAAATGTCTGCTGTGAGAAATTCAGACATGTCACAATTGGAAAAGCACAGGTGTAAATAATACGATTAATGATTGCTGAATTCCATTTAGCTGCATCAGTTTCAGGCTCCCGGTGTGCATGCTGATTTACTGACTTACATGGGAGACTGGGCCATCGTTGATGTTATTAGTAATGCTTGTGATTTCCTACAATAACAGGTCAAAAAGGCCTACTTCTGTGTAACAATTTGGAACTTTGCAGTTAGATTTTACAAAAAAAATAAAACCTAAATTGTCCACATCAAGAGCTGGTATGGCTACTACCAGCCTCTGCATTGTACGACGCAGCATGTTTGATACAGACTCCAGTTGTACGTCTATAATTCAACCCTGTTCTCCTCAAGATAACACATTCTTAAAGGACCTCTTTAAACTTGTAACTTGGCTTACCCTGTATGGAGTATGTACATGCAAGTTTTCACTACACACACAGAAGGTGAGTAACTAAGGCTGCGTTCAATCACTATTCCATGAGTGTAAACACTCAAAGCTTGCTCTGTGGTGAGCAGTAAAATGGGATGTCAGACACTTATGAATCAACATCATATTGCCTCATAACTGTACTGTCACCTGACTGCAAGTTCTATAAAATGCGATGCATTGCGTTATTGTTGGCAGGAAGTAGTGAATATGCCACAGACATGACTTTTTTGTTCAATTGTGTCACTTTAGTATGTCTAATGTCTAATAAATATAATACTTTGCTCTGATATTCACTTCACAACAGTCATGCTGCATATGTCTTTGACTTCTCTCGCTCCTTAGAGCTTTGTTGCAGCTACAGGCAGTAACAATAAAGCTAAGAAAAAAAGTCAGAGGACCGAACATACTCTGCACAGTGGTTTTCTGTAAGTGTGTGTTAAGTGTGTAGCACACCAGCAGGGACCAGTGTGTGTATGTCAGAAGCTGGCAGGGGGTTAGTATCTGAGACATTTTGTAAAAGGTCAGTGTAGAGTTCAGTCAGAGACATGTCTGTGTGTTTGAGGATGAAACTGCAAGCGGTACGATGGTTAGGACAGTTAGGAGGAGGGTCAGTGAGGGGAGGTGGAACCTGCAGGAAACAAGGTACAGACAGAGACAAGAGAGAAACACTTGGATGTTGTTATGTCCTGTCATACAGCAGCCATATGTGTTTATGCATTAACTGTCTGGTGGTTGCCTGTGAGGATCCTGTATGTCGTTCTTTGAGTCAGAATGCACGTGAGTGGCCTGTTAGCTGTGTAAATGTGCATGTGTGCGTATTGTGGCCTGATCTGCGTGTCGTCTCCGAGCTCTCACATGTTTGTGTGGAGCGGTTTTTCCACAGCCTTGCTAATTATGTCATTAGCAGTCCGATTAATACAACAGCTGATTGCTGCTTTGCTGGCAGTGGGTTGTTATAGTACAGCTCTGAAGATGTGAGCCCCAGAGCCCAATTCCTATAGACTGCTTTAACTCAGCCAGTGTTTGATATGAGCTGCAGCAGCTGTTGCAGACTGCACTGATTTATGAAGTGTTATTCCTCTGTAATGGAGCTATTCCTCAGTTCAACTAAAATGTTTCATTTTTAAAAGTAGTTTCTTTCTGAAGAATTGAACAATGGTTTCCATCAACTGTGATGTTTATTTTATTTTTATTTTTTTTAATCCATTTTTATTTGTTGGCCATGATTCACTTTATTTACACACTGACAAATAGGGGAGTCATTTGTAAAATACTGGGTTTCACTTTCACTTCTTATAAATCATATTGTTACAGGATATTTCTCAGCACAGTATAGTATAGTATACTATATGACTTTAAATTATTTAAAGAACCAGTGAGTATCATTTAGGAGGATCTGTTGGCAGAAATCATGTTTTTACATCTACAGTAGTCCAGAATGGACAAACCAAACACTGACTCTAAGTAGGGCCTTTATTCCTCTTGAGTTTTATAGTTTCAACTGCATGCGTGGAAGGCTGAGCTGTAGTCACTTGGTTGTAATCTGCAACTTCACCACTAGATGGCACTACACACTTGTACGCAATTTCAGAGCATCTGTGTATGTATGAGCTAAACAGTTCATTGTTATCCTTGGTAACAGCAGTAGAAGAATCTGCACTCGAGGTCAACGTACTCCCTTGTTTTGGAGCTTTCAACCACAGTTTTAATACTTTGTGTACATGCTGGCTTATAACTTAAATTGAGTGGAAACTTCAGGTACGGTAAGTACGTGGGACACTCCAGACATCTCCCAAAAAAGACCCACATTGACCTTTTTCAGCCAGTTTTCTTTAGCAAGCAGATGTAGTTACAAAGCTATACATAGTACATGTCATTTTGGACAGTATAAATACAATACTTCTCTTCTATTTTTCTATGATGCAACCTGGAAGTGTCTCCTGATGTTCCAAAGAAAATGTAAACACTTTCATTTTAAATTCAAAACTTCACGTAGAACTGTGGCAACAAACACTCAGTTTAGTTCCACTTAATCTAATGCATGAAAACACCATCTTATAATGCTTTTGCTACACAAAGATGCACCAGTAACTCTGTCTTTCAACAAATGGAGAGTAGCACACTTAACACCTTATGTTAGATCCCAGGAATAGTATTGTACCATGTCACTCTGACTAGTAACACTGTTTTAACCTCTAGACAAAGTAACATTAACTCTGTCTCAACCTTGCAGCTTACTGAACCTCGCATGGTGCAGTCATTAGTGAAGTCCGTAATGTAACCCACCTGCAAAGTGCAGAGTGAAAAGTAGCACACTGGTTTGTATAGACAGAGGCCTGGTCAGAGGTGGGCGGATGGAGTATAGTTTAAGCTTTGGCAGCAGGCCAGCTGCTGTAGCCAACACACAGTAATTGTGTTTGGCAACACATAACCCACCATAAATACGTCGTCCATATACCTATTACAATATTGACCATATTCAGCATAATAAAATTGCTATTAAAGCTAAATCTATTAGTCTGATTGGTTAAATTATAAGGCCTCATCTTCCCAAATAAAAAGGTTTTCCTATTGAGTTCAAGTTAGTGATATTAGAGAAATTGTTCTTGCCTCTGTGCTAAAAAGGATCAGTTCACATAAAACAACACAGCCAACAAACAGACTTCAGTGCAACAGCGCCTGCTAAAGAGGTGCAATGTCTAAAAATGCAATCGTTCATTATCCCAAAACATTATTCGTGCAATCCATTAAATTTAAGGCTCATTACAAAATGTGGGACATTTTAAGGGTGCAAATTCATTTTCACCTAAAGTTACGATGGTAGAAAAGTAATTAAAGTTACAGTGTAATGAAATCATGGACCATACATGGAGTCACTGGAGATTGCACATAAATTACTTCAATTAATCACACGCACACTGATTCAGATGATAACTCTGAATCAGAAAGCTTGGAATCCTCTTCTATCTGTTTTACTTTCTGTCCATTTCTTTCCCTTGCTTGTGTGTCTTTCTGTGTGTGTAAATGCACTGTTGCTTTGTGCAGTTTTTTTGTGTGTGCCACTGAAGGGGCAGCGTGCTGGGGAAGGGCCAGAGGTCTGGTGCACCCTGGAGAACGGACAGGGCCAAAGCCACGTCTCCGACCCTTCCTCCCGTCCCTCCTCCCTCACCCTGTGCTGTCACAGGATGTCTCTGTGGGTGACGGTTTCCCTGGCAACGAAAGCCCGGCGAGGAGGCTGCATTGTGCGCTGCGGAGGGTGATGCGGAGCGGCTTGTCGAAGGTGGCGAGGGCGGGGGGTGGGGGCACACAGTGATATCGGGTGGAACTGGCACACGAGCTACACAAGTGAGATAAACAACTTTCAACCATTACTCACCACATGGCTCTGTTTCTTTTCTTTTTTTCATCCTTCTCGCTAATCAACACTAGACCCTGATTAAAACAGCAACGCCAGCCAAATGAACTTCCATTTGCATATACATGCTGTGTAAAATCAGAACCGACGCCAGAGTGTGAATTCACCTTGACGTGGCCGTGTTAAATGTATCAAACAGTCACGTCTAAGTAGCTGAACGTTCTGATTTGCTGTAGTTACAAATCCATTTCCCGCTGTGTTACACAGACAGTGCGAGTCAGGCCAAAAAAAAAGCAAAAAAACAAAAACCTCAGAGCAGCTTCTTTTGGGAACCTGTAGCTTGATCCATTTTCCAGATCCTAATGTGTGATGTGTATTTATTCGACAGTGTTTTTTTTAATGGAACAGTTAAAAATACTTACCCCTGCTGCGGTCCTAAGTCTGCTCTCAAAGGTGGCTCTGTCAGGGCGCCACCTGCTGTCTCTCAGGGTGTATACACCCTCCAGGCTGCCAACCTGTCAGCATAGAAACATATTGTGGTCAGGATGTGAAAAGCCTCACTTTCAGGACACAAAGGGTAAAGAGTTGCTCTAAGTCGTGCTTGGTTGAGTGCCTTTTATTTAAGATTTTTTTTGTTTTCACCCTGTCAGAGAGACCAATACAGATACAGTGTGAGGGTCAAATCACATAACGTATTCGGCCTAAATCCCCAATATTACCAACATGATATCAGTGTATCCCCTCCGGCCATCTGTCTTGTGTGGGGGTTTTTCTACAAGAGGTTGGCCGAAATCAAATAGCACACAGTTTATCTAACCTTATCCTGGGCTTTTCATTTCCAAGCCTTATAAACTCACATCGTATTGACCGCCTGGGAGAGTTAGAACTAACTAAGTGAAATCTACTCGCTGGCAATTGTGTGCAAGGCGCACGTTGTATGGGGGTGTGTGGTGTGTGCGTGTGTGCGTGGCTTGCTGATTCTATCTTCCTTCACATTCATTCTCTCCATTCTCTGTCCCTGAGGTGCATCAGGGCTGAGACTGCCGAGTAAATTGTCCCAAATTGAGTTCCTTCTTGCCGGCAGATACAGGCCACATCCCGACCGTTTAGAGCGAGAGAGAGAGAGAGAGAGAGAGAGAGAGAGAGAGAGAGAGAGAGAGAGAGAGAGAGAGAAAGAGAGAGGGAGAGAGAAAACAATCACAGCACATCACTTGCTTGAAAACCTTCTCTCTAATTTTTCTCTTTGCCTTTTTCTACCCACCCTCAGTGTCCTTCTCCTCTGCTGATTTCCCTGCTGCCTCTCTTTCTTCTCCCGGCACATTATTCTTCTGCTTCTCCCTCTTTATATCACTCCCTGTGTGTCTTTCCTTGTCTTTGTCTGCTGAGATAGGTATACATCAGACTTTCCTTGCTCAGCTTGGCTTTTTCTTTCCTTTGATGATTCTCTGCCCTCCTGCTCGTCTTTCTCTATCCTTTCTCCCCCAATCCCTGCTACTTTTTTCCATCTCCCCAACCAACAGTATTTCTCTTCCCTCTCCGCGTCCTTTCCTCACCCTGGTTTCTATCCCTCCTTTGCACTCTCATCCCACCCTCCATGGCTGGCTGTACCCGGTGACATAGTACCCATCAGCGCAGACCTCCTGGGTGGAGGAGTCTCGCTCTGACAATAATCACACAGTAAGTTTATAACGCTGGCAGCCCAGCTGAGCTGAGCTGAACTGAGCACACGCGACTCCCCTGACGCCGGCACACTCCATTTAACTCAGCAGGGGGCTGCAGGCTGGCTGGGGCAAGGATGAAGCATGAGGATGGGGATGCCAGTGGGTTTTTAGGATGGGGGGGTACTGGGGGGAGGGTGATGGAGCAGTGACTGGAGACAGATATGGAAATGGGATGAGGAAGGATGGCTGGAGCTGAAACTGGTGCTGCAGGGGATGAAGAGGGGGTGAGGTTTTGGACTTTTGGGTTCGGGCAGTTTTTTTTTAAGAAGATGCGCATGTCACCGTCTCTGCATGGAGTGATAACCCCTCTCTACTTTCACTGCTTGCTCTCTGAAAAATCCCCTCTATCTCTTTCCACAGCTTTTAGGGTGTTTACTTTTTGTACTGGCAGCAGGGACACAGAAACTTCTTTTCGACTTGAGAACTTAGGTTTTTAAGTCTTTGTAGAACCAAGATCCCCCTTTCTCAAGCCCCTACAAGCTCCATAAGTGCTGTAACTAACCCTGACCTATGATCTCGCTAAAAAAAATGAGAGATAAAAACAAACCCCCCTTTGGAATCAATGAAGGTACACTTTGATATTTATTTTTCTATTATTTCCCACTGTGCTCACAGAAGTATTAGGAACAATGAGGACCCTATTATAGCACTTTTGTTTGGTTGCTCGGATTAGGTTTTACCGTTCACTGGTCTGCTGATACAGAGTACCAATCAGATAACAGCACTTTCTTTTTCCCATATTTAAAAAGCTTACTACACGGAACTTATTGGAATTATTTTTATTAAAGGTAATATGAGGCCAGGGATGGCTTTGGATAACAGAGTGTTGGTGCTGCACTCTGTGGAGCTCTCCATGGTGCTGATCCTGTGGCTGAGAGCCGACAGAGAGTTGCAGTATGCTGGGTGCTCTCTCTCCTGTCCTACCCATTCATTTATCATGTCTAACCATTGACTTCACCTGTTGCCTAATGTTTGCTGTTTTCAGCACCGTAGATTGACAGATGTCTAGTTACAGTAGTAATATGTAGAGTTCCAAACCCCACGAGTCAGGTTCAGGTAAGGTTATATTCAAATAAGGAGTCAATCTGTGCCCATGCTGTGGTTTGCCTGTCAAGCTAATAATAATGGATAAATTACAGCAAAAACATAGCTGGGGGTCTCAGGATGTGTTTCATGTCTCAAATTTGGCTTCAGGTATCAGTTTGAGGCCAATTTACAATTCGACTTAAATGCTGGCTGCAGAGTTTTTGTTTATGCAAGATAATAACACTCTTTAAATAATATTACACATTACACTAACACACAGGATCAGCTTGGGATTTAGTGTCTTGCTCAAGGACACTTGTGACATGTGGACAGGATGAGCCACCAACCCTACAATTAGTGGGCGACCCTGCTGAGACACAGCCTCATATCATCTCCCGCCTTCACTGCACTTTAGTCTAATGATCAACTATTTCTATAGGGACTATTTGTTTTTGTAGTAAGTCGTCCCAGCAAGGTACATGGACTATCTAGAGTAACTGTCTTGTTTTTAGTGTGCATGAAAGACACACTGCTGTTGAATCCTTTATTTGCAATTCAATTTACTCCCACTGTATTTTGGATGGCAGCAGAACTCTAGAGGCAGATGTCCAAAAACCTGAGCAAATAAAACTAAAACTATTTGCTTAGATACCACTAGAGATAAGTGAGACAATCTGTCTGTTTTGCAATTTGAGTGAAACAGCCCTTTAACATTGTCAAAGCAGTCAGTGGCCCATAAAAACAGATAAACACTTCCTGCTAAATGTGTCACTTTGAGAACTTGACATTATTGACACTGGATGTGCACAACATACACACATGTACACACAGTCAAACTACAGCTGTACATGGAAATTAGTGAGCAATTTCAATCCAACCAAAACAAACACACACACACACACACACACACATACACATACACACAGACACACAGACACACATCCATGTGCCTTGCCAGAGCAGGTTCACAGCAAAACAATATGAGGCCAATCAGGGGACCATTGGTATGGCTCTCCCTCTGCTAATGAAGGCACTTTGAAAAGGTAATCTAATTCACCAGCAGCAATTAAGGCTGGGAGCGCCTTGTCACTATCAATTATCCGCTCCTTCACTCATGTTCTCCAGTGCGGACGCTGAGCCTGCCTGACACACAGCACTGTCGGACAAATCAACCCCATCAGCCAGCCAGTCACTGAGAACACTAATCATGAGAGTGTTCAAACACACACACACACACACACACACACACACACACACACACACACACACACACACACACACACACACACACACACACACACACACACACACACACACACACACACACACACACACAGAGAGAGATACTGTATGCTTGAATCATCGCACAATGAACTAAGTAAGCTTGACATGAATTGGGATGTCCTAGCTGGCTGCAGTCAGAGGTGGATCTTTACTCAGTGGATCCATAAGCAGTATCAACAGCCCTGGCTCCTACAGGCTGTTACTGTAGGTGGCAGGACTGATATTAACATCCATCAAATATTGGTTGTTGATCTAAAACCCATGCTTCTGTGCTGTGGTTTTTTGGTTGTTTTGTGGGTGTTTATTAGTCGATCAACAGAAATTATAATCGAAAAGAAGTTTCGTAATTATTAATAATCATTTTTAGACTATTGAGTTTTCTTTTTGACTATTTTCTCCAAAATCTTTTAGTAAAAATGTAACTATTATTGCTATAGACAATAATACTGATTTCTAGAACACGTAAACCTTGTCTGAGAATATCAAGGCTCTGTACAAGTCAGTCACATTTACATTTATCATGCTGCTATAGTGGCAATGGCAGTCACATTTAGTAGGATCACCTGGAGTTGATGTGTGCATGTGTCACCTAGATTTGATTACGCAAATGCATGATGCATTCACATATAATAGCAGATTGTGTCAAATAAGACAGGCCTTTCAGAATGTGGTGACCGGCTAGAGGAAACTGTGGGAAATGGGTGATAGATATGTGATGAGTTATGGAGTTACAAGCAAAAATTTTAAAAAGTGCTCCATAAAAGAGCCACTAGGTGGTTTCCGCAACCAAGACTAATCCGTTTGACTTCGTCCTGTTGACCTACCCAAAATTCATTTAAAAATCTATTGAACAGTGTTTCAGACTGAAAAGTTACTTGTTTATTATTGGCTAAAATGCAATTATCCAAGTTCAGAGAAACATGAACTACTTGAAATTCTTACTGAAGTCTTTTCTAAAGCATGAAGTAGATATCGAGTCTGCGACACTGACGCAATACACATGCAGACACAGCACCCAGACCTGTCGCCCTCTCCTCGGACTCCACAATTCAACTAGACCTTGAGACTCCAGACAGGTGTACAGTGACAGACAGGACTATTGAAAATGCTCTTGTCAACGTCTCGATTGCTTAACTGAATCTCTCCAACTAATGACCTTCATGCTGATGAAGAGGAGATTAGCATGACAGTGCTGCTGCTGTGAGAAGAGTGCTGCAAAGCCTTCAAAGGAAAATGTCTGGACTTGACTACTGTATGTTGCAGCAGGAAATAAAAAATCCTGGGTACTGACAGATGTAAGTGATACATGCATATCAATTTAATGTCATCGGGTATATGTAAATTTGAAGACAGTCAAGTGTCATTTTACAGGTAGCCAAACACCATCATTAGCAACTCTTATATTCAGATATTAGACGTCGACAGTAGACTACGTTTAAAAACAAATGGGTTTCATTTGTTCATAACATGAGTGGAACAAACACTAACAGCACCATTAATAGAACAATCTTCTATCTTATAATTTGACTCTTATCTTGATGAGGAATGCTGTTGTAAAGTTATTTTTGTGCTTATATTAAGGACAGCATAATGTGCAAGTTAAAACAATGGTGAAACCTTTGGTGATTAAATTTTAAAAACTGGATCATCAAATCAAACACTCTCACATAGCCTAAATTAATTCCTCCAATCAGCCACAGAGCACAGCACTGATGAATGGAGAAAAATAAAACAATACCCCTGCTTCAGAAAGAAAAGCCTCCCAGAATGCAATATGTGGACACCACTGTTACCCCAAGAAAAAAATCCATACTATAATTTGTAGTGTTTTCTTTGTCCTATGTGGCTTGAAAGTTTAAGCTTTTTACAATTCTGACTATCCTTTGTAAGTGAATGAAAAAGAGGTCTAACTAAAGAGAACATGGTTCACTTCCCAGTGGGAGAAACTGCATTTTGAATCAATTCACATCAAGCACATTTGCAGATGTTTATGCAGGTTCATGTGCAAGATGGTCCGTAAAAGTAGCTGTATGAAACTGCAGTTCTCACCTCCTGACCTCTGTTAAACACACAAACAGCAAACACTACCAGCAACATGCATGCCTATTCAAAACCCATGTGATAGGAAATCGATCTTCTGTATATCTAATCCAAAAATTCTTGCAGACCGGCAATGCACTAATACTAAGTACTAGTCTCACATGTATTTGCAATTAGTCTCCAAATAACTGGACCTGCATGTCTGAGGACTGTAGGCAGAAACCCACACACACGGGGGGAGAACATATAAACTCCACACAGAAAGACTCCTCAAGCCAGTGTATCCAGCTAACTGCTAATTAAACTATTCACTGTATTTATAGAATGATAACCATGGTATTTTCCTCGAACTTCAGGTCAGGTACATGTATGCCAGAACTTCAACACAAACAACACAAGACTGAAAGGTAGTCTCATTCAATATGCTGTACACAGTATATTATGATAAGAAAACTAAATAATACATCTAAAACAACGACTTGGATCAGCTGCAGACCTGGCTTCTACTGCTGAGAAGAAGCTCCCATGAGGAGTTAATATTGGACTTGAGCATTTTGGACCCCAACCAAAAATCACTTGCAATTATGCGAGTTGTAAGTCAGAGCGATTAAAAAGAATAATAATAGATTAATCAATTAAAGAACTGATTTTAAATTATCCCAGCAGAGGCTTCTTTTAGTTTTAGTATCTGCCTCACTGTGGTACACTGTAAGCGTTGCTCTCTGCTACTAAATAAGTTTTTACTATATTCTGGTCTGACAGAACACAACATGCTCTTCAAAGACACCCGAACTATACTCTGAACCTTGAACTGCTCTCCACTTACAAGCTGCTGGTTTCTCTTCCAGCTGCGACACTTGACAAAGTAAAGGACACTAAAAGCTCTAATTAAAGTCTTTGGGAATTGCCCGACTTTTATTTTCGACTGAAACACAATGAAATGATGGAGACGGAAAAAAAAACATTATTTTGTGAAACTGGATTGAATAATTACTGAGGCTAGTGTGTGATGTGGTGGTTTTCATTTAAGGGTAATAGCTCATCATAAGAGCCTGCTGATTAAAACAGTTGCTAAAGGACTCTAATTTTATAGTACAACTATACTTGTCTATTATGTTGGGTTGGTTGTTATATTCAGTCAATCCATCAATGATTTCTCTTGATTTAGTTTGTTATTCCACTTTTTACTGCATGCCTGTGTTTTGTTTTGATTCTTCACCCTGTTATTGATTCCTATAGATAAGAAATGCCTGTGCTCCCTCTTCAAGTGTCATCTCTGATTATCATACTGCACAGCATATGACTGAAAGGCCCAAGCATCAAAATTCAAAACAACTCACTTGAAAGAAAAAGCTGATTTAAGACACTGTGAAACGCACAAGCTCGACTAGAGCCGCAGGTATTGTGATCTACTTGTTCTATCTTTTGTTCCTTAATGTGTGTGTTTTTTTTTTATATTTTGTTTATTTTGTATGTGTTTGTGTCATTTTCGTTTCTCTTTTTCTTTGACTTCCTATGAAAAATTATGATCTATGATAATTGTTGGTAATTCCTTTTACTTTTTTAAATCCTCTTACCTTGAAGGCAAAAGTGCCCACCTCTACCTTAAGAGTTGCATGTGTGTTTAGCAGTGATCTCCTTAGAGCTGACACTAACAGTTAATCTTAATCAATTTATCATTTAATTCATATGACACCAGAATTAATGACAGATGCCCATTATAAGTTAGCAGAGCCAAACTGATTACATTACCACAATTTCTTACTGAACTTTAATTTACAAAGTGAAAGAGAAAAGAAAGCAAATTGCACATTTGACAAGCTGTAACCAGTTATTTTCAGCAGATGGCAAATACTAATGCAAAGATTAATAGATTAAAGCTAACAGTTTGAACTCAAAGTCAGTTTTACCACTATTGCTAAGCGAGTTCAGTGCAGTCTGCTGCTTAATATGTCCAAATGGTTAAAGGTTAAAAAGAACGCATAAGAAAGTCAAGAACTTCTAGAAAGATCATTTTCTGAGTAACAGTAAACAAAACAACAACCAAAGATGAAAACCTAAAAACTGACAGAACAGAGAGTGTAGTAGTTTGAGGATGACACAAACAAGTTAAAGCTGTAGATGTGTAGCAAGAAAGGACCAGCTGCTGGGAGGAAAATATGAAGAGGAAAGACCAAGAACAGGTGGAGGAAACCAAAGCGAGGACAAAGGAACTACCAGCAGGAAACTGTTAAAAGAAACGCTGCAGCACGATATGTGCACAATTTTACTTTGCTGTTACAACAAAAAAGGAAACTTGAAGATGCATTTACCAAGATTATTATGTTAACAATAAATCAAACGCCACCGTTCTCAGTTCATGGGAGTGCTTCAGCATCTTTCATGGTTTTGGTTATGGTCCACAACTTCCCTGCTTTGGTTTAGTCACATTGCTCACATCAACATTGTTTCCGGCAACAATAAGCAGCTGTCAGCGAAAAAGCTCTAATAAACTCACAGTACACTACCTGCCTAGCACCAAACAGTTTTTTGTTTAGATTTTCAGCAGGGTTTATGGGAGATGTGTAAACTCTGAAAAACACAAGGGCTAACACTACAACACCACTGACCAGATACAGAGTCATTGTAACTAAGTGGTGTCATCAGTTTACTGTAATTATACCAAAATCCCAAATACAAACTCATTTACAGTCTACTGTGCTGGCGTTAACACAGACTATAAGCTATCACCAACCTCAGTCCCAAAAAATGCAAACAGCATATCTCAATGGTAACCGTCATAAAAAAAACATCACGACAAGTTTGATTTGTACTATAGCATCTGATACCAGTTCAGCAGAGTCGGACTGAAGCTTCCAGCGGATGTATGCCCCGCTGCTGCTGACGGCCTCCAACAGACAAATAGAAAGAGGAGAGAGCAACAGAGATGGAGGGAGGGATGGAAGGGAAAAGCATGAAGGATAAACAAAAACAAACACAGACATCAAGAGTCATTGAAGCAGTGTGTGAGAGCCACGTGAGGCAGCCCACCCTATGGAGAAAACAGCAGCTGGTGTGTATACTAACAGCCCTACAGGGGCTGTGGCCTCCACAGCCCCAAATATGGAGAAGCAGAAAGGAGAGATTGGAGGAGGGCTGGGTGATGGAGGGGGATGCTAGGGGCTAAATGGGGTGAGCAGTTAAGCCTTGTTGGTTACAGTATTGGCAGGAAATGCAGGAGATGGGAGGGGGTTCTACGGTCCATCTTCAGTGACAAATACAGGGAGGTTTTTGAAGACAAACACAATTAGTTCAGGATTGAGTGTTGAGTTTTTTTGTGTAAATGTTACATAACAATTACAGTTTAGTAGTAGTTTATTGGGGGGTCATTTAATAAAAGTGATTAATAAAAACAGTGACTCAACAATGGCTTACAATTGGGAATGTGGCAACATTGTTAGACTAATAGGACGAGGACCATGACCAGTCACATGATGATCATCCAGGTTTCAAACAAACCCCCACGTTGGTTTCACATTCTGCCAGCTACACAAAATGATCAAGAAATGATGCAGATGTACAGCGTGTCAGTCATAAGAAGGTAAACAAAACACACCGAGGCACTCATAATCCCTCAAAATACAAGGATAAAACCTCTGATCACAAAAATAAGGGAGAGGGGTGTATGTAAATAAGACTTGATTTTCTTTAAATCCCTTCAAGACAAACACCAAAGAAAAGTGTAAAAAAAGTTCCCCTTTAAAGGACCAGCGGTGTAGCTGTAGACTGCAACTAACTTGCTTCACCCTCCCCTTCCAAATGAGATGGAGAAACCGGTTTTTCCATTCTTAGTTACTGTAGAAACATGGCTGCCTCCAAGGAGGGCAACCCACACTGTCTGTAAATAAACAGACCGTTCATTCTAACATAACAAAAACATAATACTTATGTGCTATTCAGGTGAATATACACTAATGACAACATACCTATGAATATTATATTCCATTTCTGCCAATAAATCCTCCTAAATGTTACATACTGCACCTTTAAACTTAATTATACTCAGGGTGAACACAGTTTACGTTATAGGACACTAAAAGTATCCAAAAAATGTATTTTAAGAGCAGCAAATCCTGTAACCATTGAAAGTTTGGCATTTTTTCTAGAAAAAATGAACTGAAATACATTTTCTGTCACTCAACTAAATTGCTCAAACAACTATTCGTCTCAGCTCTATTGTGACATGAAATATGAATCTAACAATTGAACTTCATTGATATTATATCATCAGTTAACTGTATATTCAGGCCCTTTAATGTGCTGTACTGTGAATGTGTCACTGTGATGTTTACATTATGTGGGAATTAGTCGAGTATTATATAAACAGGCTTACTGCACTCTACACCCACGTACTAAGTTAATACATTCCAAGTCCACGTCGCTTCAAGCCTGCTATGCTTATTTCTGTCCTTCATGAGTCCCACTCAGTTAGGAACCAGCAACCAAAATAAAATCCACTGTCTGCATCAAAAATCATATCAATTCAACTGTGAAAAATAATTCCCCTTCTGGATGAAAACAATTTACAGTGATCTGCTGTTTGAAAAAAGGAAACTGACGTGCACTGAAGTCCACTGTCACATTCCACAGGTTTGGGCTGAATTCTAAGCTTTCTTCACAACTTTCTCAGCTTCTTACTTTGGGTGTAAGAAATGGAAATCACTGGAACTGGAGCAGAGGATAGACTCGACTCAACAGCAGTACTAAATAATAAACATGTCATAAATGTTCATCCACAAAGCTTATAATAAACATCGACTTCATAAAATATGGTTTACTTTCACTTATTTCTCTCTAAGCTCATTTTATAAACCCAATCCAAACAAAATCGTGTAGTAAAACCCAACAGTAAAGCTTTGTAACATGCAGTTTTACAATATTTCTCAATATTCCATATCATCTATGGAAAGCAATGTGCATGAGCGTGTTTGTGTGCTTGTACCACCACTGCCTGCTCTAGTCCACCATCTTCCTTTATCTTCTTTATCTCTTGCTCTTTCCCTCTCTCCCTCTCTCCATTTCAATATTGAAGAGAGTTTTATTAAGGGCTAGACTTGTGTGTGCTGAGGCGCTCTCAGTAATTTTCCTACAAAGTGCTTTAATCCATCACACGGCCAACATGTGGCCTTTGCAGCCATACATCATCTCAGCCCAGAGCTCTACTCCTCCTCCTCCTCCACCACCTCCTCACCCCCTTCTTCTTCTTTTTCTCCAGCTTCATCTCCCGCCAGAGTTTCCCACCTGGGAGGGAAACCACATCTTCTCCACGTATTCCTCAGTCAAGTCTGCTCTCCATTTACAAATGAGAGTGAGGCGGCATGGGCGAGGATGGAGTGTGGGGAGGGAGGGTGGAGGCGTGGGGGTAAGCAAAGAGAGAGAGAGCGAAAATGAAAGAGATGGAGATAGGCGTGAGTGAATGAGTGAGTGAATGAGTGTGTGAGGGAGAGAGTGAGAAAGAAAGAGATAAGGAAAATGGAGAAAAGCTTACTGGAATGAATTAAAATTGGGGACAAAGGCGGATGAGAAGAAGTCAGACTGTGTGTGTGTGTGTGTGTGTGTGTGTGTGGTGTGTGTGTGTGAGAGAGTGTGTGTGTGTGTGCTGTGCATGCTATATGCAAGGTGTGTGCATCTGTACTTGCATGAGGAAATAGAAATAGGCAGAGAAGGAATGGAGATGGGG
Source organism: Dicentrarchus labrax (assembly GCF_905237075.1). Classification (NCBI taxonomy): domain Eukaryota; kingdom Metazoa; phylum Chordata; class Actinopteri; family Moronidae; genus Dicentrarchus; species Dicentrarchus labrax. The sequence goes on from NW_026136707.1 coordinate 22,419,996, forward strand.
GAGAGAGAAAAAAAATGCTGCATTTCCCAGCATGCAGCTGGTGCAGCATTGCCCTCTGTGTTGCCCCCGGCCAACACCTGCCTCCATTTCGATCCCTCTGCCCCTCCTCGTGATGAGAAGCAGTGGTGAACTCTGGGCCCCCTGACTAATGGAATGGGCCCTCTCTTCCAACCATTAGAGGATTGGTGTCCCTTTTTGCGCCCCTGGGTGCCCTACGGTACAGAAAAGGCAGAGGAAGGGGCGATGGAGAGGATGGTGGCACATTGGACACACACACACACACACACACACACACACACACACACACACGCTCACACCTGGTCATAACATAACAGCCTGGAGTAATCCAGCCAGAGTAAGGATTGACATAGCTTAGCATCTGACTGAGGCTATTTCTGAGAGGATATTAGAAATTCTGAATTGGGTGCAGCACTATGAGGTTTCAGAGAAGGAGCTCTCTGAATGTGTACGACAGCGGCCCCGGCTGATCGTGAAGCGTTTGTGTGATTTCATTTAGTCGGTAAATCCAGTGCTCTACCTCAATTACATCTGCTTTACTCGGATGGAAAACACACCTAGCGTGTACAGGGGGGGAGGAGAGGGGAGGGGATGGGAGGAGAGGGGAGGGGTGGGGAGGAGAGGGGAGGGCGGGAGGCATGGAGCGGATTGGGGATTGAATCTCCCGATGAGCTGATAGCACGTCCGCAGACAGCGAGCCAAGCTGTGCCGCAGTAATGTTATGCTAATGATATGGTAATGATATGGTAATCTGCCAGCAGTATTCCGCCTCACTGGAGAGAAGGGGAATCTGGGAGGCCTTTCACCATTGGTTGGAGACCAGGGACTTCCTGGTGTCAGAGTTCAAGACAAAAACCTTGCACACACACACACACACACACACACACACACACACACACACACACACACACACACACACACACACACACACACACACACACACACACACACACACACACACACACACACACAGCCACTTAATTCTTGAAGTAGTGATCTCAGCTAAAATAAAAACAATGCAACACATAGACCTAATCTGGCTCTAATCGGATTTGCAAACTCTTAAGTAAGCAAGAAATAATACCTGTAAACAATGGGGTATCATGTGATGTAACTTTAAACTAGGTCGGCTGTATTGTAAGCAAGCCTGCAAGCTGAGACTTTTTTTTTCCTTTTTTTTTTTTTATTTATCAGCGTGTAATATCAAGTCACTGCGCTGTTGTTCTGTGCTGGCGTAAAGTGAAACAGAAAATCATCTCTTTTAGATCGCGATCAGGCTCTTTTTTCTTTGTCATTGTGTGTGAAACCCTGCACCTGTAATGGCTGCCATTACCTGCCTAGTCAGAGCATCTCTTTCTCTCTGGCTCGTAATGATTGCATTACACCACCACAGCCTTGGTTGGAGATGAGACTCACCATTGTATGCCAGTAATCTCTGAATCCACGTCAGCACTGCCACATAGCCGTAATAATTACTGCTCCCTGGGTGCACTGCATTTGTTGTGTTTGTGTCTTTATTTAAATGTTACTCGATTTCACGCCATCTTATCTTACAGGGGATGAGCTGATTTACCCTCCAATTTAAAGGAATGTTGACAAACTATAAGCCATCTTTAAATATTTCTAAATGGGCAAAATGTAAGACAAGTGAAAGATGAAATGTGGATGGAATAAACGCAATCTCTTTTGACACATTCAAATATCATGAAGAGTGACAGGTAAGGCTTCAGTGCGTCTGCTACCCAAAGAGGCACCTGCAAAAAGCAACTGCAATGCATCACAGTAAATCTGTCCGTGTGGCATAAAGACATCATTTTGCTTTGTTTTTCTTTGTATTTTACAGTTGCAAAATGGATATGTCAAGTCTGCACAATGGAGAGACGCGATGACATTTTCTTGGATGCTGTACACTAAATCAAAGAGACCAACAATATGTTGAGTGCCAGCATGGAGACATTTGATTCCCATTCCACTCATGCGGCATTACCGCTGGAATGCCAGCAGACATCACAATCCTCCCAAGCTGGCGTTGGGCTTGTCAGATGTTTCATTCCACTTCAATGTTTTCAAAAATATATATATCACAGCAAATTGTGAAGCGTCGGCTTCTTCTTGATATTACGATATTTGCGATAGGTTTGACTTAACAAAGGCGATTTAGTGTCAGTGACATTTAGCATCAGCCTCTGGCGACAGACAGGTAAAAGAAGCCAGTCAGCAGATTGGACCTGGGGGGATCGTGAAAGTGGGGGTTGTCTGAGGCTCCTCTCGGGATGTGGTGGTGCTGGGTTGGACACCTTATTAACACACTTACTGCATATCCTTGACAATGGACTACTACAGAATCACACCACAGCAACCTATCACTGATTTCTATGCTACCGGAGTGTTGCACCATTTCACAAATTTAAAACCAGAATATAAACTAACAAAACTACAGTTAATGCAAGTACATGTTTTCATAGCACTGTGTATGCATAAATACAGTGGTGTCCATGTGCATGGGAAACTGTTTTTGTTTTTGTTTTGGTCATTACAAGTGGTCACAGCATCCAGGGACTATCAGTGGCGTATAAAAGAGCAGAAAACAATGCAGGAAGAGGCAGAGGTGTTTGTGTGCATACATGAGGGACAATGAGAGAGAGACAGGCAGAGGGGAAGACCGAGAAGGGGGTGGACTGTCCAATACACTCCTGATAAAGGTCAAAGAGATGTTTTATTCATGATCCAGGCAGCAGCAGCAGCAGCAGCAGAGGCAGCGGGGCCAAGGTTGAAATGAGCTAGCGTCCCCCGTTCCCCAGAGCCAATGCCGCACACAGTCTCACACCAGGCCAGTGGACACTCCCTCTAACTCTTATCAATAATGTCAAAACACGCACACCTCCAGTATCACTTATCAGTAGCTTTAAATCATCGTTTTTTGATTGTCTGCTTGCTCAAAATCAATGAAGGAATGTACATCTGAAGTGTAATACACTTTAAATGACTGAAGTGCAACTAAAACCTTTTAAGGGGACTGTAGATTGTAAGTGTGAAGTGTAAGTATGTTCTCAGATTTCTCCCCAGTAGGGCTCCATCTAAAACTATCTAACTATGAAAATGAAAAACATAGTATCTAAAAAGCCACACATCCAATTTGCTGTAATTCTTGGAAATGGGACAGTGCATATGCTATTTAATGCATTTCATGGGTCATCTTCAATATACTACCCATGATAGATTGCTTTAACAGTGTTTTTAATCGAATAATACATTTTATGTTGATTAGATAAGTCTTTACGATTGAAAAGTAAAATTTTTAAAAACCTTTAAAATCTTGAATGTAACATAGCACTGCAGGAATTGTTGCCAAGTCATAAGGGCTCCTACTTTTGAAATCTTTCTGATTGTGAATCTTTCATAAAAGAGAATCAAAAGTTCATTTCAAAATATTGTATGCCCTTAAACCGCCTCTTTGAACTCGCTCTCACAAAAAAAAGCAGAACTACTGTACTCCACCTAACCGAGACCCGCTCCGAGCCCTTATTTCTTATTTCATTTTCTGAGGGAGCTGACACACTTTCAGACTCAACAACCAAAGTAACCTTTACAGTATTGATGTGGATAAATCACATCTAGTCTTCTGACAAATAGAAAGATTTCGGCATGACACATTAAAGCCCAGGCAAATAGGTAAAGACCCAATCGTCTCCAAAGACATTCTGCTAGAGCCTATTCCACATACAGGAGTTCCTCACAGGCGTAAACACTAAGGTTGGCTATATGGAAATGTGTGTGTGTGTGTGTGTGTGTGTGTGTGTCATTGTGTGGACTGCCTACTCTCTGTGTCTTTGATCAGATATGAAATATTCAGAAATGCTGCTGTAATTTGATGAAAGTCACATATCCCTCAAATAGAAAACAGAAGTCAGCACTTTGGCAGTTCTTTAAAAAAAAAAAAGGCCCTCAGTAACCGGATTTAGAAAATGTAAATTGCAGCCCCATAGGCGGAGCTAACAACAGGGGTTTTAAACATGCACTGACCCGCTGTATGAACTCCAGTCCGTGCTGCTCTGCCAGAGCTCTGGCGGCTCTGAAGCCTCCGTCCATTTGCACTGCATAGAAGACATGGCAGTTGGTCCCACGATGCCCCTCTGTGGCCACTAGTTTCCTCTGCAGCAGGCAGCCAAGCACCAGCACAACTGCACTGAACATGGAGCCTTTAAAAGGGAGATGTAGGAGAATATAACTGATTAGTTCTCACATATTCTTTACAAATTTGTGTATGTTTAGGGACACTACATCAGCCCACATTGCTGCATTGCATAATGATGCTTGAGAGTTTCTATGAGTAGCACTCTAATGACAGCCTTCTATAACATCGCAACCACAAGCACGGCAGTAGGGCTGCAACTAATGATGATTTCATTTCAATTAATCTGCTGATTACTTTGCTGATTAATTGTTTAACTGTTTTGTTTATAAAAAATGTCCCTTATGATGTATTGAAATAGGTTGTTTTATTCGAGTAACAGTCCAAAACCCAAAGATATTCAGTTTACTATCATATATCACAGAGAAAAGAATGTAATTCTCACATCTGGGAAGCTGGAACCAGCAAATGTTTGGCTTGAAAATAGACTGAAATGATTACAACAATCAAAATAGAAACCCATTAATATTTCAGCTCTACCTGTCAGGCATCTTTCTCGTTTTGTACACTAATCTGCACCAGTATTCAGTATCCCACTGGATATGCTCTCTCTCCATTGGTTCTTAATAATGTAGTCTAAAAACTGACATTAGAAATATCTATATTAAAAAACACAACCACCTACAGTTTTAAATATTACCATAACACTCCAAATACCATCTAACCACACAAATGAGTTTATGCAGTGTGGGATTCAGCATCTCAGCGCAAAGTATTGAACATTGGCAATTGTGAAACAATTTGCCCACAGCCACCTCCTCTGTACTTTTGCATGAAATCCACAGTGGCTGCCACCTACAGCATGTGAACCACCCACCTGTAGCCACAGAGAGCGAAACGTCCAGGAGAAATCTTTCACCCAGTGCGATGAAAGCTAGAACTCTGGCATCGGGGGCCCCAAGCGAGACAACACACTCTCTCCAGTTCCCAACCCACACGTTTAATCTCCTGGCCTTGATGCAAATGCTTCTGAGAGCAGAAAAACAGCGGCGCTCTCATTGTGTGAACTAACTTCCCTCTTTAAGCAAAACAGGAACTTTATCAGTCTTTTCTTTATACCCGCACTTTCCTGTGAACAATGATGGAACAAAAAGTTGTCACCTCACTCTTCTCAGTGTCTACTCATAAAGAAAAACACCCAGTGCACTGTTGGAAGAATGCAGTACTAAAGAACATTAACTACTTCAACTCCACTCCCTCTGCCAAATTATGTACTGAATGTAATTAGGAAAACAATTATGTAAATTGTTGTATTCGGTCAGTTGGTGCCCACATGTATGTCTATGGCCCATACACACCGCCCGTAAAACTAGAAGGCTGCATCTATTTGGAGACTATTGGTCGAATAATCGATGAGTCAGTCGGCAAAAATTTGATCAAACTTCTGTGGTTCCAACTTTTTACATGTGAATATATGCTGTTTTTGTGTTAGTCTTCAGAGATATTAAACTAAATATTTTAGGTTTTTGGACTGTTGGTTTGACAAAACTCAATCTGTATATGAAAATTTGGCCTTTTAATAATTCCTTACAGATTAATTGAGAAAATAATTAACAGATTCCTTGATAATGAAAATATTCCTTAGTTGCAGCCCTGCTTGTGATCCTTGTTAATATGTAATCTGTCCATAACCTTTGTACTTTTTGTATCTATTCGGGCCATTTTACTCCCAAAATACACCCAATAACATTCAGTAAAACTCCAAACTAGAGGATTAAGATCTCTCACTCTCTATATAATTCTGTTTGTATGTTTATCTGACTTCCCTTCAAAAGCAAAGTGCCTCCTCCTGCAGCATTTCCCCCCAAACAACAAACAGTGCAGCTGACCACCGTTTAAAGTCTACAGCATCATTCAGCTCCAATCTCTCAAGCCACTGATTGAAATCGATAACCTCACTTGGGGCCCGGGCCCCAGTCAATCCCACTGAGATGCAGGGCCGGCAGCGCACACCCCACCCAGCGAGGAGCGGGCCTCCGGCAGAGACGAAGTAGTCAGGGAGAGAGAGAGGGAGAAAGGGAGAGCACATGAGAGTGGAGTACAGGAGAGCCACATTGAACAGTGTCAGGGCCTCGGGGCCTACTGGGACGCTGATAAAGTACCTGGACATTTTTATAGACAAACTACTTATTTCCGTCCTCATATCGCTTGGGAAGACTGATAACTTTATATTCCTCTCAGGCAGAGGAATGAAAGGAGGGGGGCCCTTTCAGGAGTTTAATTGATCAAACTGTAGCCACAAGGGTTTTTTTCTGGAGATAAAAGGGACTAGCACTCTCCCCTGTACAATACAGAGATCTTTTAGAAAGCAGACCCAATGAAAAAAGAGAATGTAACTCATTATGCAAAGTCATTACAGGCCTGTGACTATACTCCTTAAAGAGGGGGAGTTAATGGTGGAATTGTATCGTACAGGATTTCCAGAGGTCAAACTACCGGTCATTGGATAACATTATTTTACAATGTCCAAATTATTACTACAACCTAACTTATAGATGGATGTTTTTGAAGTCAAACTTAAATACCATGGCTATTTTAAGTATTCAGTAAAATATGATTTTATTTCTGCCCACAGAGCAATTTGGAAGCGCATGGGGGCTAGCACAAACTCTTTAACTGGACGATTGGCTGCGATCGTTTAGTCGATTAGTCGATCAATCGATCGGCTGTCAACTATTAAATTAATTGCCAACTATTTTGGTCATTGACATTTCCATTCATTTTTAATGTCTTTGGGTTGCGAACAAAACAAGACAAGGCTTTGTGAAATAGTGATCAACATTTTTATTGATATTCTAACATTTTATGGACCAAACAACTGAGTAATCGAGAAAATGATTGCCAGATTAATTGATAATGAAAAATATCATTAGTTGCAGCCCTGGTCTCCCTGTTAGCAGGCACCATATCACAGAGCTCATTGTTCTGCAGAGACATTGTCTCATCATACTAGACAATAAACACAGTAAATGGAATATATATTTATTGTTTTTATTGTGTTTATTGTCAGTAAAAATAATTATCACAACACACATCATCAACCGTCACAGCAATATATGTGCAACAGTTACAATTATACAAGTAATTGAAATCTCCCAACAAGGGGATATTTCCATGCTGTTTGTTCATTATATTAAAGAATCCTTTGTATATCTTTTTGTTTAACAAAGGTATGATAGTTTCTTAGCGTTGTCTAGAAGGCATGAACTTATACTCAGAGTGAAGAGAACATTCAGTGTCCTTAACAATGTACAAAGCTTTCCTGTACACAGCAACATTATACAGTGCATCTGCTATCTAATCATTTTTGTCAGCATCCAACAATTTTCTTCTTACAATTCTAGCCAATTTCTTTTTGTTTGCAGCAGTCAGCTCAACATAACAGACGGAGATATATTGGATTGTTGCAAGTATCCTTGAGCAAGGTGCTAATGCTGGATTCACGCTACATTGTTCAGATAATTACACGCAGCCAAGTCAGAAAAACAGTTCACGTCAGCCGCCTTATTATGATTTCTGGAGACAATTTTTCCCACTTGGTGGAAAGAACCTGAGTCAACGAACCAGTTGCAAAATGGCTGCAAAGCTGCCATCGCTGAGAGTTACGTCTAAATCAAACCTAATATTAGCACAAATAGAATCAATTCATCTCATTTAAAAGGAGGTATACACTGTTTGTTTGTATCTGGTTTCAATTATGAACAAGCTCCACAGTAAAATTAGCTAATTTAGGTTTTTTATTGTTGCAACTAAAAAGGTTAGCAGTGGAGGGAACCATTCTGAAATAATGAGTCTGATTAATGGGAGGTACAGCATTAGCTTCAGCAGCAGCTGTTCTGTAGCTGACCATAACCTACACAACCCTCTTGTGGGTCAGGGATGAGGGTCAAAGAAGGGAGATACACATACACTGGTGTTTACACAGGTATTAGTTATTTGAAAAGATTAGACCTCCACTCGCGGCCGTGTTGGTCTGTGCAGGACGTGTTAGGCATTGGCTTTGTTACGCTTTGTTGGCAGGACAATTAACAACTTTTGATGCTGAATATTCGGAGTTGGTTGACCTCAGAGATAAAGGAAACTACACCTGCACTAGCTGATGTAGATTTATGAGGAAAGTTAGCAGCAGCTAGGTAGCTAGCTGAAAACGCTGTGTTAAGCTCATATACTGTAAATGGTTTAACTAACAGTGTTTTTGAGTACTAGCAGGCCACACAGTCCCCTGATTGCTCCACTAACACACCCTGGACTAATCATTGTCCTGGACATACATGGACACGTCTATCTCACATCTTAAATGGAGATTAGTAATATGGAAATTAAATAGGAAATGTTGCTTGGGTTATAAATGTATAAAGCTATTTCTTTTTAAATTCTTTATTTAATCAGCAGTATTATTTATTGAAATGTTCCTTTATATTTCTCACTTGTCTGCAATATGATCTGGTACTAATCTGCAAAGATTAGTACCTCAGTTTCTGTACTCCATAGAAAGCACAGGTGTAACTAATGATATCAACAATGGTTGCATTCAATTTAGGTGTGCCAGGTTTTGTGCATGCACCTGTGGGTTTTTGTTTTTGATCATTTCATTTTACAGACGGGCAACATTTTGACAGATGTTGCCTCTGTAGTAGTCTGTCTGTAGTTACCCATATGCTGGCTACAGTATTCCTTTACACACAGTTCATTAGGTTTATCAAGAAGCCTCAAAGGGCTGCAAGTAATCACAACACCAGGTTATTACCTTAACATAATAAAGACCCAGTGCATCCATTATAGGCATCAAATACTTTCAGGTTTTGGTGACAATACATAAGTATGGGCTGAATTCACAGAGAAGAAAATCCAAGCAGGTCCAGTTCATCAAAGCCTGGAAACGAGGCTACTGCTGATGGGAGGGGGGTGGGGGTGATGAAACAGGTTCAAATCTCACTCCCTCTATGTACTACAGTGCCTAGCGAGGATTGAACGGGTTTGTATCGTAGGAACAAAACAAAAAAAAGCATTTACCTTTCCCACTCAGACGACAGAGCCTTCACACTGACGGACTGCCTCCTGTTGAAAGCAGAGCGGGAGGTCGATGCATCGTGAAGAAAAGAATCTCCCGTCGCGTCCATTTTTATTGTCTCCACTGACTCCTGGTAATAAAACGTGCAAATTAGAGCATGCAAAACCCCGCGTCAACCGTGCATCTCCTCGCCGGAGGAGTCAAACGTGCAGAAATAACGAACTGTAAATCGACTAAACGAGCACATCCACGGCGTGTGGCGGATGGGGGGATTTTGTAAAGATGTGAGAATGCATTAGAATGCAAGAAATGGTGTGATGGCGAGAGGGACTGTTGGGAGAGACAGATCTGCATATGGAAATTAGGGTTAGCGTGGATAAAATTCTACTTAAGCTGCTGCATTATTTTGTATTCATTTGGGCGGGACCCCTGCAGTGAGACTGAGGGGGGACAAGAAGTCACTTTGACATATCCCATTAGAAAAGTCATGGCATGGAGCAGGTGCTCTGGTTACGTGCATAAAAGCTCTTTTAGCAACAAAAGTGAATGCTAAAAGATGTTACTATGACAATAATTTGTACATGTTAGACATATTGAGCAGTATTCGTCTCGTTTTTCTTCTAGGGCGTATATTTGGCATCTTTGGTGTAAATGTAACTACGACTGGAACTCCTAAGAAGGCCAAAATATACACGTTTCCACTAATTAAGTCTCAAAGAAGTACAAAAGAGGACATTTAATTCGCTCTTTTACAAACCTTTCGAGAAATAAAGACGTTAAAACAAGCATGAGACTTCTGAACAAAGGTTCATTTCCCCATTGGAGATATATAAAATGGATCTTCTCTTTCACCACTCTACCTGGAGAAATAATGCCAGAAGGAAACAGACCCCTTGTTGTCTGTCGGCAGGACCACGCCCACTGTGAAACTTCGGACCAATCAACAGGCGCGGGGCAAGTTTGCGCATGCGTGATGTGGACGCGCGGGAGAGAATGAAAACCCAAACAACGGAGTATGGCAGCAATGTAATCCTCATACTTCACTCTATATTTACGGAATATTAAACCACATAAGAAGCCGAAATACAAGGTTTGTCAGTGTTTAAGGACATTTGTGTTTTCTCGAGGTACTGCTGCCTGTTAATAACCCTGCTATTTCAGTTTATTAACGCGAACCCTGCGTTCAACATGTTAAGCACACACTAGCTACTACAGAGCTAGTTAACGCTAGTTAACATGATGTTGCCTTATTTACCAGCAAATACATGTTAACTGATACATTATGTTATATACACACAGGATGTGGAGAGAATTACCCTTTTATAACCGCTGTCGGTACACACTCGTGTCTTGAGAAGTAGCTTGCTATGTTTTCTCTGTGTGTATGAACTGACTAGTAACATCACGTAATGTTACGTCAGATAGACAGCTGTCCTTTTGCTAACATATTACTTAAGGTTACACAGTTCTGACTTAGCGTAGCGTTATTTGCTGTGTTTTATTGTAATTTTATACAATGTAGCAATATCTTAACATATATAAAATAGCCTAGTTATATATTGATATTTAACTAAGTTTAATCTGCTTCTTTAATAGTACATCCTCTCAGTACAGCATGTTAATGCCGGCTACATTTGTATGCAGCTACTGTAACATGTTGTCTCAACACAATGTCATTTAAGGTGATACTGATTCTGCACTGGCAGCATGGCAGACGACTTCAGCCAATCCCTCACCCCACCAGTCTCTCCATTCGCAGCAGACAGCTTATGTGAACTGACTCCAGTCCAACCACCATGCTTCTGCTGCTCTGAAACAAAGGAGGACCCCACTGGAGCACTCTCCACAGAGGGATACACTGCTAGAGGCTCCCTGAAACGGTACAGTTGCTGTCAGTTCACCATTATCACAAAAATAAACACATTTTCACACTTGGAGGTCAACAGTTTTCACTATGTATTTTGTCCCAGAGAAATGGTCCTAATCAAAACTGTTGACAGCAACATCTGTGAATTATCCTGAGTAGCTGGGTCATTTTTCTGGAAATACAGACTGCTGTTCAGTGTTTTCAAAGGTCAGTTTTTGATGCTTTGAACACAACAACTGAAATCCCAGTCAGCTGCATCGTAATGGGGTGGCATCAAAATTCTCAGTGGCAGAAAAATCTTAGTAAATAAAGTATTAACCGATGTGACTACATCCGATTCCTAGGCTGCTGTTGCGTCTTGACCCAGCCCCTGCAGAGTATGAGACAGACACTGTAGAGATCTTTGGTTTCCCCTGGGTAACAGAGACAGCACTGGTGGAATCTACAAAGCTACTCTTTGGTCTGTTCAGGTAAGCAAGGATGTAAACCAGATCTCAGTTAAGTTTACTTTTAAAATAAGCAAAATTTTAATGTTAATAATGTTAATCAAAGTCACTACAACCACCATAATCTGAAGTTCATTTTCCATAGCAGCAAATGCTTAGAAACTGAATATTTTTTAGACAGCTGAGCGTTTATACTCCCAATATAATTTGTCCTCGTCCTAATTGGTCTTTGCTATATTTCAGACAAAATGTTTACAAGCTGGAGACCATGGTGCAGTCCAGCTCACATGACTTTGGTAAGCTTGTGCAATCTGTAATCCGCAGTTCAGCTAATAAAAGTTTTCATGTCAGTATTTTGTCCATACAGTAAACCATTATTTGCTTACATAAACAGATGTCTGATGTGTTAGCCAGATACTTTTTATGTACATTGGCAAACAGTCAGAAAGTGTTTGTTGTTTAAACAGGAAGTTGGGGTTTTAAAATATCAAATGCAGAGAGTCTGTTCTATTTATCTATTTATTTTCATCTAGAAAAGGGTCAGATAAAAAGTTGAGGATGCTCCCTTAGACTTCTGAAATTATGAACTTAAAATTATCCTTGCTGAAATGTGGGCAACATTTTCCTGAGAAGTCTTGCTAGCCTAGACCGTACACATGCAACATACAGTACAAGCCTACTAGTGATTAGTATGATTCGTATTCGTAGGAAGCAGCAGCAAGATGGGGTATAGGTTAAGCCCTGCACTCTGGGACTGGGCCCTCTGTGGCAGCTGTCTGCTGAAGAGAGAGATGAAAGCGAATGAAGTAGCTGCTAAAGTTCAAGCGCTGAAAGACGTTTAAGTCAGTTAAATTGTATGCCCTACTGAAGTATAGAATGTACTTTTAAATGTTTTAATTTACTTTGATATTTAAAACCAATTTAATATATTTTAGTTATTGAATATTTTAAAATGTTGATCCTAAGTAGCCCAATAACACATGGTAAAACACAGTTTGACTGGGGTTATATGTTGTGTGTATACGTAACTGGCTAGCTGAAAGAGTGCCCAAAGTTACAGGGACAAATGATAAAGATATAAATATGGGTGTAACATTGTGCTTTGTTAGGAATACTGCCTTCAACATGCCTTCTGTGTTGTAGGTCAAGCAGGCAAACTCCACTATGAAGCAGAGGACCTCAGACAACAGTGTGTTTCATTTCTTCAGTATGTCAAAGTCTTCTTGCACAGGTAGTTACATACATTACATACATTCTACCATTTATTTAATGTCATGTTCATCCGCTTTTTACTGCATTTCTTTGTTTATTTGGGCATGCATGTCCTTTTGTATCTGTTCAGATACCTGGAACCTTCCGGCTTCCTGGATGCAGCTCACCCACACCCCTATGAGGAGCTGGAGGCTCAGCTCCCCTCTGCTCTTCTAGAGGAGCTGTTTGGCATCACTCTCCTCATAGGACGACTCAAAGACCTGCATGCCAACGTTCAGAGTGCTTTCACCATATCTAACCAGGGAAAGGTGCTGTTCTAAATGAGAAAATGCTTTGAAACAGGGACACAAAAGCGTGGATGGCATAAATGTAATAATATAAGCTGTTATGAGGAATGACTCATATGACCACAGTTTTTTCATATGCCTTAACTAAGAGTTTTCATCACCCGGAACCTCTTACTATACATTCAGAAGTCTTTTAGTTCATTGTTCTGCTACTGTCATTGAACTTGGTGCTCTGTATTCCTCCCACAGATTTTTCCTCCCCCTTGGCATTTGTTACACCTTCATCTCGACATCCACTGGTCAGTCTTGGAGATTCTTCACCTGCTTGGTCACAAGATTCAAGGTATATTTCCGATCCTTGGAAATGGAAACTAAAGATACTGACATGTGAATTGCTACTTGTATTATGTTGTAGTTAGAGATACACTGATTGTACCTGCATTATTGGAAACACTATTAAAACCTATTATGGGAGGAAAACTGTAATAACATTAAAGTGTGGAATTGTTGCACGAATACTGCTACAGAGACTATATTCTCTCTATGTACAAGACAGTTTAAAAGATTGTGCACAGGCTGGTGTGTGACATCTAACAACTACCACAGTGGGCAATAATCTTCTGACTTTCAGCTCATAGTGAGTCATTATCATGGCAGCAGGCTGTTGTAATATTACCTGTTCTTCTCTCCAGGCCAGGTGGTGTACGCCCACCAGTTTGTGAACCTGACGGGAGAGAACTTGACTGATACCAGTCTGTTTGAAGAGCACCTGTGCAGTCTGCTGTGTGACCTAACTGGTCTTGCCATAGGCAAATACAGCAAGGTGGGCGGCTGGCCACAACTCATTACATCTTACTGTTGGGATGTATCAGTGAGATTTCTAGGTTTTTTTTTTTTAGCTGAAAAAAACTGCAATCCTGCTAGTGAATATGTTAATTCCCAGATTTGGTACTCAGTTGAAGCTGCGGATAAGAAATCCTGAAGTGACATTCCCACTAAATGTTGTAATAAACCACATTTCTGCATGCTGAGTATTGCAAAATTTGATCAAACTAATTGCATAATCTTCATGTCAGAATTAGGCCCCTTGTATTTATGTAGAACAGAGCTGCAGTTGGGAGTTTACTATGTTAAATGGATCCTTTTGATTTCTAGGTGAGGCCTACAGAGGCACTGAGCAGCCATCACTACCTTTGCTCTTGCACCAAAGAGCTGTGGGTCCTGCTCATGCACCTTCTGGAATACAGGAATAAAGTGTTGCACACACAGGTAACACAAATAACACATGTTCACAGTCATACAATAAAATTATAGTCTTGCCATACTAAATGAACCAACCTCCGTTTCCCTCTAGTCTTTCTGGAGCTACATGAACTCGTTGTTGAGGCCTCTGGTTTTACCCAAGCCGGCAGCAGAGCAGTTCAGTGGCCTCCCCACGCACTGTAAGGACCCTCTGGGATTCGCATGGTGGCTGGTCACTCATTTAGCAATGTTAGGGCAGTACAGTCGTAACGGCACACTCCAGAACGAGGTAAGAGATGGGGAATCACAATATTGATACCTTCAGATGTTACACTGGAAAATAACCTGGACATAAACATAAAAGTGACAGGGTTACTAACTAGGAAATAATGAGAGATGTAATTCTGACTGGGGAAACTGGGATTTTTTCACATCTCACATTTAACCACATGCATTTGTCTCACCAGACATACCTTACAAGTCTTAAAGAACCTCAGTTTAGATAATAATAACATTATTTTACCTGATTATGTTTTTTTCTGTATGTGCATCTACTTCATCCAGGTTGTGCAACGTAAAGACAAAAAAAAATTCTTCACAGATGTTATAGATTGAAGAAATTTCGCCTTTCATCCAAGAGGCTTCTGCAGTTCTAAAATAAATCTTGAGAACTAATTTGTCTTGACACTTTAATAAAGAAAGGTGCCAAAACTAGACACCTTAGTGAAAAGGGAAAAATTACATCAGACGTTTCATAGAAATATGTCTGAGACTGATGGTGACAGAGTCTCTGTATTATCTGGAGTGGGTACTCCGATAGCAGGCCTTGTCTATTTCAGTCTTAAATATGAATGCTCAGTGACACCAATTATTCCCATACTTACAGTATGATTATAAAAACATTAATAGGTATTGTTCATTATTGTTTTTAAATGTATTGCCTTTTTTTTTATCTGCGCTCACAGAAACATCTTGGGGATAACTGGACTTTTGTGGAAGAGTTGCTCAAATTAACCTGCAACCCCAAGGTCAGCACTGCTTCTAGTTTGTAGTTACACAATTATACAATAGTTTTATTATTTTAATAGTAAATTAAACATCATGTATGTGTGTAATAACAGGGAGGTCTAGCAGAGGAGCAGGTCAGGATGCATGTCCACTGCTGTCTCAGTCTCTGTCTGCTGTGGGAACCAAGCACCAGTGCTGTCTCCACCCTCTGGGACTACTACAGCAAGAATCTGGTGAGGAAACTTAAGAAATGAAATGCTGTGGTGTAATACAGACGAATGGTTGCTCAAACTTATATGTTGCTTTATTTTAACCATATGTACTACAATCAGACCACCTTTCTTTAGTTGTTCCAGTTAACCTTACTACCACTTTTTGAGATATGTCATATTCTTTCATTTGTTTGTCTTGAATGTTCCACTTTTATTTTGTTACTGCAATTCTGATAGCTTTACTACATGTAAGAAAGTAAGGGGTTATTGCTTATCTGTGATCTTTTAGATATTAGTTGTTTTTTTTAATTTACCAGATACTTCTAATTCTTTGTCTTGTTTATTTATTAAACAGGCTGCTTTAGTTGGTCATGCAGCCATACAGATAAATCATGTAGCAAATTTGCCTATAGGTTATCACCAAGGTCTGTACAGTTACACTATGTTCTCTCGACCTGTGCCCCAGAGTGCTTCATTCACTGTACCCTGGCTCGGGATGTCGGGCATGGGCACTTTGTACAAGACGCCCCTGGCTTTGTTGGACCAGGCCCGCAGCTGCTGCTCCCCCTCTCACCTCCACTCTCCAGGACACACCCAGCTCTACCGCTCGGCCAACTCCTTCCAGATCTTCCTGCGAGTGCTGGCCCTGTGCCTCGCCCAGGACAGGGCTGGCGGAGTCCCACAGAGACAGATCAAAGGAAGGTAAGGATGGAAAGAGAGCTGGGAGGCTTTGTAGTTCTCGTTCCTTCACATTCGCTTCCACCAGGAAAAGTAGGTCTCAGCCAGGCAGTTGACTCACCGTATAGTATATACTTTTTTTTTGGAGGAAGGAAGATAAAAGAGATAACATGGAATAGAAGCTGTGAGAAATGATTACTAATCAGGACTAGGCTTTGTAGGATTCCCGTTTCCCCTTGATCTTCTAATGTGTGATGTGTTTAGTGTGCTGTTTGGATTTGTGTGTGTATTTAGGTGCATACTTGCATGAATACACAAACAACATGTGTGTTTGCACCCTAGCATGCATTTCAGTCTTGTTTGTGTGCGTGCCAGGTGCACCACGGTCTCCCAGTGCGTCTTTGATATTTACTCAGGCCCCCCAGTGGAGCAGGTGTCTCAGGAGTCAACCACCTGCTCTTCAGCACAGACCAGAGCCAAGGAGCCTCCTACTGATGCACACAAGCACACACACACACACAGTGCACCTGCTCCCTAGAGCAGTGACATGGTTTTAGAGTGTGTGTGAGGCCACTGGATGGAGGGTGAGTGTGTCTTTGTAAGGCAAAGTAAGAAAGAGGAGAGGAAAGATCACAAGCTAATGTGCACATCAGAACCGAGCGCTGGACCATCCTATATCCCAGGCCGGCTGGGCGCCAGAGAGAGGCAGCCGCAGATAAATCCGCCTAATGACTTCCCTCTGTCTGGAATGTGCTCAGTAGCACTGCAGACATGGGGGCTAATTAGCTAACGAGCGTGGCGGTTAATTCGCCTTAACGAAGCTGAGTTGGTTTCCAACACGGATAGAGAGGGGAGCTTGGGTGGTGGGGAGATGTGGGTGGTACGCAGTCTGGCAACAGCCAGGCTGGGCTGGGACAGGTCCAGATTCCCCCCCCGGCTCCCCTCCACCTCCCTCACCACTACCTCCTCCCCCTCAGGAGGCGTCAGGCGTGCCGACTGTATCGCTACAACGTTTCGGCAGCGTTCCTGCTCCTGGCCGGGCTCTGCGGGACACCCGCGACGACCGCATTAATGGGATCGACTGCGAGCATGTTGATCTCCAACGCCGGGAGTTAGGAGCATCTGCTCGCCTCCGGAAAAAAAAGCTGTCCGGAATAAACAAACAGACAGACAGGTTGGGAGAACACAGAAAATCCCCACTGCTGCCTCCCAGCGCGCTGCTTATATCCCTGTTACATATTACCCATTCATCTATTTAAATCTCCCTCCCCTCACACTCTGACTGCATGCTTGGCCACCTTCTCCTTTTATAGTCCTCTGTGGGTGTAACTAAGCTGATTTTGGTGTTAACCTGGTCTTTCTCAGTTCCTCTCTCGATTTTTCTCCACTCCTTTATATCATCACACTTCTTACACTGAGTTTGTCTTGGGATGCTCGCTGTTTGTGTTTTGACCCAAACAGCAGCTCTACTCACCTGTGTGGGCTGCATCTGTGTTTGGGAGTAGGGGTGTAAAAAGAGGGGGGCTCCAGCCTTCTGTGTTTCCCTGCCAGGCGAGCAAACAGCAAGCTGTGTGTGTATGTGTCTGTGTCTGTGTGTCTGTGTGTGTGTGTGGTTTTATTGATCTCTCTCTGGTGTTGCAGTAAATTGGTTTGGCTGTAGAGAGAGGGACCAAGCGCCTACTGCTGTGTGTCTGAGTGTCTCTGACATTTAACATGATCTTTAAAGGCATTTCTCCACAGTGCCCGCAGGATCTAACAGCGTGCTGGGTGAGAGAACCACCCAGCACGCTGATCCTGCTTACTCCCTCTCTTGCTTTTTCTTTCACTCTCACCCACATACAAACACACACACACACACACACACACACACACACAGAGGCCTTGAAGCTGAGAGGGTGATGGAGGCTGGTGGTGTTGTGCACGGTGGGGGTGGAAAGTTCAGTTAGTCAGCATTTAAAGTCAGGGGTTTCAGAAGAACAAATCAAATCAAGAGTTGGTCAGCGAAAATAAAAGAAAAAAATGATATTGGATAAGTGTAAAGATAAGACACTGTAATCTTGATCACTTCCCTGTCTCTGACTCACTTTTACCAATAGCTGACCATGTCTTAGGTCACATTTTAAAAACTTCAATGTTCTTCTTATGTTGCCAGGATTTATTCAAAGTTCTCCTCAAAGAAGATGCAGGAGCTGTCAGAGGCAGGCCTCATGAACTTCCTGCTGCTGTTTCTGGTGGTGGCCAAGCAGGTGGAGCTGGAGGATGTGGCCAGCAGAGCCTGTGAACTGCTGGGCTTCCTTCCCAATAACTGCCCCCCTGGGCACCGTACCCTGGTCTGGAGGGGACAGCTATCACTGCTGTTGTTGTTCCAGGTATATTTGTTAATCGGAAATGTAATCTGGAAGTGTATTGTTGCAATTTCTGATATACAAATTCTACCAGTTTTTGTTTTATTTTATTTATTTTTTTGACATCATTTGTAATGTTTTTCCAGGAGAGGGGTCTGGATGTTGGTGCACAGGCCAGCTGGCTGGCCGCCTCCTTTAATGAGACAGCCAAAGAGTTTTACAATAAGACCACAGAGGTCTCTCGCAGACTTGCTCTCTGGGGGCCTCTTGGCTCATACCTGGAGGGTGTGGCTGAGGTGTTCGAGACGAGCACCAGTCTCAGCCTATCAGAGGAGAAGCTGCTCAACGAAGGATTTGATTGGTTGTTGCCTGCTTGCCGCATATCAGAGCTGAATTCCGCCCTGGGCTTCCTACAGATTGTTCTTGCCCAGCTCAGGTGAGACAGTTGGTGTAAATACTCACCAGCTCCCAGGTATCTCTTACTTTCTCTCAGTTTCTCTCATTCTTTCCTTTCACTGATAGCTGTTCCCTCACAGATAGTGGACACGTTCAGACAAATGCTTTCTGGCCAAGGCCAAGCTAAGCTTTTATTAAAATCTGATAAGTGGCTACAGCAGAGGAGAGTGATCTCTTCTGCTCTTCCCAACCTAGCCCAGAGTCCACTCACTTCTCAAACTGACAATAGGCGGATTGTGCTGTCAGCAGGAATGAGTGTCTGTAAAGACCCTGTGTTGCGTTGAGGCCCCTGTTAGTCTCAGTAGACCTAGTGGCCCCCAGGTCACCCTAACCAGGTGCTGGTGGAGCTCTGAGTAGAGTTACAGACCCATGGGACCCTCAGTCTACCCTCTTGTCGTCATGGGGACGGTGGCAGCGCTGTGGGCGTGTTGAGAGACTATGGTCAGTAGGGCGTCAGGACAGGTTCAGCTGTAGGACACAGGTGTTTGTTACACGATCGACCCCAGCTGAAGGTCAGAGAGCCACAGCTGAAACAGTGTCTGTTTATGTGGGGAGGCGGGAACAGAAGCGACAGTGGATACAAATCAGGTGAGACTGGAAGGTCTGTGATGAATGATGTGTGATCTTTTACTGTAGATTCTCAGTTGAATCTGGTGTTAAAGAGCTGAATGTCTCCTTCCTTGCCAGCCTTAAAGGTTGCAATAACCCTTACTTTCCAACCCATCATTATAGCAAGTTGTACTTGGTATGCTTAAAATTGCCTAATAGAGCCTAATCAGTATGGGATGTCTGAGGCCCACACCGATTTTAGAAGGGAAAAATTCACCAATGGCCAATATGGCAGCCAATATAGTGAAATCTTGAGCTGGAATGAAAATAGACCTTTTCTGAGAGAAAAGTATGCAAAAGTACTTGGGAGGCTGCTTTTTTAAACAAATAACTATACTTATTTAAGTTTAATATTCTTTAATAGAGTGACTAGGTGACATATTTTATGGATATTTCATATTATATTCAAAGCACAACAATAACAATACAGAACAACTGATAAACTGTACAATGAACCCAAATAGTGAACACAATAACTGCAGGAAGTTTGTGCCAAAAGAGCACTAAACATTTCATGAGAGATTCCTGATATGTGTCCTCAGTTACAGCAATACATTTAAAATGTCATTGAAATCTTGGAGAATGGCAAAAGTCCAAATTTAGTCATGATAGCAGTGTTAACACAACTGTGCAATATTAGAAGTACAACAACTGCCTTCATGAAAGTAAAATGAGGAATTACTAGGGCTGAGTATCTTTTAAAAATGTTTCACTTTAGTGTTGATACAGTACCTGAGTTTCTGTACTGATAACAGAACAATAATGTTTTTGATACCTCACTTTTAGAACAAATCCTTATTACCATTAAACAACAAATCAAAATCTTAACAGAAGTAGCTCTCCCACAACATTGTTTCAATAAAATACAGTCTATAAACTGGCAAAGTTGTAATAAACCTGCATTCATTGTTTGGCCTCTACGGGCGGCGCAACAAGCTGTAAACACCATGTTGGCATATTTGCAGTCATGCGTCTGGCTACCTGGCCAATGTCAAATTCACCTTCCTTTAACCTCTGTTTTGGCCTCCACCAACTCCTGAGGGGAATATTTGGCTCTTTAGCTGCTAACATTGTGTATCCGTCTTTTTTGCTGAATAGGCTACTGGCAGCTGCTGGAAACAACACTGATGAGAGCAGGGAGTGAAACAGTGAAGGCAGGCTGTAAAACCGAAACAATGAGCAGAAAGTTGCTAAAACACTCCATATAGCTGAGTGAAGCTGTATAATTAAGTGATAATAACCTGTGGGTTCATTGTTGATATGAAAATATTTACTAGAGAAGCTTGAACTCAGATCCTGAAGGATCAAAGATTAAGGAAAGTCATTTCCAAAACAGTATTAAGGTTTGATATCCAGCCCAGTTTCACTCCATTTCTCAATATGTATGTATTCTTAAATAGTTTTGAGGCCCCTAGAAATATACTGTCTTTGTCAGGAGTTTTACTAAGCAATGAAAGTATTACTGCCAGTTTATACTTGCTTACAAAAGGTTAATAAATGAGCTGAAACACTAGAATGACATTGTAAAGTTAAGTGTTGCCGAGCCCTCTTGCTGATACATGTAGGTGTATGATTGCTTTAATTCTCCAGTGTCTACATCCCACCCTCTCCACCCTGCACGTACACACTAACCTACACACCTGCCCACACACCAAAAGTGAAACACTAACCTAAGTGTACTTTTCCCTTATTTCAATGCCGGGCTCCCATAACATGATATCTCGTTAGGTTTGCTAATTCCCAAACTTCCCATCTCAGATCTCGGGGTTGGAGGGCACACATTTGCACATTAATGGCCAAGGAGAGAGAAGAAGAGAACTCCCAGAGGCCCCCTGTGTTATGGCCCGGACGACGCTGACCCATTTAACCAAATAAAAAAAATACCATGCTCTCTCTTTCAAATCCGTCCCGCCAAATTAAGCATAATTCTTCGGCCTGGCAATTCTCGGTATCTCTTTGTGATTAATGCCTTTTCTGTGACACAATTAATGGGCAATTATGTAGCCTGGCAAATTTAGCCTGTGCATCATTATGTCTACTGAGAGCCGTGTGGAATCTGCACACATTAAGAGAATTATTCTGCCAATGGCTGAGGCAGTGGAGGGTCCGAACATTCAATCTTGATAGCCATCGCCATGGTGCTGAGGCAAGACGCCAGTCCCAGGCATAATTCCTCAGTTTTATTCCTTCCCATGACCCTCTGCTGTGGGAGGAGTGGGGGGTGTCGCTGGTTGATGAGGTGAGCTGGCATTGGCACACCATGTTGGATCTGTTTTCGGTACAAACAATTAATCCCCATCTCCTTGGCTTGAAAATAATACAAACCTCCCTGTTAAGCATTTTCCTTTGTGAGCATAAAGACCTTTTACCGGATATTGAGCCTTTCTTTTCAAAGTCAAGGACAACTACTGTTAGGTTGCTTATGAGAAATTAGTAACAGTTACAGCTATACTTTTTGATAGAGATGCATGGACAACACTAGACTGAGATTGGACATGGAGTAAGTTCAGCTTGTGCCTGGGTGATGAGCCTCTGTCATTATTAGGATGCTATATTTTATTTTATGTGCGTCTGTATGTTGGATGCTACTGGGGGAAGGGTTAAACAGGGTCCCTAATGATGTGTTGCCGTTGAGTGTTTGTGTGTACACTATGTAAGAAGCCGCAGTGAGGAGGATTAAGTGGGGTCTCTGACGATGTCTTGTACAATGAGGGTTGATGGGTGTGAAAGGCCCATTCCGCAGTAGTAACGAGGCTAATGAATTCAGACTCTAATCGATTGTCTCAGCTCTCTCTGGATTAGATGCAACCTTGCTGGAAGGGAAGGCACCGCTGAGGTGTGTGTATGTGTGTGTAACATAGTAGCAGACTAGAGTGCGTGGTTGAGGATGGGATAGAAAGTGGGGGGGGGTTACTAGTTCCTCTATCCTTTCCTCCATCCCCAGCACACCTCAACCCTGCTTCCCCACACCCCCATCCGGGCGAATGAGGGGGACAGGAGGATCATCTCCAGTCTAAATGAGATTACAGCTCCTTCAGCTGCTTATCTGGGCTAATGCCAGCCACTGTGGGGCTGCTGTAGCGGCTGGGGCCAGGGCCAGGGATGAGCCAGAGGAGCCAAAGTATAGCCTGTGTACAGGGGATCAGCATTAGGCTCCACTATACGCCTATAATATCCTCCTCTCCTTCCCCACCTCTACCTCCACACTGCAGCGCACCGCCGCACCCAGTAATCCCCCAGGAGAGAAGGGAGGAAAAAAACACATGAAGAAGGAGTGAAAGAGAGAATCGGGGGAGCTAAAGGATTTCAGAAAGTAGAGGGCGGAGTTGGAGGGTGTGTGTCGTTGTACAAAGCGCTGTGTTTGGATTTAGCATCGGATAGAATTGTTCATCTGCTTTCTTTGTGTATGTGTGTCTGTGTCCTTCCAGACGGGTCCATCAGCGCAGTGTCCACTCAGCACCCCCCTCGGCATGGGCTCCTGCTACCACCAGTATGGTGAAAGAGCGCCACCTAGCGGTAGCAGCAGCTCTCTGGGCGCATTTCTTTCCCTTCCTGCGCAGCCTACGCCTCTCTCAGACCCCTCCAGCACAGCTGGCAGATGCTGCTGCAGGTCAGTAATGCCCATTGGGAGGATAAAGACACTGAGTGGAGGGAAGAAAGGGATTGAGAAGGACAGGGTGGGGGAAAGCAGGAAAGAGTTTTGGAATTGTGACCACTGATACTGATAATTTCACATGAAGGCAGAGAATTTGAATGGCAGTTTGGCAGAAAACATTAGTAGTAGTTAGGGAGGAGAAAAGATGATTTAGGTATTTACAGTACATGGTAAAAGAAATGATCTAGAGGAATAAGTTCAGACACATCCTTACACTTCATACACTGCACTTTAATCAACTTTCTAGTCAATTCAAACAAAATTTTAATAATTTCATTTCCCCCAGGCTTCACCCTGTTGGCCTTTGATCTGCCCAACTCTGCCCCCCAGGACCTTCAGCCTAACCCAGTCCAGTCCATCATGCAATGCTTCGGCTGGGACGACATGGTTCACCCACTTCTGGTGACTCGCTACCTTCCCCATCTGCTCCAAAACAGGTACAGTTAGCCTTTGAGATCTACCCCCTGTGCCTCTACCTCAAACACATATCATTTTTATCACATCACTCTTTATGGGAAAACATCACATCATTCCAGCGGGATGATGTACACTTCTGTTACCTCTTAGCTATCAAGCTTCATCATGGTTGACACCACTTGACAAAATTGTTTTCGAGATGTCCTGTAGGTGTATTGGGTGGTATCTAATTAATAAATTAGACCATGAGCGTCCTTGGTATTATCAAACTAGGTTTTAATGAAGAAATTGCAGCCATGCCTCTAAACGGAATACAAAATGTGGTGCATCTTCAAAATTACACTCAAGGGTACAAAACATTGTGACTATTTCACCCTCAAAGGTCCTCTTCAGACAGTGCCAAGTGATATTATGGTGCTACACCTGAATATAAAGCCAGAACAAGGACACTCCTGGTATTTATTGTTTAGAAGTACCAGCCTGCCAAGCCTCCATTCACTAATGTTTGAGCTGTTAGCAATATGTAATTTATACAGTGAAGTAATGGTTTCATTCATGTGAAAACTTCATTAAATTACCACACCTTAGACAGCAACGTCCACCTCCCTCTATCCTTCCAGACTCATCATTAAAAACTGTATGTCAAATCTGATGGGAAGAGACATTTATTATGTTTCTGCATTGTTTTTTAGATAAAGATTTATGATTTCACATAGACATTCTCACATCAGAATATAAAATATGTGACCACTTCAGCCCAATGACACATAACATGTGAATGTTAACACTGATATTAATATTAAGTGAACTTAGGTATACAGCATGGACAAACTTATGACAAACTTCCCACGTGCATATTGAATGTTTGATATGTCTTCCTACAGTAAATCAACAGTGAAGAACAGTACATCCAACTACACCTTTTATATTTGTGTGAAAGGACTTTCTGTCTCTGTCTTTTCCAGTGAGCTGGTGTCCTCACTAAGCAGTGATTCTGCAGTTGTTGTGTCCGGTTCGGCACAAAGCCTGTCAGTGAGGGCCTGGTTCCGCTGTGTGCTACAGCAGCACCTTCACAAGAACCCAGATGGGTCTGACAGCAGAACAGGTAATGTCACTGAGTCTACAATGTGATAAATAAACCATTCGTTGCACATCAGGAAAAATGTCCTCAGATACATGTATATGTGGAATTTCTGGCATATCACGGAATTCATATGTGTATCCCAGACAGTAAAGATTGGAGAATTTTATTAACTCTTGGTGAGATGCTGTACTCAAATGCAAATCCTAAAGCTTCATGGAGCTAAGTCTGCTCCGGCTCAAACCGATTTTGTGGAGAACAATCTGGTTTTGCTTACCTGTCTGTCTTGCATTAAAGATAAAGTATACATTCTTATTGAAATACCTGGTGTTTGCGCCTGTATTGCTTCCAGGCCGGGCCGTGGAGGAGCAGTTGTGTGAACTGACCCGGCTTGTGCTGAGGCTTCCTGAGGTGGACAGTCTTTTGCAGAGAACGGGCCTCCAGCCCACCGCCACCAGACTAGAGCCCACATCAGTCCTGGAGATGTTTGTCAAGGTAATGCTCACAGGTATAAAATACACTGTGGTTTATTAATGGTGTTAATGAAGGTAAACCCTGTATTATGGTGTAAATTAGTCTTGGATTTAGTGTTTAAATAAATTGTAGATTTAGTGAGATATTGCCTGTTGTCAGCTACAGTAGAAAAAGTGCACCTTCTGTGGAATGTCTATGATTTACACTGTAGAAGACCTACAGTACTCCAGTATATCTTAGTAAAACTCATCCCTCCGCCTTTACTCAGGTTGCACTATATGTGATGTATACTTAGCATATCACTGTCACATCTAGTCTCTACTATGGCAGCCGGTATTTACATGCAAACATTTCCATACATTTATTTTCTTATCTGCTCTCTCATGGTGTCAGGCTGTAGGCGGCGTGTACAGTGGACTGCAGGTTTTGTCAGAGCGTTCAGCCATGGTGACCAGAGCCCTGGACTACATCGGTGACATCTTGAAACACATTAAACCCATACTGGTCAGCAAGAACCAAGAGGGGCTGCAGCTGGCCTACTGGGCTGTTGGTAGGTGTAGAGCCCATGTACTTCAAAGACATTATACAGTAGACAAAGCTTCAGGGGTACTTTGATTCTTTATCTTTACAGTGTGGTGGGAGTCACAGACAGTAGTAAGGGATTATTACAGTTGTGAATCTGCTTCTCTGTTGTACCGATTCAGGTTGCATAGTGAAGCACTGGAGCCCCCTGCTGGCTACATCTAAAGCCCAGCAGCTGCTGTTTCGCATTGTGGATGGGATGCTGCTTCCCCACAACCTCACACAGCAGGACAAAGCACTCAGGGACAGCCTGCCTCTATATCTACAGGTTAGAGGCAAACATATATTGTACACTGAGTCACAAACACACGTCTTGGACAATCAGGAAAAACAGCAGGCTTAAAGGTGTTATGAAAGATACCTGAAACCCTAATCAAAACCCTTTCATCCCTCATGTCTGTTTGTTCATGTTTAAATGTATTCTCCTGCAGGGGCTGTCAGTGGCTTCCAGCGTGTCTCAGTCTCAGGGTGTCTACCTGAAGCAGCAGCTCCGCTCTGTTACCCGCAGATATCTGGACCATTTCCTTCCCGCCTCACCTTCCATGGGCATCATTGCCAACCACCCAGTGCTTCTGAGTGCCTGTGAAACGAACCCAACCACCCGGGGAGCAGCACTGAGGAAGACCATCCTGGAGGTGCTCTGGTAGGTCTCTAGAAGTAGATGTTGTTTGACCACATTCTTATTAATATGATTTCTTGTCTCTCATTATGTTTCTCTACAAATAGATTTCTTGAATTGTGCAATTCTTCTTCAGACCTCAATGTTACTGGAAGTGTCCCTTTCTGATTTTACAGTGGGAGCTTCCTGCAGTTTAAGGGTCATGCCCCCCCGCCCCGGCTAGCATCAGTGCTGATGTTCCTCTCGGAGCTTCTGAGACGAAACAGTGACTCAGACCCCGCCCTCTTGACTCTGCCCCTCCCCTCTCTGCTGCGCTGTTTGATGCTGGTCAACGAACCGCAGGGTAAGATCATGCTCATGCACAAAATAATCTGGAGCTTAGTAGCTTGTTTTTTTTTTTGTAACTGTGTATGAGTGCCTTCCAAATTTTGATATAGAGGGCATCCTTTGGCTCATCTAGCGTGGCCCTGATTGGTCTTCAGAATATCCGCGTCTAGCATTTAACAGTAAAAGAAACAAACTGAATACTATGAAAGAGAACTTTCAGTTATCTACATAACCGCAGTTCTTTGAGTAATACAAGACCTCCTTGCTCATGTGTAGAAAGTAAAGCGTGCTTTGGTGTCGGCCCAGTTATTAGGGGGAGGGTCTCTACATTCCCTGATATTCATGCCATTGGTTCCAGCTTATCCTGACTGGCTATATGTTCCTCTGATGCTTCTGATAATGTCATACAGGAAACATTCCTAATGTGAGCTACTCAAAGGACCACGGTTCAGTGAATAACCTGTAGTTATCAGTAACACAGTAATGACTTGTCCTTCATACACATGTATGTCTCTTTGTGTGCATGTAATCACAGCAAATGTTAAAGCAACATTAAGCAAGAATCTGTATTTGTTGTTATTTGGCAGTTTTGGATTGCAGTTCACCTACACCGTCAGAGTCGGCAAACTCCACAGCTAACTGAGCTAACTAGCTAACAGCAGCTATGGTTTGCTGTTAAGCTACTTTAGCAACAAGTAAAGTTTTTTTCCCATCAGGAAACTCTGGCAGAGCAGCCAGAGGACATGATAGGGAAAACAGAAAACATTTTCAAGTTAAAATGGTAGCACAATGTTGCTTTTAAAGTCATTTTCTTTCCTCAAAGTTCTTCAAAATAAATCTGACCAGGCCTGTATTTTCTGCGACTTCACTTCAATATCAGCTCGATAAATGCTATAATCATTGTACTTACTATCAGCGAGTTGGTTGCAAACACATCCTCAATGCTTATCATTTTCATCAAACCTCACTTTGGGGCAAATTATACAGAAAATAACACAATCTGACAATCAAGTTTGTGTTTATAGTAATCACGGAAGGGCTGTGTTTTTTATTTTTTTCCTGTGCAGTGAGGAAGACGAGCACAGATGCCTTACAGCTTGTGGTGGAGCGATGTGCTGTTGCATCTACAGAAGGACCGTGTGACCAGATGACGACTGTCTTACGGTAATTGACAATAATGTCGAGAAATAAATCTGTGTACCTGTATTAGAGCTGTGTGGAGATGTTCACATGATGCACAAAGCCTGATATAGGCACAGAGTAGAATTATCTATATTACACTCAAGCCCCTTGTATCCATGGTTTTCACTGTTTGTGTAATCCCAATGCTCACAGGTCGTTTGTGGAGGAGAATGAGGGAGTCTACGACAGGCAGGTATACAGTGTCCTGGAGACGGTTGCTGTTTTAGATCCCTCTGTAGTTCAAGCTCTCATCCCCAACCTGTCTGTCAGCCTGAGAAACACGGAACACAAGAGAGGACTGGGCAAGAACATTGCCTTGAGGTAAGCAAGTACATGAATCACACCCTGGAAACCACATAGACTGCTTTCATCGCCTTAAGCTATTTTTAAGTTGTCTAGACGATGAGCAGGTGTCACGTACTGGTCTGGAAATCTTCTTTATTTCTATGCTTTATTATATGTGTCCACTAATGTGACTGCTCCCATCTCTCTGTGTAACAGGAGTGCATATAGGAAGTTGCTGTGCCTCCTTGGGGAGAGTGGGCAGGCAGAAATAACCAGTCTGGAAGCGGACTGAAACATTTCAAAAAAAAAAAAAAGGACCAGCTCCAAGACCTGTCGCCAGCTCCAAGAACCACGTATTAGTCATACCACCCTTCTTTTTTTTTTTGCCAAATATCTTCATTTGGTTATCAGAAAAGGCCTTTACAGTGCTGCCTACAAGGGTATCTTACAAAACATGAGGGTTTAGTGTATGTCATTAACTGGGATAATGTTGAAAGCTAATTTGCTGATGTATGCTGGAAAGAAGCATGGATACATGCAACTATGAATGTTTAAAAATGTCTTATCAGCTGAACTTCAGTGTTCATAAGCCTGATATGTTCCAATCATGAACTATAAGCCCAATATCAGCAGGTTGTATATAATGTACATATTGTAAAGAACATGCAGCTTTCTGCATTGTGCATTCTGCATTTGCATTAATGAAATAAAATGTGACAATAAATATGAAAGCGCTCGTACCGTCTCTCCACCTTTTCATTTCAGCTCTATAAGTGAGGAACGTGAGCACTGAAGTGAGCAGAGACTATTTGTGCTTATACCATCAGGTGCTGGATCCGTCTCTACTCGGTTGGCACTCTGAATTATAGATTTGATGACAGTCGTGGGCGTGCCCAAAGAGTTCAGTGGCGGGGGGGAAAAAAGAGTAAAGGAGAGGAGTACTGTTTGTTCCAATTCTCTCTCTCGCCTTTCCAAGTCGCAGCAATCTCTTGCAATCCGGCTTTAGTTTGCACCTAATCACATGAAGTCTCACTCCTGTCTCCCACAATCACAAAGTCCCATTTTCTGTCATTGCTAGTCATTTTCCAGCCTCATCAAACTGCAATGCATCCCTTCATCTGAGCCGCTTTCTGCCGTACTTTATTCCTTTTGGAGAAGCAAAAGAGAAGCAGTGGAGGTGATGTTTTAGTGTTTAGTGATCTGTTGCTGCTAAATAATCCACCTTCCTCCCATCATAGCTATTAACACTCCTTGTGAAAATCCATTTCAGTGCTGTTTATTTCTTATTTCTTTATTCTGAAAATGCTCCATGTATTCTTTCAGACATGTTTTGGGGAGATGGAAAGGTGCAGGGATTGCATTTTCTCTCTTTTGGTCAGTGAAATCATCATGATGGAGTGTTACAATATCATATACACACCGTTGTAGAATATTCAACAGATATTCTCTGAATGATGGCAACGACCAGACATTCAATTGAACAGTCTTAGGTCCTGAGCATAATAAAAGTCTCACAGGTCAATAACATACACACATACAGTAGTGTGTCACTGCTGTTGCAGAGAAATCAAGTATTTTCACCTTATTTTAATAAAAATCCAGGGTCATTTATGCACTGATGCAGTCAGGCTCTTGACACTTGCTAACCAAATCTGTGAATTTCAACGTACATGCGAGTGAATGAGAAAAAAGGCTTGGCCCTTTATATCTTGAAAAACATCCAGTGCATGTTTTTCAGGCCACAAACGTGATTATAGAGGTTTGATGGAAACATTATACAGAGAAAAAGCTCCTACAGTCCTATGATGGGTTACAAAAAGGACAACTTCTTTGAACTCCTTTGGACAATTGAGCAATTCAGCAATGTCCACTTACCACAAGTCACTTAATTGGTAATAGGATTGGCATTTTATTCCTGTCTTCTTAGGGAATTTGAATCCCTCTGCAGTTATTACTTCTTGCTCGTCGTGTCGTCGCTGGACATCATGAATGGTGTCTCAGTCCTTGGGGAAATACAACACATATGCTGTATTATTGAGACAGCTGCTTGTTTTTTCAGTTTCCTTGAAGCTTGCAGAATACCATGGCTCTTGTAGATCAGGATAGTATTGTTATTACATTTGGGTCTCAAAGAAATCCCCGTACACTCGTGCGACAGAGATGGCAGGTTCCAGAATGATTACTTATGATCAGGTACATTTTTGTCAGTCACCTTTGCAGATACTGACGGTCCAGAGTTGAGACTCCTTCATCCTCTGGTTTTACATGTTCGTGTTTTGTGGCGTTTTTGTTCATCAGTGGTTTAAACGGCCCCTATCCTGTGATGGGGTACTTGTAGAGTCTGTAGGTTTGGGCAGGTGAAGTAAGGAGCAGGGAGGAAACAGGTTGCTATCCCATTGGAGGCGAATGGCAGTGTTGGCCCGTAAAAAACCTCCTCCTTCCCCTCTGTGCTCAGATCCAGCACCTGGAAAGAGGAAATATATAATGTAATATGTATATTTCCTTATACACTTTTGTTATGTAACAGGAGTGGGTTTTAGCCATGCAAGCAGCAACCGCTAATGGTGCAAACAGACTAATGTTTCTACACCTTCGTCTTCATCAGAGTTAAAATGGACTTTTCCCATTGGATGGTTAAACAGGATTTCAAATCTATTGGATAATGGTTCAAAGGATGGGAATTGCTTTAGTCCACCATTCCAAACCCGACTAAGGGTTGCCAAAGTTTCACAAGGGAGTCGCCAAAGGCATTGATTTTAAGAGGTGAAAGAACACTTTTTTTTAATACACGATTGGCCAGTGTCTCTGCATTTCATTAATTTCTGTGAAAACTACCCTGTTATGTTTAAAGTTTTGATTATTATTTAAGACATAAAGTTAAAAAAATCTCACAGGAAAAGTGCACGATGAACACCTGAACAGCTATATTAAAGCTATATTCACACAGCCTCGTCCTGCGTTAGAAAAGTATGCAGTTAAACAACCAAAGAGCTGATAGAACAATGGCTGAGTGTCAGGGAAAAGAACACAATGAATCTGTCAAAAAAGAAGCCTATTAAGCATGGATGAAAATAAGAAAATACATAATACAGACAGATAATTATATAAAAAGTTCCTAAGAATAACAGGAAAACTCATCTGATGCAGGACACCCCAAGTCCATTGAAGCTCCTTATAGCTCACAACTGGAATTCAAAAGACAGATTTGGCCTTGTAGAAACCCCACACTTCACATGCCCCCTATGCAAACAGTTCCTACAGCAGTCACTCCTACATTTACACAGCGGAGAGGGAGAAAATAAAAGGGTCAATGGACTGCACTCACATAGCGTTTTTCTACCTAAACAGACAAAGCGCTTGCAATTTGCCTTTCATTTACCCATTCACACACACACAGGGTGCTAGCCTGACCGCTGGGAACACCCAGGGGTTCAGTGTCTTGCTCAAGGTCACCTGAGCATACAGCTACAACCCAACATAGGAAGAGCATGCACAAACAGTGAGAGCTGGGGAGGGGGAGGGGGAGGTAAACCATATACTGTACATAAGGGCACAGTGGAGTAAGTGTTATTATTCTTCCCTGCTCTTTTCATTCAAGGGCAATAATACAGTGTCAAACAAAGAAATAAAAAAAATCTGTCTCTCCATAGTATATTTTTCTATTTTCATTTCTTCGCTGTAGCTTTTTTTTACTTGCTACGAATAATATTTGTGGAAGATATTTGTCACAAGCTTTAAGTTTGGTTGCTTTAAAGACTGATGAAACGATCATCAATCTCTAAACCCGCTATTTATCTCAGTTTCTGTTTCTAGCCAACAGGGTTGCATTCTAAGTGACGGACATTAAATGATCAATGGTCTGCCACACCAGTCTTTTTTTTTTTTTTATCTTTGGAGTTATGAAAACCCTTATCTTCCAGGAGAACTGAGTGTAGTGGGTTGTATTTGATGAAGGTTTAACCATTCTTCCTCTGATAGTTATGTCCCTCCGCGTCCTTCTCCCACTTAACTTTACCACATAAAGTTGAGAGATTCTTGGAAGACTATATGCATGAGTACATTCTTGATACCAATCTGCAGTGGAGGTTACCTGAGCAAGAGTATTTTTGGAAAAGAAATCAGGCAGTGCAGAACACATGTGACAGCAGGAAAAGCACATTAGACTAATAGGTTATCAGCATTACATTCAAGCCATGCTCTTCACAACCCTACAGACACACTTTGGTAAGCATTTTAAGCCTTATTTTGCTATCATGTGTATTGAACTTGTAATCTAATACAATATTAATGACAACACTTGAAGGCAGCATTAAAAAAAGTCTTTTTAACTGGAAAGAAAGAAGTACAGTGTCCCAGAAACAGTCTGGCCCACGGTTTAACTATACAGGTATGTCTCATTCAATTCAATGGCTATTTTATAATTAGTGCACCAATTGTTTCATCGATGAACAGCATATTATCAATAGAATATCCATAGAAAGGTGTCACAACTGTTACGAGGCTAAATCTGAAAGCTGGATCTCTCACCTGAATGCATGCCAGAGGCTCGTTGGTCCAAATGGAGTATCCTCCAACCACATAGATCCTGTCATCGTGCACGGCAACTCCGGACTCATTTTGACCTGGGGAGGACAGAGCCGACACAATGTTTCACTGTGCCAAGCAGAGGGCATCCTGACAATATGACTTCAGAGTCCCCCGAGAGGCAGGGAGGGAGATAAATGGAGAAAGATGGGGCAAGGGCGGGAGGGTATGGAGAGCCAAGATTGAGCTCCTGTTCTCTTTCCTGTGACTTTGTCTTAAACTTTTACAGCTATAATAGAAGGAAGAAGATCCTCGAACAAAAGAGGAAAGTCATACAGGACTAGAGGGAGGAACTTTAAACCTTCATTGAAGACTACAACATGGAGTGAGAGAATATGGCCACATCCTACAGTATGTGCATGACAGATAGTGCCTCTAGGTCCATGCTGGTGGAGGTGGTAAGGCGTCCCACCTCCACCAGCATGGACCTAGAGACTATACGTGCAGCATGCCCAAAAGTCCAAAGCAGGGCTGTATGTGTGTATATCATCCCGCCTACTCACAACCAGCGGGGAGGCGTTATGTGTTATGTTTGTATCTAATGAGAGGAGGATAAAGCAGAGAGCTTCACTCAACCTATGGTTCCAAGTACAACATACAGGACATCATTAAGAATTTAAAAAGATACTGTAACATTCAGGAGGATCCCTTGGCAGAAATGGAATATAATATTCATAGGTATGTCTTCATCAGTGTGTAATCACCTGAAAATAAGAATTGTTGTGTTTTTGTTACTTTACTATTATAAAAGAGACGTCTGAGAAACCACAAACTCCAGACAAGGTTCATTATGACTCTTTTCTATTAGGAATGTTTGTCCATGGAGGTTTTATATTTGTGAAACATGAAATAAACACAATGTAAAAGTCTATGTGGTTAATGGGAACCTGTGGGCGGAGTTAGCAGGAGAAACACGACTGCACATATTCAGGTAGCCGGAAGCTAGAAACCTTTTTGCTGTGTGCGTGAGGCAAGCAATTCTCATTGGACTCCAGTATCCAGTTCTAATAATACATCCATGGTGTACGGTCATGAGAGTGGTATTGATCCTCATCTATCTCTGGGCAAAAAAGTGAATGTGTCTTTTAAATGAGTAATTGTTACATATAAGTCCATATAAGTACCTAACCAGCTATTGTCCACCCATGTTTCTGTCTGTAGCAACACTGAAAGGAAAGAACGCAGTCTTGCAGACCGGAGTGTTGACCGGGTTGTTTCTGTCAACTAATCAGCGTATAACTTTAACAGCGTATGCATGTTCACATGTGTGGTTTCTTCACTTTGCCCACCAGTGAGGAGGCTGAAGGAGCAGCGCGTCCATTGGTCCAGGTCCATGTTGTAGGAGTCGATATGGCGGACCAGGATGCGGTCGTTGTTGTAGTCCAGGTCGTTCCCACCTAGCACGTAGAGCTGCCTCCTCACTGCCGCCATGACGTGGTAAACCCGCCTCTGCAACATGGGACTGCGGGCCAACCACTGATCCTGAAAAGGAGGTGGAGGTGGAGGTGGTGGAGAATGGATTAGGGGTAAAAAAGCAGATGGAGGGGAAGAAAGAAAATGAGAGGATGCAGAGGAGAAGGAGGTGAGATGTAGTACGAAGAGGGAGGGAGAGAGAAACGGAGTGGGTGGGAAGGGAAGGAGGATGAATAAGAAGATTAATATTTAAGCATATCCATGCATGGGTAATTGATGTATGCTCAGTGCTAGATAAATAACGTGACACTGGAGCTCTGGTTTGTACTAATGACTTCCCTCCCTATTTCTAATCATATGTTTCAGCCACTCCATTTTACGCCGAGGATCCCTGCTCATTTCACTAAGTGTGTCGAAGCTTATTTTGTGTCAGTGTGTGTGTGCGAGTGTTTGATTGAGGCAGAGAATGAGAGTGTGTACGTGTGTGTGCGTCTGCTGGGAGCTGACGGGTGGCCATCTGTTGAGGGTAGAGTGGGTGGGGGGTTGCTGTTGCTCTGGCAGGTGAATGTAGATTCATGGTGAATACAAATGAGACTCTCTCCCTCTCTCTTTCGTCCGCTTTCTTCATTCCTTCGCTTCCACGCTGACATGTACAAACACAGACCCATATGGATGTGCACCTTACACATATATACACACACCGCATACCTCCACGCTATATACAGCCTCGCCAAGATCCAGCCCTCTTTAACAGCTGGCTCATATACATACACAAACAGAAACTGCAGCTTACTACATTCCACCACAGTTAGCTGTGTGAGTATTGCAAACAGAGAAATGATATTTAATTCAATCCCTTTTCAACCGTGATGCACTGAAGACTGCAACAAAATATATTGTTCACTTTGCATTTACGATAAAGGTTGTAACCTTGTAGAAGCCAAGTTACATTAAAGGACCAGCATGAGGGTTTTTGGAACTACAAACATGAATAATTAACTACAAATCACAAATACAATACTTGACTGCTGATTATATTCTAAACTAAGCTGTAGAGTTTCAGTTTTTTTCATGTAGTTTTCCTGTTTTTCCACAATGCCACTGGTATTCATTAATTTCCATATGGTGTGAAAATCAATTAGCAGACTCTTGACACCTGCCTGTTGTGTAATTTATCACAGAGAACAAAATGACTATATTAATGTTCTGGGAAAAAAGCTGCTACTCTTACATTGATGCTTTTTAAGTGCAGATTAGTTTTGAAAAAGTATCCACTGCATCAGCTCACAACAATAATACGACTCGGACAACGAATGGAAAGTCAAGTCAACCTTTTGTTTGTATAGCCCAAAGCCACATCTCTGAATGTTACAGGACACCCTCTATCCTTACATCCTTATTCAGATAAGGAAATACTTTTGAGTGGAAAAACACACAAGCTACTATTTTAGACCCTGATGATGGCCACAAGCTGACACATGTTGGTCTGACAGTAAAATTGTTCTAGTTCTAGTTCTATAGTGCTGTTTTCGCCCTTTATATAGAGAACTGAATGAAACTCAAAAAGGCTGCATTGAGGGTAATAAAATACCTTTGAAGTCATGTTTCTGGCCACTTGGTGAATGTAAATCTAATATTCCATCTCTTTTAACTCTGATTTGGTCTCTACCAACTCCTGAGGGAAATATCCGGCTTCTTGCTAAGTTCTTCACAACAGTTAGTCTTGTCTTTTGATACTGGGGAGCTAGCGTGCAGTGGGTTTATCAGATCATTTTTTCTGAAAACTGCCGCTGCTGCTGCTGGAAGCAGTGCTGATGAGAGCAGAGAGAGTGAACCAAAACAGTAAAGTCGTGGGACGTTAAACCAAAACAATGAGCTGAGTAAATGGAGTAAATAGTATGCAACATACAAAATCACAGACGTAGTCTCATAAGCACTTACAGAACTGTCTTGTTTAATATAGTGAAAGGGAGCTTACCTGTTCTGGATCGTACACCATCAGTCGGTTCTGGTACTGAGCTGTGTTTGTCACCCCACCTGTAATACAAAGGAACAACACTCAAAGATTTTGTACAGATTTGCATAAAGCAGCTTATTTCTGAGCTACATGTCAAGAGTGTGTGAGTATCTTGAGTCCGTCTTCCTTATCACTGTATACCTGAGACCCAGAGCAGGTTGTCAGCCACACAGCCAGCATGGCAGGAGAGGGAGCGGTCGAAGGGTTGGACAAACATCCACTTGTTCCTCTTGGGACAGTAGCGCTCCACGGAGGGCAGCACCTGCCTCAGCTCATTCCTCCCCCCCACTGCGTACAGGTACTGACCCAGAGCACCAAGGACAAAGTGTTCTCTGCAGGCCTTCATGGGGGCAATCTCAGTCCAACAGTTGCCCCTGGGGTCGTATCGGCAAGCAGTCCTTACCGCACATGTCCTTCCGGTGGCATGCTCCACCTCCCCACCCACGACAAACAGGAAGTTCCCCATTACAGCCACACAATGGTGACTGCGCCCAGTGGGCATGGGCGCCAGCTCGCTCCAGTTCGACCCGCCTGCGACACGTACATGCTCCTGCACAGCTGGGTTGAAGTACCGCAGCTCCCTGACTCTGCTCACCTCCCGCTTCCGCCCGCCGGCTATGTACAGAGTGAGAGACTGGAAACGGGGCCTGGTGCGGGCCGACTGGCGGAGGGGCTGGGCGAAGGTGGCGTGGTGGTAGTCCAGGGCCTCCTCCACCAAGGCGGCAGCAGTAGGGCTGGACTGGACCAGAGGGTGGCTGCGGGCAAGGTGGTGCAGTGTGGGGACGTCCATCAGGCTATAGCGGACGTGTTGGAGTAGATCCTCAGTGTACTGATAGCGACAGTCGTGTTCCAGCCACAGAACGACCAACTAGAGGCAGACAGAGTAGAGGAGAGGAGAGTTATGGACTGTATCAACAGTTGTTCCCACATTCACACAAAAAGTTAAATGTGTCATACAAAGTTATACTTCAAATTCAGTATTACACTTTGGGCCCAGTTCCCTCATTACGGGGTTGAGGTCTTTATTTAACTAGTCACTAGAATAAAATAGTGACTGAAATATTCACCATTTTGTTATGTTTGCCATAAATTTGGCATTTGCTAATAACATTTTTAATGCGCATTTTGATGGATATATTGCAATTATTGTTAAAATATGATTTTAAATGGGGTACATATCTTTAATTCTTTGTCTCTTTTGGCTATCATTGATAAAATCAGATTAACCAATTCAGTACTGTTGTGTTATGATGACATGTTAGGAGGAGGGTGCTGCACTTTCTCCTAGGTAAAGGGGAGGGTCCAAAGAAATTACGAATAACTCCAAGGAGGGCCTTGCATTTTAAAGCCCCCTCCTCACACTAAACATTTTTTTACAGTCCCTTGAAATGGGGTTGGGAAGAAGGAAGAAGTGGCTAAGAACAGTGAGACAAGGGGAAGGAATAAAGGGTGCAAGAGGAAAGTAAAGGGAAGCTTGAAGTCAGTGTGAAAAGAAGAAAGATTAGAGGAATGAGTGAAAGAAGCAGAAAACAAAAGGAGAGAATCTGAGAGGAAAAAATGTGTGTGGGACTGCTAATCATAATTATTTTTCT
Source organism: Dicentrarchus labrax (assembly GCF_905237075.1). Lineage (NCBI taxonomy): Eukaryota > Metazoa > Chordata > Actinopteri > Moronidae > Dicentrarchus > Dicentrarchus labrax. The sequence goes on from NW_026136707.1 coordinate 22,457,807, forward strand.
AGACTCCTATAGGCTATTATGGCAAGACTGAGGCAAGCCAGCACTGCATCCATACTTGCCAACAAACACACACACACTCACACGCACACACACAAGTACTTATTAATCAGCAGCATTCAATATACAGACTGTAAATATCCACAGGCACCTTCCTTTGTTTAATGCAGGCAGTCTGGGTTGCAGAGAAGGGATTTAATTGAACTTGAGAGCGGTGGAAGGTTATTTAGCTGCGACGAGGTGTGAATGTGGGCGAGATGACTGGAGATCACTGATACCATTATCAGGAGAACAAAGTGGTTTTTAACGAAATCAGTGCAGAGACAGAGAACTTAGTACAGCAGAATAAAGGCGGGTTTTAGGGCAACGGAGACTGGGAACATGTTGCTTTGGTACAAGGATGACCACAGACAAGATTCACAGTATCACACCAGAAATCAGAACACAGCAGTTGGTGTAGGATGTATAGACAAACACTCAACGTGTACTTCCCTTCAGTCCTCCTAAAGGAGTGAATATGCAACAAACATGCAAGTCAGGATTGTCTTTTTGTGATATCTGTGCCACTCTCCTGTCTCTACCTCCCTTTCTCTAACGCTCACCCCGCCCTTCTCCTCCTTATTGCTCTGAAGTGACAGTATGTGTGTGTATTTCTGAGTGTGTTAGAGTGTGTTAGAGTGTGTGGTGTGTGTGTGTGTGTGTGTGTGTGTGTGTGTGAGCGTGTGCACTACGGCAGCTGACTGTGAAGGTCACGCTGCATCACACAACTTCCTCAGGGCACGGAATAAATCAACTCCTTCTCCCTCCTTCCCCTCCGCAATGAAAGAGAAAGTGCGAGTGTGTGTGTGTGAAAAGGAGAGAGTGAGACCACAAAAGAGAGGGAGAGAGAGCGAGGGAAAGAGATAGCGAGCGAGAGAGGTTAGGGGAGGGGGAAGCTACAGAAAGGCAGAGCAAAGGATGGCAAGAAAGAAGAGAGAGGAACAAAAAAAACAAAGCCAGAGAAAATGTGATTTCCAGAGCGTGAGAGACTCTAAGAAAACTCTGAGTGACAATGATTGACGGCCAAGCTATATCGGTCCGGTATTGGTGCGTACCCCCCCACCCCTTTCGGACGACGGCCCCCGCTTGCCGTTCGCTTCCGTCTGATGCCCAAATTAACCTTCTGGGCGAAGTGAAGGAGGCCCAAAGCAGCCTAATCAGAGGCTGATTATGGCGGCGGCGGCTGGCTAAAGGGTCAGGGTAATTGTGCCATCAGAGGCCTGATTGTTTTCAATCAGACGGGCGGCCGAGTGACAGCTGGGGGATTGGGGCCCTGATGGAGCCGCGGTGGGCCTAATCAGAGAAGAGAAGGGGAGAGAGACAGAGAGGGGAGAGAGATGGGGGAGAGAGGGAGAGAGAGGGGGAGGGCAGGAGGCTGATTGGTGCAAATGAACAGTCAAAACAGTAAAGTCCCCACCCCGCACTGCCGCTTCACTCCACAACCCTGGCACTTCATGACACACACACACACACACTCATGCACAGCCACATGAATGCATGGACTGATACACAAAACACATGTCTCTGTCACACATGTGCACAGTGAGAAACAGTCCTATTGCATATTTGCATTAATAATATAAGAGCCAGTGTTTAATTTGTTGTTTAGTAGTCTCTGTGTGTGCCATGTATTGTGTCACGCATATATATATGTGTGTGTGTGTGTGTGTGTGTGTGTGTGTGTGTGTGTGTGTGATATACAGGCTGGGGGGATATACAGGCCTAACATTGCATCTTGGTGCCAAGATGCAATGTGTTTGCAAGCTGAGATGATTGTTTCTCACTTTAGTTTTCATCAAAACATTACCGTAACACTACACTTTAACAGATTACTACTGCATGCCATGCCTAGACACACATACGGGCACACAAACACACACACACACACACACACACACACACACACTTCCAGTACCTTCCATATCTCCTCCTCGCTCAGGGAGGTGAGGCGGTCGCTCTTCAGCACCTCCCTGAGGAGGCGGTAGGGCAGCTGCAGGGCCTCGTCCTGCCTGCTTTGGCTCAGCTCAGACAGATGCTCCACCAGGAAGCCCACCACGGCTTCCTCTAAGGCGGGGAGGTGGAACAGGTCAGCCACGCGGTACAGCTCCAGGTAGTTCACACTGCTCAGTTCCTGCAGGGTGAATACATAAACATACAAATAGATTCACAGATTCACCATCAGTGTTTTCTCAGTCCTTAAAACAGCAATATGATCTCCTGAATGTTATAATTTGGTTAGGAGGTATAGTTAGTGAAACGTTAACATATGAAAGATTCTTTTATGTTTCATTTTATAAGAATTATATTTATCATTTATAGATGTCTTGTTTGTTTGTTTTTTGTCAACTCATCTAGAAGAGTTGGACATACACACATGTACATACATCAGCCACACATATACAGTATGTGGGTTGATTTCAATTGCATAGTTAAATGACAACATTACAGATGCCAAATGTAGAGACACAGGCATAGGCAGGCAAGGAGAGCAAAAGAGGTAAAGAAAATGAGGCCTGACTAGTGGAATGAGACTGCCATCTTCTGGCTGTCCTTCAGCACATACAGTGCTACATCAACTAGCACATTCCCTACTACTGTTCAACCTGTAATAATGTAATACCTTTCTGGATTGGGTTTTTAAAGTAGATATTTTGCAGTGAAATTCCTTCACATTTCATTACATTTTACTACTGCTACTAATATTTTACAGAATAAAGTAAAGATAAATAAATAATAAAACAAATGAAATTAAAGTTCTTCATTAAATATTAGAGTGTGATTATACAAATAACAACAGCAACAATCATGCATACACACAGTCAAAATGTGTCATTAGAATCTTTTCAGATATAGGACTCAGATATAGTGCTACACACAGCAAGTGTAGCATCGATCAGTTATCCAATATTCAATTAACTGGTCCTGCACATCCCTATCCATCTTATCAGAGGTGATATATCTGATTTTCAATCAATTGGTGCAATGTGTAATGTTATTGGTCTGGTCCTAGCTTCCACTCTGCACTCTAACCACACACCAAACAGTCAGCTGATGTGTGCTCTGCAAACAATGATGTTAGCAGGTAAAGAGATGAACAAACAGAAAAGTCAGCGACTTATTGTGTTTTGTTTGTACTGAGGAGGGGCTGCTCACTACAGATCTGTAGAAATGGGGCTTTTGCAACCACCAGATGGCACTTTCGAGCTAAGTTTACTATTGTGATGTAAAGACTTAGATGGTAAAATACACAAAAGATGACAGGGATTTGAGAAGCACAAGCTGAAATAGTACATGTATTAGTGTGTACATGTACGTAATTAGGTGATATTTAAACCACTGCAAAATGCCTGAATTCCAGAGAAACTGTATCAAACACCTCAGAGCAATTCTGCTCCGCAACAGCCTCAACCTGATTTGTCTTTATCAACAGCAGCTTTTGGCAGCGTACCCAGAGGACAGTAGGCTGACTTTGCCTCTGTTCCAAAAGTTCCATCTTGGTTTTGGTGATAAAATACATGAAACAAGCAGCAGGGTGGCCTAGTTCTTGAAGAGATCTGAACTCAGCCTTAGCTCATCCACCCCACTGAAGTCTCCCTGATCAACAGCACTGAATCTGTAGTGGCTTTAACCTCCCTGTGGAGGAGGATACACACTGGACCATTAATTACAGATTGCAGCAGCTTGGACATTTTTTTAAATTTGAATAATCGATGCACTTTTTAAGTTAGTTTTGACATCAAACTGCAGTGATGTTAACAGGAAAGAACAGTTTGACATTTTAGGAGATTATATACACTTATTTGCTTCCTTGCCCAGATTTAGATGAGAAGATTGATACCACTCTTGCATATCTAAATGCTGAATATGAAGCTAGGGCTGGGAGACAGTTAGCTTAGCTTACTGGAAGCAGGAACAACAAGCCTGGCTCTAAAATATCCACCTACCAGCACCTTTAAAGCTCACTAATTAATATGTTACATCGTCTTTGTTTAACCTACATAAAACTACAACTCAAAGAAGCACATAACACCCCCTTAAAACCAACTTGTCCTTTATTTACACATTTTTGCACAGATTACACCAATGAGTTATAATATGTTGATTAGTGAGCTTTACAGGTGCTGGTAAGCAGATTTTGTTACCTTTGGACAGCGCCAGGCTAGCTGTTTCCCCCTGTTTCCATTCTTTGAGTCATGCAAAGTTTCCTGTCTCTAGCTTCATGCTCTCAGCATTACAGAGAGTGTGTTACAAGTGCATTTCCCAGAATGCAGAACTACTCCTTATTGATGTCACTGTTGCTGCTATCAGCACGCACATACATCATTTGCTTCTACACTATTTCTTTTTTACACAGAAATTAAAAAGGGAGGATCATAAATGCTCAGTTACACACCACCAGTTCATATCTGTTACAAGCCAGATCTCTGTCAGTGTCTTCAACATGCACAAGCACATGTTTGACTCAAGGGACGGTCAAAAAACACATAGTATAAGGATGAACAATATGTAATGTAGGTACAGGTGGTGTCTGATGTTGTTGCTTTTAACTTTTATTGGTGAAAAGATGAAGTGGCCATGTCATAAAAATGAAGCAGCCAGTATCAATATATTCACTATAATCCCTATGTTAAAATACAATATGTAAATTCCTTCCATAACCTGGTCATGGTCCTGGTCCATGCTACTCTGTTGTTTGTCTGAAGAGGACTGGTTTCTAGTGCAGCTTAGAATTGCCTTCTGATACCAAGGAAATACATCTGTGAAATAAGTCATAACATAAAAGCTACTCCACTTCAACTTAAGTGACCCATTTGTAAATTTCCTTGATATTCCCTGCAGAGAGGATTAAATCCCCCGACTGTTCCTGAGTGGAACGCACTTCTCAAAACTCCATGACATTATAGGATTTCCATTAAACTGATGGGAACTCTGTAATGTGAAGCAGTTATTCCTCTGATTGGTCTTATTATGTCTCCACCTCGCACACAAGAGAACAGTGGTGTGTGTGTGTGTGTGTGTGTGTGTGTGTGTGTGTGTGTGTGTGTACCTGTATGAGGTAGTGGGAGCAGAGGCTGAGGAGCTCCAGCAGCTGAAGGTGGCTGCCTGCAGACAGGACGTCCTGGATCACTGCCGGCTCCAGCAGGATCTGTCCAGGGGAAATAAACAAGGTCATTGGGTTTCATTTTATGATTCTTTTTCAACATCAGTTTCAGTTTTACTGAAGTAGGGGTGCAGTTAGATATTAGGCTGATTTTTATGGCATACTAGTGTTCATTTTTATGGTCATTTGGTATTGTTATATTCATATGGAGGAACTGAAATTGTATGGAAAATAGTACGTTATTCAATATGTTTTCTTCATGTTTATAGCTAGCTACTATTAGTCTTGTTAACCCCTTAAATGCACAAGGTCTTTAGACTTTTGATTTTATATATATTTTATTCAAATAAGCCTGCAACTTGCCAGTATGTCTAAAACTATCTTAACAACTTTCTGGCATGAAAATGTCAAAATTGTTAAGAACCATTGCTTTCCTAATGGTTCTAAACAGTTTATAAGGTGGGTAGAGACAACATGGAGTTGTCAGTTGATTGGTCCCCACTTTGGTGCAGACTGAAATATCTCAACATCTGTTAGATAGATTGCCATGCAATTTGGTACCACTCTCCCAGAGGATCCAGAAAGGTCCCCAGAGGATCAAGTGACTACTGACTTCTGTGATCTCTTGACTTTTCCTCCACCAGAAGGTTGACATTTTGGGTTCTTGGTGAAATGCCTCAGCAGACTGTAATAACTAACAACTTTGGTGATCCCACTGACTTTTTATCCAGCATTATTGTAGGGACAACATTTACATTTTTTTTATTAAGATGGTGAACATGGTAAATAGTACTTCGCTCTCAGTTTTGTTTATCCACTGTATGCTGTACCAGGTGGTTTGTCCTGTTTGGCCTTACACTGGCACTGTTGTGTGTGACTGTGATTCGAGCTGTAATGTTTTATCAGCAACTGATTTGATAGTAAATCTGTGATTTCCATCATTTTGCAACTAGAAATGCCTTTTTTTTATTTTTCAAATATTAGGATTTGTTCTTTTCTTTGTCACATATTGTTTTAGGTATTTGGGTTTCGGGAAATCATAATGTAACATTTTATCGAAATTCAGAATTTTTAAAGACAAAAACGAATAGTTGAAGCCCTATTTGTGTGGACCAATTTCTGTTTGGTAAGGGCAAGTCATTGTGCAGTTACAGCAGCCTATGTGGCACAGTATGTAGGAACATAAAGTTTACTGGATTATGCTACTGTAGAAACATGGCAGTTCAACATGGCAGCCTCTGTGGAAGAGGACCCGCTCCCTCTGTAGATAAAAACAGCTCATTCTAATGTAACAACAACACAAAAGGTCTTATTTTCAGGTGAATTATTATTACTTATTTTGATATACTATATATATAAACTAATGAAAACATACCTATGAATATTATATTACATTTTTGCTAATAGATCCTCCTAAATGTTACACAATCTTCAAGGGTTAAGTCATAAGCACTAAGACTGTTTGACCTGAGCTAAACTCACTTAAGTTGAAAAGCAGTCATAAAGTTTATGTATTTAATTTCATTATCTATCTTTCCTTTTTTTGTTTTTGGTGGATTTTAGTTTAGAATCGGAGATAATTCCATCTTATTTCAGAATGTTTTACATGGTGTAATAGAAACAGGGATATTGAGTGTGACAGATTGCACAACAGAACAATAATTGCTCCATCAATGTGCTTTATTCACCATTATCATGCTCTCAGCAAAGCAACATATTCAGGCAATTACTACAGCACTCATTCTGCCCAAATGCTTCCTGTTGAGCTGAATGAACAGCAGCTGAAAGCATCCTTCTGTTTCCTCCATATTACCCACCCATAGGCATTAACATAAAGCTCTGTAATACAGCCAATTCATATTGCTGGGCTCTCAGGAGCAGAGCCAGGCATCGTGTATTTTATGGAGAGTAAACTGCCCCTTTTTGTGTCTAATTTCAGCTCACAGACAGAACCACATGGAGTTAAATATTCTATTAATCACTGGAGTAATAGCCCAATCAGACTAAACATGCCCGATGTCACCTCTCACACAGTGGACTCACCTACTCCAGATGAAATTTGGCATTGTTTTAAAGGGCAGGAACAAACCTTTGATAATCCATTCAGCAGCACTGCCCTACATAGCCACAGAGGCGTGACTGCATCCGTAGTGAAAGTGAGAAAAAATGACTTCATCATTTGTCTCCCTCGCCTCTCACTACTGTTGATACAGTAGTGGGCTGAATATTGTTAAGCAGCACTCATGGGTATCATTTCTGCTACAGCCTACTCATTATTTATGATTTCTGAAACAGAAAACGCAGCTTTTTCATCTTGATAGAATACAAATCTGTGTGGTATGTATGTAGTACTTTCTTCTGGTGCACACATTTTAGTTGTTGTAGTTATGCGTCTGTGCTTAATTACATTGCTACAAATACACACATTATTTGACCACTTTAGCATTCATGTAAACAGTCCATTGGAAATCATCAAGCAATTTCTTTATGATCAGATATTGTCCCTGTAACTAAAGCCACTTAGTAAAGCAAGCTTCTCTGCAATTAGCTGCATCTGCACATTTATCACAGTATGGTTTCCTGCCAGGCACGGGCAGTGGTCCAGTTAACCACCAGCACAATCTATGGGCTTCCAAAAGCTTACCATATGCAGATAGAAAGCAGTAATGCAGTAAGTGGTTCTTTGCTCCCACTAATGAGATCTGAATGCACTGAGCCCCAGTAAGAATATAAAGACTTCCATCTTTGATCAACAATCAGAGAGAAATTCTCTTAAATTAAGAGGAAAACTAAACTCTGGGCTACTTTAAACACCACCATTACTTTTATTAGACGAATATAAGGCTGAGGCAGACGCTCAATTTTCTTCTTCTTCTTTCACTCAATCAGCATGCTGGCAGACAGCAGCAGCAACGAAGGCAAACCCGAATAATAACTGTAAGTGAACGCTCTTCATATCCTGCTATCCTCTCCTCTCCTCTCCTCTCCTCTCCAGAGGCCCACTACAGTTAAAGCACTTCAACCTCACACAGCAGAAGTCAGTTTTATAACACCGTGGCAGGTTCAGTGTGGGAGTACAGTGAGCTCTTGTGTAAACCGACATTTATTGCACTTGTTACTTGCGAGCCTTCACCTGGAGGAGAAGACGAAATGAAAAGGAGATGCTTGTACGGCAGAATATAGAAGTCTTCCTCCCCACGATCTGACTTACGTAGGCTCACTTCACTCGTTCAGCTCAGAAAATAGATTAATAGTGTGAAAAATGTCATGTCTGTGGGTGATAAAACACTGCAGGATGTCCAGGGTGTTTAATTGATTGAGATGCCCACAGTGGAATTGGCATGCAGTAAAAATGTCATTGAAGTTACTGACTGAGAGCATCCCGTGGCAGCATGTCTTCTCACTCACACTGCTGGCCTATGACATGTGGCTGAAGGATTTTTAGTAGGTCATTATTTACGGTGTGGGGATAAGCATATTGCCCTCATCTCTCATCTGCTATCATCTCCTCTGGGCAGACAGGAGCTGAGCCAACCAAAGCAGGGCGGCTTGCAAGCCTGCTGTTGACCTACTTACACTGCCCAACCACTCACTGTTTGCTCATTTCCACTGTGGAAATAAAATTAGGAGAAATTACAAAGTTCCTGGCCTCTCAGCGCACTGCATAAGCCACTAGGCTGCTTACTTGGACTGAGCATCGCCACCACTAACAAGGTCAAGGAAGGTTATTAGAAATGATCACACACTTATTCTTTGATGATAGGATGAGAAGGTGAGGAAAGTGGCCTGACTCACATGACAGTCTTGCTGCTTTGGTATAGAAATGTAATACTGTGCTCTTTACTTCCGCTTTCTTGAATTCAATTCTGTGTCTTGTTTAGAATGTCAGATATAATGTTCAGCAGTGTGACCACAGAGGAGTGGTGACCGGTTTATGGTAAAAATCAGACACAGCACCTGCACACTCCTGGATAACACGCACGCTGCAGTAGAAGCTGCTGCTGCTGAGATTAAAGTGGTAATCTGCAAATGCCCTGTTTTGATTTATTTTGGTGACATATTTGGCAATGGTGAAAAGTAACTAAGTACAAATCTAAAGTACTCATACTTTACTTGAGTATTTAAATTTTTTACTACTTTAGACTTGTATTCAACTGCATTTTAGAGGGAAATGCTGCATACTAGTAAATTTACTAGTATACTACATAATAGTAAAAGCTTAAGTCACTAGTTATTTGAACATAGAGTTTTTATATGTAAAACATTTGATCGGCTTATAAAATGTGTTTTAAATTGAGCTACCCAAAAATATATAAAGATGCTTCCCCTGAACCAGCAACAACTTTACAATTCTACTTACACATCATAATATAATATATATCAGGGGTTTTCAAAGTTTGAGACTGTGGCCCTCCCCTCAAAACAAAGCTTGGAAAAAGGTGCCCCCTCACTATCGCCTTAGTTTACTTGCTTAGTTTTGCTCAATTTCTGGATGCCTATGGGATGATGGTTATGTTATTCGATCCCTTAAAAAAAAGTGAGCCAATATAGCTTAATATTGCTCAATCACTTCAAACTACACCAAATATAAAAAAAAAAATGTCTGTTCTAAGGCATTTATTAGTTTTTGACTCTGGGAAAAACTGTAAAATTCCCCAAAACTACCACACTCTGAACAATCTCATTAACCAAATCACACATGTTTAGGCTGTTCTATGTGATGTCTGAGCCTCCCCACCTCCCACTTTAAAAACCTTTAAAAACTCTGATACATATCATAATATAACACTCACACAAAGTCTTAGTTAAAGTTAGCTTAGCATGTTAGCTCGTTGTTATTCGCTAGCATGTTTTTTTATTGACAGTGTTACCTGGTGATTGTGTGAGGTGGATTGTTTGGTTTGTTTAGCCAATTTCTGTTAGTGCTGGCAACATGCTACTAGGCTTAGCAATGTCTGTCACATGTGTTTGGTGAGGTTGACTATATGTCTCCAGCATTTAAAGGACCAGTGTGTAGGATTTAGTGGCATTTAAGTTTTTAAGTTTTGTTTCGATTGCAACTAACTGAACAACGCCAGCGTCTTTATTTGACAACCTGGGAAAGAGAACGGGCTGTAGTGTAGGAGAAACTACGGTGACTGTGAAACATAGGGCTACCCTCAAACTTTTTCTGGCATACCCCCCTTCCGAAGTTAAAGATTGATAACCACTGGTCTAAGCAGATGCAATGTAGATATAGGCCTGATTAAGCAGCCAAGTATCTTGTATTTGCTTAGGAAAGGACGCAGTCACCCTAAATAGGAGTCATGGACAGTTAGGTTATGTAGGTTTCCCTAGGTCAGTGTTAGAGAGCGGTGTCACCTGCCAGTAGTACTAATTAGAAATAAAAAATATTATATTAAGTATTATTATATTTGACATAAATGCTGGGCTTTCACCAATATGTTAGCATATTTCACCATGTATATCTATCACTAATTCTGCTGATAATATTAATTACAATACAATTAATGCTAATCACATTTTGAATGCATTACCCACTTCTGTTTGTAATAGACTATTTTTACTTTGTTGTTGCTATTTCTTCTGTACTAATTATTCCACCACTGTTAGATACATTTTTCTTGAGCGTTCGTGAACAGCACTTTCCAGCTATCACCTCCCAATAAAACAGTGTGGGAAATCTTTTCTTTTCTTTCTTTCTGTAGGTGCTCTTTTCTGTCAGCTGTGGTGGCTATTGCTCAGACTCACCTGTCCAGTGTAGGCAAAATCCAAAGCATGCTTCAATCCAACGCCGGTCACTCCTTGCAGAGTCACTTCGTCTGCCTCACTCTCCACCATGCACAAGCTGAACATAGCCTGATGACACATACCGAAAGCATGGAGGATAGTTAGTTGAGGGATTGCCACATCACAGATATAACCAAGGCATGGCACATTAAAGAATTACCTATAATCACAGACACTAACGGTGAAATCAATCCAGCTTGGTTCTTTCCTTCAACGTCTACTCTGAAGGGGGGTCATATTATATCTGTTGTTCCACTATTAACAGACTGTGAAATCGGTTTTGTATGTGCACATGCTGAAAAAACAGCATCGTACTTAATCAAAACCTGCCAGACGCAACATCCTAGAGCCCTCCTGTATCGATTCCCCTGCCTTGGCCCCGGAGGTCAGCAATAATAATAGCACAATCAGTACTTTCTGTTATGCAGCCTCTCTGTCTTTCTCTCCTTTCCCGTCACACACACACATACACAGTCACACATGTGCACGCCACTCTCCATGTGAAATCAAAGCAGTGGATGCAGCGTCTGCAGTCTGGCCCTGCTGTGCGTGAGTCCAGCTTGCTGCTCGCTAATCAAAGCTATTGACTGGTGCCACACCATGAAGGGATGACAGAGCCATTGATCAGGGCCGACCAGCAGAGCGCAGCAGTATGGGAGGGAAGCACAAGAAGAGGGTGAGGAGTCAAATGTGGCCACGATGAAGATCAACTCTCTTACCTGTATCTGTAGCGAGGTTATGAAGCTTTGAAGATTTGACTTTATATTTTTTCCCTCTGGATTGTAATGGGACAAACAGACACCATAAATTGCTTTTGAAAAGTAATTCTAGCTGCTGTAGACATTGTCTTTCCCCACAGTTCCCTTCCCTCAGGATAGTGATCTAGCTAACTTGCAATTTCACATATCTCTTTAATCACAGTAGCAGTTTGCAGCACAGTCACTCTGCACTATCTCTACCCAGAGACTGGTGCATAACGGCATTATAAGCTTTGAAGGCCCTCAGGCTTAGTTAGCTTAGCTTCTCTTTCTGTCACGAAAACGACATTCATTCCTCCCAAAAACTCATCCAATTCTCCTTGATTCACAGCACCCATGAACTTTAACCAGGCCCCCCTCCTCCGGCGAATGGCCCCTCTGTATTGTGAGGATGACGTGTGAGACAGGGTCGACTTGAGGCCACGCTGAGTTTTAACCAAAGCCTGCACATCTTTCCTCAGAGATCAGCCTTGTTGATTCACCACTCCACTAATTAAAAATCCACTGCTCCACTGAGCACAGGAAGGCCTGTGGCTAAACCTGGGGTGTGATGCTGGCTGAGCTGTGGTCAGTGTGTGCATGAGTGTAAAACACAGAAAGTTGAACTGAGGCAGTACAGGCACAACATAAAAGAGAAGAGCACATGTGGCAGAGAAACTGCCTACGCTTTGCATGTTTGCTTCCATGTTAGTGTGAGTTTGAGCGCAGAGGCTGAGCGAGGGCACCCTGAGAGTGTTCGCCTCCAGCATGAGTGCTCCTGACCTTGGTGGAGGAGCCGAGGGAGAGCTGGTGGTGACGGATGGCTCCTCTGACCTGGGATATAGATCCAGCACAGAGACACACTGAGCCACAGAGTCGGGCTCACTGCAGTCCTTTTACATGATGCTGCAGTGGGGGTGCAGCACTGCAGCGAGCCCGACCTGCCAGAAGGATTTGTGTGTGTCTGCTTGTTGTGATCATACCAGAGAGGACTTGTGACTCCCTCACGCACCAAGTGAAATATTACAATATTCAGTGAGGTTGTTTTCGTGTCTGAGCAAAATAATAGTCTCCGTGGGCCTGTAGCTATATTTACTGCCAGATATGTCACAGAAACCATAAGTGATTACACAGAAATCTCTTACAATGCCCAAGGCTCAGCTGCCAGTTTTGAAGACAAGTGCAGATATGTAGCTGCTGCTGGTGTTTGATGCCAATATGTTGAAGTTTCCAAGGGTTCAGGGTGTATTACAGATTGATGAAACCACATTCAGACCATGAAATACAAAACCTTGAAAAGATTTCTATGTACAAAAGAAAGTTATGTTTGTGTGTGGTCGGATGAAAATGTTACATTAATCAGTTCCCAGTTCCTCAACCACAGCTTCACTAATTCAGGCTGAAATTAAGATGTTGTCTTGAATAACAACGCTCTCTAAAATTTAATTACAGTCAACATGAGTAGAAAGACAGAACTGTGATCATTTGATTGGCTGAGTGTTGATCATATGATTCTACTTCTGTGTCACTGTTAATAGTATTATTGTGTTTTATGTTTTGCTCCACAATGTTTCCACACTTCCATGGATGTTGATCATTAGTTAAGTGAATTAAGTTAGACTGTAAGTGATGTGTGCACAAATAGTGTATTCAGTTGTAAAGTTAATTAGAAGCCTTGTGCTACTTTATGTTTGTTCTCTATAAATGAGATCTTCATAATATATAATTATTGCCAACCACAATATCTTAGCTTTCAAATATTATACTTCTTCTAATTGTATGGCTAAGATGCAAGTCAGTATATTGATATAATTTGCAAACCCATACATCTGTCTAAGCCTTCATCAGTGATGTAGTTGCTTTAGCTCACTAATGTTTCTTAAATATTGCAAAAACCAATATTGCAAAACCAGTTGGTATGAAAAGTTGTTGTGGCTTTTTGTATCTGTAAATATCTGACAGGAACATGCACAACATTTGAATCTTGGATCGGGCCACTGAATGTCTTTCCATATGCCTGCAGATTACTTTGAGGTGAATGGAATAAAGATAAAAAATAAATAAAAATAAAAAAAGCACACAATTAAATCAAGCTACATTAATTGGAAGGCACAGAGGATACACTGATACAGTCAAAATACTGCTACTACTACAGCCCATCTTAAAATAGCATTGTCTTTAAAAAAGGGTTAAAGCAGAAACAGAGTTGTGTGTATGCAGGTCGTACATACACCTGTTTCTTTGAGACAACAATAGCTTTTGATATGGATTCTGTCCTGACTGCAGGGCTAGCAGATGATATTTCTCTGTATGACAGAGAAAGCAAGTGTGTGTTTGTGTGTGTGTGTGTGTGTGTGTGTGTGTGTGTGTGTGGTGGGCGCTATCGCTGAGGGTGCTGTATGATGCTTGTGTGACTGATTTCCGACGTCTTAGTAATGTGACGCCATTGGAAGAGACAGGTGACACATTCAGGACAAGTCTCAGGTAAACAACTCACGCTTGGTCAGGTATTTCATTACAATTACTCATGTCCACCGGGCTAGATAATGTGTTATAATCACTGCTACGTGTGTCCGAGTGTGTGAAAGAAAGAGAGAGAGAGAGAGAGGGAGAGAGAAAGAGAGAGAAAACACAGCCGCTATTCACGACACAAGGCACCTTCATCTCCTCAGTAAATGAACTAAATGAAACCCAGCGGTGGAGTCAGATGACAAACTGAAGATAATGTTGTTAAGCCCCCACGGAGGAACAGGGGAGCAGAGTGAGTTTTCTTGCTTACTGTAGCAGGCTGATCAAATAATCCGAGTGCTGGAACAACAGTGTTGCTCAGCTCAGCTGGGACCTGAAAGAGCGGCATTTAAAAACGGAGCCGAGGAACAAAAGGAGAACAAAAGTGAAGAGGATGAACAAAAGGAGGAGAGGAGTGTGACTCGCCCACCCTCAACTCTCTGCAGAGAGAGGTAAAAATAACCTACACACACTCACACACAAGAGTAATAATCCCTGGGCAACTTGGACATATTTAATCTGCCTCTCATTTTCAAGAGGGATTAATTCCCACTTTCTAATCTGCTCAGTGTCCCTAAATCAAATCTCATCGGTGCACTGTGTGGCCCGTCTCCTGTTTGGCTGTCTGACAGTGTGAGTCTACCTTCAGCTACTTCTGCTGGAATCAGACCGAAGCCTTGGCAAGAGGCCACACAAACGCAATCACTAGGGTTCAATCCAAGTGGGATGGTGAGGGATGATCTTGTACCATCTGCACATGCGAGCCTGACCATTTTAATGACAAAAAACTCAACAAGAAACTGAGTTTCTCCAAGACTTCTTTTCTTGGCAGCATGGGCAGAGCCCCTCAAACACCACTTACACCATTGTGGGACCCTAACATAATCTGTGCTAATGGAGTGAGCAGAGTAAGACAAGCTTTGTGGCAATTTTAGCAATCTACTAGCCTTGAAGATGGTTGCGTAACACGTTATTGTCACCTCCATCACATCAGCAGCGGGCTACACTGTCTGACTGATTACCTGCTTTTTATAGAAATTTCAGCTTGTGCAAATCCTTCATATTAGTCTAACCATTGTACATACAAAATAACCCACATAATCTTCCTGTTCAGCTACAAATGCTCATTTGCAAAACATCTTTATATTTTAAGGCACATGCTATCTATGGTCCAGGACTCACCCTGAAGTAATCGCTGCACGCTGCCAGGACGGCTTTGTGGGCGTGGAACTTCTGCTCGCCAGCTACCAGGGTGACGTCACACAGTAAGCCATCCTTCCTCTGCTGGTTGAGGGCAGAGAGGACCGAGTCCTGGTGGGACCTCGACTGACAGAGCCTCTGTCCTGTCAGCATCTCCCTACTGCTGCACACACACACGTACACACACACACACACACACACACACACACACACACACACACACACACACACACACACACAGACACACAAACACACACAGAAGACATGTTGTTGAAACAGCTCTGATTATATTAATGATAATAATATTTTAACTACTACTTCTATCACTACTTCCCCTACTTCCAAGGTGCATGGAGAAGGGAAAAGAGGTCAAAACTCCAGGCCTTAAGGTCACAAGCTGAAACATGTTGGATTTAACAATGAAGTTTTTCTATATACCACAAGTGTTGCTGGAGTTTTGACCCCTACACTACAGCAGGAAGACAATACACTTTCAGCCGTGCTAGCTCTATGGATGGCATTGTGGGTCGATAGGTCCACCACTTTGGTCCAGACTGAAATATCTTTATAACTATTGAATGAATATTGCCAGTGAATTTGTTACAAATAGCCATGGTGCCCAGAGGATGAATGTTATTTATAATGTTTTTAATTTGAATTTGTTGATCCTTTTACTTAAATTCAGTTCCAATTTGCAAATGTTAGCCTTCCAGCACGATAATCTAAAATGGTGAACTTGGTAATATCTGCTAAATGTCAGCATTGGCATTGGTAATTGTGAAAATGTTGCCATGCTAGCGTTAGCATTTAGCTCCTAAAAGCTAGCTGTACATGTATCTCTAATACTTTTTTAGGATAAAGCAGTCTTTTTTTTAATGACCACTGACCAAACAGCAAAGAGTTTAATCTATACTGCCCAACAAAACCAAAAGAAACTGACATTTATTCAACTCATGTCCCAACAAAACCAAACTATCAAGTACAAAGCAAATGCAAGGAAGCCAAAGCTAACGTTAGCGAGCTGGAGATAACAACGGCTAGCCTTGACTAAAGCTAAACTTACTTACTAACTTACTCTACCTGCTTAGCTGTTTCCTGTCATTGAAATAGATACATTTTTCTGAGCAAAGAGCCTGGTTTATTCTAGTTTCTTATCCATAATAAATAAGGTAGAACTTAAATAAAGTGATGAAAAACAGCTAAAATAGTCGTGAAAAAAGGTAATGATAACTACCCTAACCTTAAGCCTAGCTTAGCAGGGTAGCAGTAACTGGCATGTCAGCTATTGACTGTAATGGATTTCATTGTGTGTGGTTATATGATTAAATTGTAAAACAGTTTTTCTACTTTCATTCATGATTTGAACTCTTTTTTCCAACTTGAGAAAGTACTTACTGCTTTCTGCTTTGTAGAGCAGTATACATACATATGTGTTCATATATAGCGGTCCATGGAAGTTGTTTTTTAGTGCCAGCATCTCATGGGAGAACAGCTTAATCCAAGTAATTTTTTATTTCTATGTACAAGATGTATAATTAAAACAGTCAGTATAATCAGTAGTTTGATTTTCTTTTTTTCATATTTGAAATTGCATCAAGAAGTAGGTCAAATTAAATACAAGTTACACTTTACTAATCACACAAAATGATCTGCTATGAATGACATGTTCTATTATGACCCCACACGTACAAAGAACACTGTCTGCACATTAGTATGTGTCTCACAGTTCTCAAGTCAGATTCTTTATGGTGGCCGAGACAAATACACTGACTACAGAACATGTCTGAAAGATTGTGGCTGACTGGCTGACTGATGGACTGCTGTGGAGCCATGTAGCACCAAATATACCCTGTTTCCCAACCCATCCTCCGTCCCTCTCCGCTTGTACCCATCCATCAGTAGCACGCCACACTGTCCATCCAAATCCATCTCTGTCCACTTACAGTTGCAGCAGTCACCCTAAATGCTGCTGTCTGCCAGGAGGCTTGCTCTGTCACCTTCATGGTGTATGGGGTGTAAGACAGAGGAAATAATGGGGCTGTGTGGGTGGGTGCGTGTGCGCGCTATACGGGCCAGTAGGATGAATGATGAGTCAGGCTGTTTGTTTGGTAGTTGGACTCTGCCGGAGAGAAGAGCCAGGGGAGAAAAGGACAAAATTGCCGTGCTGGATGAGAGGGAAGGGAAATTATATGATTCCACTATTAAGAGAGGGAGAAGTGGTGTGGAGGATTTGATGATGGGTGGAAGCCTTGCATGTCCTTGATGACAGGGAAAATATAAAGATAAAAATATAATCTTATAACTTCCATCAGGTTGAATGTGTAGACTATGATGCACTGTGCACATTTAAAGAGCTACTCCAGTAATAGCGTTGCACTTTTCATTACACGAAAAAAAGAAAGCTTTCCCATAATGCAACCAATAGCATCTTTGTGCTAGACTCTCCTTGTCTACATCTTTCAAACTTAATGCCCCTGAGCTTGCAGTTTAAAAAATTGTGGTCTCAAGCTCAAATGACATCATCTGAAGTTATTTCTCTTAGTCTTGACAAAGGTCTCCCAGAGCAACAGAAGACATAATGCAACTGTTTTCACTGGCTGAATAGTACTCTTCATGACTAGAGAATTGACCTTGATTTATAATTGGTGGAGTTTTGCTTTAAAGCCACAATGTGATTATAGCAAGCATTGCTGTCTGTCACAGTGTCTTTTTCATGCTACCACTAGGGGACACCAAAGCCTTAAATGTTTAAACTGCATACGGCGCCATTAAATGTACAGTGTCTAGGATTTAGCGGCATCTAGTGGTGAAGCTGTAGGTTGC
The DNA here is from genome assembly GCF_905237075.1 of Dicentrarchus labrax. Classification (NCBI taxonomy): domain Eukaryota; kingdom Metazoa; phylum Chordata; class Actinopteri; family Moronidae; genus Dicentrarchus; species Dicentrarchus labrax. The sequence goes on from NW_026136707.1 coordinate 22,476,002, forward strand.
AACAAACTAAATACTGCTCGCCCTTTTTCCTCATGAAAAACAAAAAAGGCCCTATCCAGAGCCTTTCTTTGGTTTGTCCGTTCTGGGCTACTGTAGAAACATGGTGTTTAACATGGCGGACACCCTACTAGAGGATGTACTCCCTCTGTAGATAAAAACGGCTCATTTTAAGGTAATGAAAACACGATACACAATCACTGTACACACTAATGAAACATATCTATGAATATTATATTCCATTTCTGCCAATAGATCCTCCTGTATGTTACACACTGCACCTTTAAAGACATGAAAGACATTTTCTACTTTACAAAGCAGAAGGTTGGCAAGTCGATTTTAAATAAGTCTGGCAATACTCTATGTATTTCTTTTTTTTGGTCACAAATCCCATGAAAAGACCAAACGAGTTAACCCCACTAGCAAGTGTTGCCTGTGTAGCCAATTGTTGTCCAAAATGTAATAAGAACACACCTTTGCACTGGGTGACAAGTTTCTTCATCATGGGGAACATGGGCACTGTAGTTTACTTTGAGTCAATCCTACATACACCGGTCTGCTGCTGTAAATACTTATTTGTGCACATCCACAGGTGAAAATTCTAGTCCCCAATGAATACACAGTTTATTTATTTGAGTGCACTTGCTTAAAACTACAATGCCCAGCTGTTTTAATTATTTAACCCCCTTTTGAAAAAAATGTGACCAGTTTTTAAAGATTTACATCAGTAGAAAGTGAGTTCAGTGGGAATGAATGGGCTTAAGGTTGAGAGCTACAGACAAGCTGTATTGACAGTATTGAGAAAAGGACGCGTTGTTGGTGTTGGTCTTTTCACAGGATTTGTTGACATTAACAAAAATATAGACTATACAGCCTTCTCCTCTAAGCGGGATTACCCTTGTCTAACCTCCACTACATCCAAACAATTAGCTGGATAAGACCAAAAAGCCAGTGTAGCCTGCACACTGGGAACACCTTAATTGAACTACATATTGATCTTACATGGATTTTCCTCGGGTTGCTCTCAGTTTCATAAGCAAGTGGCTGTTTGCCTACAGTCAGTACATGTCTCAGTGCATATACAATAACCACTGCTTGGCTGCTTAGGGATTTTTTTCAGTTTATGCCATGAGCCTCGAACATGCATGTACTGCATATGTACAGTATGTATGGACGACGGACCAGGCCACTTACCTGAGGCTGGGTTCAGAAGGCATGCCCCTAGACAAAGGGAGAAGAGATGGCGGTGGAGGGGAGGTGCAATGTGGCTCCTGAGGACTGTAGTCTCCTCACTGGGAACAGACATCAGCCTGATAGGACAGAGCAGCACGTCAGCTTTACTCAGTCCATCCACTCGACCCAGCCGCACTGTGACAACCTCCTGTGCGATGTGTGAAGGGATGCAACCACGCGTCAAGCTTAATGCTGACTTCTCCCTTCCCTCAGCCAGACTGGTCTTGACTTTGACAATTCTTATAGCTGTTCTTTCAGGGCCTTTTCATGTATATCACAGCGGCTGCGACAGCCACAGGCAGCTGAGACTTGAGAGAAGGGAATAAACAAGCTCAGCACTTCTCAAAACAAGCTGGAAGTCCAAATTACACCAAGTCCCTCTGGTGTAGCTACAACCTTGACATAATGTGCTACACACCTGAATCCGATATCCCTCCCTATCCCCTGTGAGACACAGCAGCACCAGAGGGAAACAGAGGTCAGCACTGATGCACTCTGAAACCCAAGCTGCTTTGGATACTCTGATTGAAATACTACTCACTCACTGTACAGTAAGGCGTTCCAGCTCCTCTCATATGGCTATTTTATCGAAGGAAGTCTGTGTATGTATGTGGTTCACCTTAAGTGTAGGCAAGGCTGAGTGTAGCCTACTCCTGGCTGCTCTTGAGTGTAGTCCCCAGCGAGATCCAGTTATCGATCTGTTTTATGAGTGACCTTCAGAGGCATGGCCACAGGCAACTGCTACTGAGGGATGAAGGAGATAAGGATCCTGTGGTCCTGAGTCCAACCCCAAAACAGGCCAACACATGCTGTGACCATTTCATAGCTTTATATTCTGATGGTGTGGTTTTCATGTAGCCTACAGAGAATGAAAACCAAGCAAATGTACTCGGGACCCATGTCTGTGAATCACATCAGGAGTGCAAATCAGGACAAATATTTCATCTCTGTTTCTGTTTGCTATATCTCTATTGGTCATTTGTCTCCATGAACGTCCTCAATATAGGTAGGTTATTAAGTTTTGATTGCAAATGATAAATTCAGCAACATATCCCCTAGGCTACCTTCTAATTGAGACGTAATGAGTTCCTACCATTTTAGCGTCAGAAAAGATTAAACCTATCCGGAAGGTGGATATATTTAGGATCTGATAATCACAACAAGTAGGCCATTGTTCGCCGCAAAACACTGTAATCTCCTGACTGAAAACAACCACAGTGGTAAATATTGTCTTTTACGCACAAGAGGCAATTAGGACTGACCCACGAACAGCGCGCAACTGGACTGGAATTAGGGAGAAGGAAGGAGGAAGGTTTGGTTTGCCAGATAAGCAGACACCATTAGTGCATTAACTGTCACTTTCCAAAAGCTCCCAGCTGTCAAAAGGTCTCCTAGCAACAGGCCAGCGCCTCGGTCCACAAACTATAGGGGACGGAGAACAGCCTCCCCCGTACGAGCAGAACAATCCTGTTGCATCTATCACAGAGCGCACTCACACAATCCACACGATATTTAGTGCTTGGAGCACCTTAAGGCTTTGCAGGAATTTACTGTATTCAGCCCGCTCCTGTCTTATTATGCCACAAGCTTACGCACCTCATATGAACGTGTTAGGATTCAGTCCCGTCCCCTCTGGCGGCGCCTCCGTTACAAATGTCATTAGATGTCCGAGGTTGGTCTCCCGTACATCCGCGGCGAGAGGAAACGAAGAGCGCAACGGCGAGCAGACGCGCTCAGTTATCACGGACACTTTGGTTACACTGTGGCACCTAAATTGTTACATTATAACCCCGCCTCTCCACGGCGGTCACATGAATGTGGACACAATGGGGATACAGCGCCACCAGGTGGAAAATTGGGACACGGCAAACTGCGTGGATGCCTGTGTGTTTACTACATACAGTATGATAGGCGCCTGTGGGGACACCAGGGGTCCTCGTAGGATCTCCAGGGGGTGTAAAGCACAATGAGGAATAGTCTGGTTAATGTTACTGTAATTTAACACCGTGGTGCTCCACTAAAGCCTGACTAATAAGAGAAAACAAAGCCTAGGATGACTCACATCGCCAGGGTTAAACTCAGTGATGTTATTGGGGTTTTATTCTTACTGGATACTTCAATGGAGACAGTTTATCTGTAGGTAGTAGTCTATAATGCCTAAAATATTCCTATTTTCATATGGATTATTCTGTAGCTGTATGCTGTTGTTTTGATATTTGATGAGTATTCCCTGAAGGCATTACTGGGCTTTAGTCCTTTCTGGGCTAAATTGACAAATGTGTGATTTCCATCTAGCGGTATGTATTAAAACTACACCAGCATCCTCACCAACTATCTCTTCATCTTTCCATGAAATAGCGACAGCACCTCCTGTTGATATGGATGTGAAAAAGTCCACCGAGTTTCTAAAAAAAAAAGAAAATATCTAGATTAATATACAAGTAGAATTTCTGAAACAGAGCCTGAAATTAAATTGTTGTGACACATTTTAGATTCACAAATCCCTGCAGTTTCTCTGACAGCTGGTCTGGGATTGTCCATCGTTTCACACATGCTGCGTTCAAGTGCTCTCCGTCAATCCCCAGTTCTAAACTGCCGGTGCATTCAAGTTCACGCTTGGGTTGGAATATTCCTTTAAGAAATTTCTTTTCATCCATTTGTATGTGAGTGGTTACTACGCTGTTTGAACCTTAACACTTTCAAACGTGTTTGACACCTTCAAAAGTGTTTTACCTGAATAAATGTGATAGATATTTCACAATTACTGTTTTCCGTATGCCTGTAACGTTAAACAAAACGTATCTACGGACATCGGTTCATAATAATGTCTCCAACTGCACCTGAACGCAGCTTCACTTCCCAGCAGCCAGACAAGAAAAGACAGAGGGACTGTGCTGGAGCTTGTCGCAGGAAACACGCTACCAAATTCCCCACAGAATTGCTCCAACAAGTACCCATGTAGTCAGCTGTTACATGAACTCCAGGGCAGTTGGGGGTGAGTGTTTGTGTTTGCTTTTTTTTCTTACCCTTTTAGTTTTTTAAAACTTTCTTGTACCGAAGTTGTTTCGGGCCCCCGTCCCATGGCAGCGACGGAGGCAGGGATGTTTACTGTACTCTCTCTCCGCTTTTGGCGTCTAATTGACGGGAAAATGTCTTTCCTGCCGATAGACTGACATACTATTAGCAGTATTTACCTTTGAGGATATGTTAAGCTGTGTTAGGAACTTATTGGTTATGTTTGTACTAACCTGTACAGGTCTGGTTGTTACATTTCAGTGGTGCGTGTCAAACATTTGCTTTGCTAACTTTTATTGTCTCTTTAATCGGTGCTAAAATGCTAACCGAAAAGTTTATGCTAATAACTAACCAAAATGCTTCACCCTGTATTATTTCAGTGCAGCTCTTGGACCTTACAGACCTACAGTCTGCGTTATGAAGCTTGTTGAATGTGGTTACTTTAGCTACATATAAACAGAGGTGAGCTAATATTAGGTAACATAAACTCTGACCACCAGTGATAATATCAGCATATGATAATCATCAGGAATTCAGGCACCTACACAAACAACTCATTTCTTTGTTCTCAAAAGACCACTTATTCATATAAACAAACTTCAGATACTCCTTGTTATAGTACATGTGTTATATAGCCAGAACTAAAACCCCAAACTAGTCCTGTATGAGCCTCTGTGGAAACCTAAACTTTGCTTTTGTATTCACTGTGAAAGTAGATTCTTAGTTGCTTCTGCAAGTGTGTGTATGTGAAACTGTGGCACTTTAATGTGAAGTTTAATGAGCATCAACAAGCTGAGACTTATTCTACAGATTCAGCCTGGATCTTAAACATTCCCCACCCTGTGTAAATGAATGCACTTCAAGGCTGCACAGGGATTGAGTGGATTTTGTTGCCTTAAATCCATTTTACTGATGCGTCTCCAACCGGAGCCTGAGGACCTCGTGGGACCTGTAGGGGCGCCCGGACTAATGCTTAATTTATTTTAATTTTAATTTGCTTAGCTTAATTTAACTCTCTAGGTGATAGCACAATGAGGGGTTGTGTGATAGACTGCTTTGATGATAGGGCTTCAGTTTGTTCCTGCTCTGCAACTCTGTAGTGAATACGGTAATAACCACCTACAAAAGTCTTTTCAGCTGAGGTTCCTGAAGTCAAATCTCGATATGGGTTGTGGTGCAAAAATGAAACCTCAAGATAAGCTCTAGTCATTGTTTAGCTAAAAGCAAAAACCCATGTCACTATATATACTTTATTTCCAGGGATGTGGGATTCCTATCTTTGACCCAGAGGCACATACTAACCAATGATGGGAAAGTTTTACCTGCTGCAATGCCCGTCGGCTCTACTGAGACGACCCCAGGAGAAGTGAAATGTGGATATCAGAGTGAGCCAGGGAAAATCAACGTTTGGACCAAGATATCCTCCCACTGAGCCAAAAAGAAACCTGCTCCTGTCCACACAAAAAAACACACACACACTCACTCCCAATCAGTCGTCGCAATGCTGTTGCCAGGACCACTGTGGGCGTGCCTGGCTCTGATATGGGTGGGAAGCTGCAGTGCCCACAGCTTGTTTACCTGCGAGCCCATTGAGGTGCACCGGTGCTTGGGGGTGCCCTACAACATGACCTTCTTTCCCAACATGATGGAGCACTATGATCAGGAAATTGCAGCCAGTAATATGGAGGTGAGTCCTCGTAGTATTACATACATCAGTTTGTTGTTACACTTCATTTTGCCAATACTGGCTTTGTTGGGCATTAGCCAATCAATCTCGCTGACTACTAATGCAATTTATGTTCAATGATGAACTGGAACACACTGATACAGGATATCAGACATATCTGTGATACAGTCAGACAGTTTCAAATAGGATGAACTTTCCTCAAAGCAATTTAAGGGGAAAAACCTCATGTTAAGGGGATTCACAGCTGCTGACCCACCTTAAAGAATCTCATTAGTCTAGGTTTCCATCGAGAGTTGTAATTATATTAGCCTCTGATAGAAAAGCTTCCTCTGCTTGTAAATAAAAATTATAATTCAAGTCACATTTAAAGGTAATGAATACCATCTCAAAATAATTGCTATGATTAGTGCTATTGTTAGTGCTGTTAGAGGCTTCAGTCTATAAATATCAGTGTCTGTCAGCCTTCAGAAGCGCATATCGATTGAACCTTAATCACCGTTTTGTAATGGTCATTAACAAGCACACACAATTCAACAGCCACAGTTTGTCCACAAATCATGCCTTATTGTTGTAGAGCACTATCTAGTAAATACACTGTTGGTACTGTATCCTTGTGAAAATGATAACTATGAACTTGCTTTGAGTTCCCAGCTGTCAGAAATAATTGATTTTAAAAGCTATACATCATTGTCACATTGACATTTATGTGGGGAATTGGTGTGAAAGAAGTATGTCCTCTCACTGGAGCTATGCGTGATTGTTCCTTTAACAATAAAAGTAGATAGATAAGAAAGAAAACCATTATTTTTTATGGAAACACACTACTGAACATGGGAGCAGTTACAGTGAAGGGGTTACATAACAAAGAAATGTGGGGTGATGTCTCTTTTAATCCGGTTGTTCTGTGATGAGTGTGAAGAGATGCAAAAGCAGATGTCTTCATTTAGCTAAAATTAAAATACAAGCTTATACTAAGAAATAAGTATATGCTGTATCTCCTTGGTGTCTGTTTTTATTATTATCGCCAAAATAAAGAAGTTTTATTTTTTGCATCTGTTGTGATAGCATCCTCTACATTAGTGTTCTAGAGGAGGCGTAAATGTTTGGTTCCGTCTGATGTTTTACATTGAACAGCAGGTGTTGAAATAACCGAACATAAAGCTAGTTAACTTAGCTTGCTAGTCAGTAAGTTAGTTAGCCTTGCTTGGTAACTTCCGCTCTCCGCGTAAACTGCGAACATGAGTTAAGTGTTAAATGTTGTCAGGACAGACGTCTTAAAGGTACACAACCAATGCTATGTGTCGAAAAAGGGGAAAACGTCTTCTGTCAACATTTGTAGGCAATGACTTGCTCCATGACAGCCTGTCTCCTAGCAACGTTGACGCTCAAATGTCAGTCAAATGTGGTCGAGGAAAACTTCCACCCAGAGACTTGAAGTTTAGATGATGTTTATACAAATGTGTCCAAAGGAAATGGAAAGATATGCACAGTAGCCGCAGTATCAACATCATTTATGTTTTCGCACACAGAAAGTGAGGAGAATCCAAATTTTAACTTGCTCTCAGACTGATCAACATTTCTCTCTATAAAAATCTTGCCTAATGCGACTTTTGTCACTGGCCTTATGTTTCTAACATGCCTTTGTCCCTCCTCAGCAGTCAACTCAGTTTCTGTAGTTGTTGCATCCTGTGTCCTGGCATTCCTGAAGGCCAGGGTTTGGGTTACACACATTTGGTGTCAGAGCGTTGAGCATGAACAGTGATCTGTTGAAGGAGTCTTTTGTGCGGCATCTGGCAAAGGTAGCAGGCTGACAGGTAAAGGCTTTTTATTTCACAGCAAACTTGGCCACAGGCAACTTCATCGACTTTGTTGTGAGGGGCCTTTGATATCTGGAGGAAGGGGAGGGACACACCCAGCCTCACACAAAGCCTATCCTGCATACCACAATGAGTATTCTCCCTCTCTGTTAATCACTCACTCATTTCCCCCCCTGTACACAGTCTTACCTCTACGGCCCTGTCTCCCAGGTGACAGGCTTACACTCTCTGGCCTACATTCAACATTACATACTATACATAGCTCTCTTTGAAAGTGTGCAGTGATTTATCACAAAGCCCTGACGCAGTAATCAAGCAGACTTCTGCTTCGGTATTGGCTCAGTCCGGCATATCAGTAGGATTTTCCGGAGGAGGGCTAACCTTTTTCCGCCCTTGGTCCCAGATTCCGCCAGTGTTTGCCAGCTTTTGGACCAGAAAAGTTTGAAGTGTTAGAATACAAAGAGAATGGAAAGACTAATTGACATACTGTAACGGACAGGGAACTCTTGAGGGTCTTAAAAGTTCAGGCAGAAGTTTGAAAAGTGATTTTGTAGCCATTTTTTCAAATCATTTAATCCTTGAAGTACTTTGCTCAGAAATTCTCTGCAGAGGATTTTGCCTTTAAGAGCAAATCAGCTCGACTTGTACCACTGATCCTGGTTGAAGGTTTATGAAATGAGGACAGTTTTTACAGTAAGTCTGCCGTAAAGCAAATAAAGGTCAGATTGTTGAGCAATGGCCAGCTCATTGAGACGGAGCCCAGGACCTCCGCAGGAGAGAAACAAGGGCACTTACTGTCAGAGGGGGCAAGCCCTGGCCCCAGAGATGTGGGCCTACTGCCAGACTGGATTTCAGAAAAAAGAGGAGAGGAAACAGTGAATAGTGGACTGTGTTGGGCTGTATGTGTGTGTTTTGTGTACAAATATTGGCAATGTAGACTGACAGACGTCCCTTTTGCATGTTGGTCTGATAATGGTTGATGCGCAAAACTCTAAAACGTAGTGCAGTTGTGAGTGAACAAAGTATTTTGGGTGATGTAAGTGGTTAAGAGACAATAATAAAGGAACCTCTGCAAGTAGTCTGAAAGGTATACACTTAAGCAAAATCCAAGCGTTAAAAAACATCTGCATAGACATGATCTGGACATGTTTAACTGGCATGAAGTTGTCTTCAGTGTAAGCTGCGAATGCCACTGATAAATCCACACACATTGTTCTGTACCACACGCTAATGCTGTGGCTCTCCAGCAGCCTAACCTATCAACAGCTCTGTGCATTCCAGCCCTCCTGGCCTGTCGTTGTGTGTTTCCAAACGTCTGTGCACTCATTTCCTGCCACCTATACCAAACCCCCCCCCCCATACTCCTCAGCACTCAAGCTCTTGACCAGTGTGTTGAAATGGAGGAATATGGTTCCCAGCCAGTGAATGGGCCCATTTGTGTGGCGCTATAGATCAACACAGATCAACAAAATAAAGTAAATGCTTTATGTAGAGCGTGGTTGTGAACCCTTAAAAGGAAGCAAAATCAACTTGTGACCCACCATCACAACTTCTATATGTCGATGGGTTATCATAACCAGGTCAACCAAAGTCTGATTGTTTTCTCATGGTTTATCCTGCAGGCCATAAGAGGTAAAATTATCCAGCTTTTCACCAGAAAAAAGCAAAGATTGGGGAAATAGTATTTTATGCAGTATACATGTTTTTTCTGGCTTTTCTACTCTGTTAATCATCTCACAACCCCTTATTCACATTTATGACCCACCACTATTCAATCACATAAGGTTCTATGGGGAAATGTTTTCAGGGGTAAAACCAATGTTTAAATCATAATATTTCCACAGACTGGCAGACCCCCTTAGACCACACCAGCCTCTCATGTTGACATAACGTTTCTCTCCGTCCCCAGCCATTCATGCCCCTGGCAAACCTGCGCTGCTCTCCAGACGTCCACCACTTCCTGTGCCAAGCCTTCATCCCAGAATGCACCGAGGAGAACAAAGTGATCCGTCCATGCAGAGAGCAGTGCAAGACCGTTATGTCTGACTGCGAGGAGAATATAAGGATCTTTGGTATCACCTGGCCTCCTGAGCTACAGTGTGACAAGTAAGAAAACCACAGTTACAAATAACCCACAAGAGCAACAGCAGTAGTTCCTGATCACTTCATTAAAGGATTTGTTTTTTCCCCCACTAGACTGGACCCATGTGGCTTTCCTGATGGTTTGATACCTCCTGCAACCACCCCGATGAGCTCCTCATCAACCAAGAGGGACCTTGGCTTCTGGTGCCCACTGCAGCTGAAGACCAAGCCGGGCCATGGATCATCGTTCCTGGGTGCGCAGGACTGTGCACCCCCTTGCTCCAACATGTACTTCAAACCACACGACATTGAATTTGCGAAGAGCTTTATCGGCGTGTGCTCCATCATCTGCCTGGGCGCCACGCTCTTCACCTTCCTCACTTTCCTCATTGACGTCAAACGTTTCCGCTACCCAGAGCGCCCCATAATCTTCTACGCCGTCTGCTACAGCTTTGTCTCGCTTATATACTTCATTGGTTTCCTGCTGGGGAACAACGCAGCCTGTACCAAAGCGGCTCACCCTGCCAGTGTGGACACAGTGGTGCTGGGCTCTCAGAGCAAAGGCTGCACTCTGCTTTTTATGCTGCTCTACTTCTTCTCCATTGCTGGTATAGTCTGGTGGGTCATACTCACCATCACCTGGTTCCTGGCAGCTGGACCCAAGTGGAGCTGTGAGGCCATAGAGAAGAAAGCGGTAAGGTTGTTAATAATTGGTTAGTGGTAAAAAGCATGAGAATACAGCAAAAGTATAGCTATAAAATGAGCACATGCAAGCTATAACCAGGCAGTAAAATGGCAGATACTGTTGAAAATATGGATCTGTGTCCTCTGTCTTTAGGTGTGGTTCCACTCTGCTGCCTGGGGGATCCCCGGGGCGCTAACAGTCATGCTGCTGGCTCTGAACAAGGTGGAAGGGGACAACATCAGCGGCGTTTGCTTTGTAGGGCTCTACGACCTGGACGCCCTGCGTTACTTTGTCCTGGCTCCTCTGTGCGTGGGCGTCGTAGTCGGCCTCTTCCTCATCCTGGCGGGCATCGTTTCTCTCAACCACGTCAGGCAGGTCATCCAGCACGACGAGCGCAACCAGGAGAAGCTGAAGAAGTTCATGATCCGCATCGGCGTGTTCAGTTGCCTCTACCTGGTCCCGCTGGTCACCCTGTTAGCCTGCTACACCTACGAACAGAGTTACCGCAGCACCTGGGAGAATACCTGGATCAACGACCGCTGTCAGGAGTACAGCATCCCCTGCTCCCACAAGGTACCTGTGGCTGATTCACTCGCTGAAGGTGTTATGACTCAACAAGTTAAAGATTATATATACACAAAATGTACAAAATTTCAGTTGCCACTGGATGTCACATTAAAACACCAGCATCTCAAACCAAAATAGTGGGACAGAAGTAAAACAAAACTCATCAAAACCGTCTCTGTTAGTCTTTCCATAGTCCAGCAGTTGCCAACACTGGTTTGGTTGAAATATATCTTGAATTCATGAGAAAAAGAGCTGTTTCAGTCGGTCTACTCAGCTGCACATGGAGCAGACTGGGTTTGTATAAACAAAGCACAAAGAGACTGCGATAGCAACACAGGTAGAGGAAGTGTGACGTCATCTCAGCTCAGGACACCATGACTCCACTGTATCTTTACATACCAAATAGTTTTTTGCAGCTATGTTCATGTTTTAAATCTCATATATATGTATTATATGTATTATATGTATAACATTTAAGGCCAAAGGACACATTAGAAAAGGCTTTCCAACTCACTGTCTTGTTATGTCTACTTGATTGATGTTGTTGATTGTAGGTCTGTGCTTTGTTGGTTGGACTAAAGTTGGGCTTGCCAGTGATCTTTTAAAACTGTTAGCACACACATGATTTAACAACAATGTGACAATTCATCTTTTAACTACATTACACCAAAAATGACTCTCGTAGAATGCATTAAGGTGTTAAACTGAGCCGACGGCATTAGGGTGTAAATAATAAAGGAAACTGCACATTAAAAAGTGCTTTTGAGAACCATCTGAACCACAAAGACTTGTATCCTCCTACTGTTGTCTCTAACACACGTACTTAATTACTTTTAAAATTAAATAACAGTCTAGTCTGGCCAATCCCTAAATGGGCCACTACATCTGTGTGACAAGTGCGATATCCAATGTGAAATTAAAACTACCACATATAAATATTTAAGCAGATGTTGTAAAAGAGGCCTGACAGTCAGTGTTATTTTATATGTGGGTTTTTCACATAAGCTAGAGCAGACCACATAGGAATATAGAAGAAAAACAATCACTAAAACAACAGTAGATTGCATATCTATATATTTTATAAAAAGGCTGTCTATTTAGAAACCAAACAAGATATTGTGGGCTGTCGTGGAGCCACAAAGTACAATGTGAAAGAGAAAAACAAATCTGTATCTGAGGCTATTAGTTCAAAAGCTTTATTTTGTGCCAAGTTGAAAATTGGGTTAGTTGGTTGACACTCATTAAATCACAAGGATTCTATTATGGTTTGTGTTGGTCTCTTTGTTTCAGACAACAGAGCTCAACCGCCCTGACCTCTCCCTGTTTCTGGTAAAATACTTAATGACGCTGGTGGTTGGAATATCTGCAGTGTTCTGGGTCAGCAGCAAAAAGACCTGCTCTGAGTGGGCCTACTTCTTCAACCGGACCCGCAAGAGAGAGTAAGACCACGTCTCTCGCCCTGTTACATGTATAAATTCCATGAAAAATAAATAAGTAGTGTCACTATAATCTCCTGTTCTCTGACCCACAGTCCCATCAGTGAGAGCCGCCGGGTGCTGCAGGAGTCCTGCGAGTTCTTCCTCAAGCACAACAGCCGCGTCCAGCACAAGAAGAAACACTGCAAGCCGAGCTCCCACAAGCTCAAGGTCATTTCCAAGTCCATGGGCACAAGCACCGGCGTCGCATCCACCAACGCCACCACCGGCGCCTCCACTGGTGCCGCCGCAACCAATCAAGGAACCTTTGCGCTGGGCAATCACAAGCCCCACATGCAAGGCTCTCTGTCTGAGGTCTCAGCCAGGGAGCACCTGGAGAGGGGCACCTCCAGCCGAAGCTCCAGGAGGGGGGAGAGGGAAAGGGAGAGGGAGAGGGAGCGAGAGAGGGAGAGAGAGAGGGAGCGAGAGGGGGGAGAGAGACGTAGCAAAGGTGGGAGCTCCAGTAAGATCAGCAGCCGCTCAGAGAGCATGCACAAAGTCCCAGATGGGAGGTAAGTGAGACAGCAACTTCACTACACTTGTTCTTTTGCATCACAGCTCTGTTTATGTAGCTTTTTCCTCTCTTCTATTTGTTAGCAGAGACTGTATATGCTCCAAGTAATCTCCACCAATAATCTCTAATGTGTGCTGGCTGGTTTAGGATGACACCGAGGAGCGAGTTGTCAGAGGCCAGGCAGGTCCCCGGTGGTCAGCAGCATCCAGCTTTAAACCTGTCACACAGCAGCAGCATCCAGGACTCCACCCACCAGCTGGTGCACCGGGTGCCTGAGGAGAGCAAGGACACAAAGGATAGCAGCTGCTGAGACATATCATCCCCAAATGTATCATCCATCCATCAATCGATCCTTGAACCCACTCACAGTCACACTTGATGCTGGTTCCTGTATCTGTTTCAAACCATAGTACCCATTTGTGTCATATATCATATAAGCTTCGTACATCAGATTATGATTGTATTGGTTACGTTGTTGTCAGTGAATGTTCATTGTAACATACCTCGAGTATTTCAAATGTAGTATGCTTGGAGCAGAATCTGTGGGAGCCTAACGGCGTTGGATTGTCATTTAGTTAAGGTGACAGCTGTGTCTTTCAGCTTTACTGAGCGTATGTCCATTTAGTATACACCTGAATGTTGCAGCAGCTGTTCACCACCAATACATCTACCAATGGTCATTTAATTTTATAGCATGCATTAAAAACTTTAGGTCTACTGTTTGGTAGATTTGTAGCTCAGTGGCATAGAATGCGTTCTAGTAAACAAATGCAATATTTATGTAAATACTCTATTTTTTAGAAATTAAGTCTTTCACTGGACTAGTCACTACACTGAGTGTTACGTTAAGAAAGGTCATGATATTGCCAAACATTCAACTTAAGGAGAGTCTCCCTGTGGTAAACTCTTTCTTTGAATGTCTTATTGTTCTTCCTGGAAAGATGGTTTGCACTCAAACCTCAACTTGTGATACGCATAGTGTGCTACTTTATTGCTCCTTTGAAAAAAAGGCATACTCTCACTACTTAAAATTGATATAGTTGATTTTTAGACAGTGTTGGATTTGTGATTTTCCTTTGACAAAGTTTTTTTTCAAAAACTTTCACTCCGTTTCTGTTCTGTATTTACTGTGCTGAGTTGTCTTCAAAGAAGTGTCCAGTGAGTTTGGATAAAGGATAGCTTTATAGTTTTCTACAAGAATGTGCCTTCCTTTGAGCAGTTCCTCATCTTTAAAGAACTTCAAAGAATCTCCAGGTGTTTTGTATGTGTGATGTCTGCCTGTTGTAGGTGTAAATTCATGTGATTTTTAGTCAAATTGAGGAAACAAATCAAACAGGCTTTGCACTATTTGTCATTAGAAGCACAAACCACTAATTATTAAGTATGAATAGTCATAAACAAACACAAAACAGAGAATTTGTGGCTTTGTTCAGGGCGTATTTATAACATATGGGTCACAGACCGTATATATTTGCTTTTAAGTACTTCCAGAACAACCTCTGTGATTTATTTGAATATCTGTCATGCTGTACTGTCTGTTTTGCTCTGTAAGGGTTTTATTTGTTTCTTTACTGTTGATATTTGGGAGTCACAGGACAGTTCCAGTAACACTAATTAAAAGGGAATCCTTGTCAGTATGTTTCTGTTGTACATGTATGTTCTTACTCTGGCATGTGGATGGGGGGGTCTTGCTTATAATGTACCTAGACTTAGAGTAGTCTATGAAATGCTCTACACCACTTTTGTGAACCTTTTTTTTTTACTGTTTTTTTATGTAGCCTATCTTGTCAGTTGAATTTTGTATCAATCCAATTTAATTTTAATAAAATATAATTGAATAAGAATGTCATGAGTGTGTTTTTATTCTATTTATGGTAGATTCGACTTTTAAAACCACTAATATTTTCACAAGCACTGCAGATGGTACACAGATCTGGTCAAATCTAATAAAAAAGGACGCTATTAACTCCACATTCTGCACACTGGCAGGATTACAGGCGCTATACGAACACCATGGGGATGTTCTCAGCCTTTTTCCTTCGAGTGCGTTTCCTGCAAGTTGACTGGCTCCTTCCCTCTCGTCCTGCCCACCTCTGGACTGAAACCCTGGCTGGAGTTGAAGACCAACTGTCGCCTCAGGTCTCTCAGAGGGAGCGCACGGTTGTCTCTTGTATGATGTCTCCTCTCGTTGCCCGCCTGCTGCTCCTCGTCTGCTTGGCTTTACCTCTTTATGGCGTGGAAAAGGTGAGAAATAGAGGATACCGAAAGGATCCTGACGCTGACAAGGTAAGAGCGACTTCGTTAGGGAAGAGTTCACCATATAGTCGCTATGATCTTTTCCAGAAGTAGATATGTGGCATTCCAGGGGAGATTTACGCGTTTTGGACACATTTCGTGGCCTCTCATAACGAAGAATCACATATAAGTACAAATATGGCACTAAAATGACTAGATTGTCACTCATCGCTTTTGTTGTATTTTTGATGCATCTTTATTAACGTGCATGTCCCTAAAACTCATCCTGGGATTACTTTTTCTTGCGGAATGCTTTGCTGTTTGCCAGAAGTATCTTTAAACGACTGATTTCCCCAAAAAGAGCAAAGTAATATGCTGATTCATCCACATGGTCCACATGTAGGGCTTACAGTGCAGGCAGTGTGGTCACCGCTTTGGCAAAACGGGCTCCAAAATGACCTGCTCCCAGAGGCAAAGATGAGGAAAAGGCCGTTTTATAGCCTTTGTAGGGTCAGCTGGTTCTCTATTATTCCAGCTTTGGCTGCTCTCCAGCAGACTGAGTGGACAGAAAGAAATCCCCTAACAGGAAGTTGGGGTCTGGCTCATGCTGTCTGTCTGTCTCTCTTTGTTATCTATGTGGCTGTTTTACCAGCTTAAAAAAAAAACAGCTGTATGATTTTGTTTTGGGGAGAAAATGTGATAAATGTGTTATAATATATCTGATCATATTTACAAAAAGTCCACAGCGCCCAATTCATACCATCCTCCAATCTTAGACTATCTTTGTGCAGATGTACATGAGCCTCTATGCTGTAGGTGGGGAGTGAAGGAACAAAGTGGACCCACATTTCTCTCTTTAATCTCTGGGGAGTCAAATGAAAGTGAAACTGGTGTTTATTTTGCTGGGACTCTGTGGACCTCCCTCAGGGACTCCTACAAGTCTGCACACCCCACTTAGAGAACCACAGAGCTCCACCAGTTGCTCTCCATTATGCCCCACTGAGTCATATTCCACGATTGAGCCCACAGCAGAAGGATATAATGAATAGCATCTTATGTTACCATCTGTGTCTAGTGCACGGGAAATGATGCAGAAAAGCCCAACTGCACTAGACATTCTGGAGAAGGAAGATCGACTTATTTGAACAACATGGTAATCATGAAATCCTATTTTGCATCTTCTTCGAGATCCTCTGAATTGAAAGGCTCTCAAAGCAGAGCATTATGTCCACGCTCTGCATGCTCCAGGAGAGCTTCACTCCTTGCTTCAGTGTTGTGCATGAAATACTACTGCTTCCCTCAGCACTTTGGGGGCAAATGCAGCCTTTATGCTTCGGTTACAGTAATGGACTGTGTGCTACTAATATGCAGGCAGCACCACTAGCTATAGAAACAGCAGACAGTGGACAGAGGTTCCATTCATTAGTTTGCTTTGAAATGTCTCCAAGAAGTACAACCCTTAATAAAATACTGAGATATTTCCTTGCCGAATAACGACCAAAGGGATTCATATTGTATTTGCGGCGAATTTCCAGCTATTAGTCGAGGTGCTTGGACGTTTGGTCCCTTTTCCTTGAGGACAGATTCCAGGTCTATTACTGCACATGCATACCAACCCACAATCTCCTGGTTTCATCACAGACTTCCCAGTTTCCTATAGAGATGATGTCAGACTTCACATCTCCAGGTTGCTCCGGCATAGCCACTTAATGGCTAAAACAGACTCTGGACCATCTGTTTCACTGCAGCTGACTTAGAAATATTGTAATTCTCCCTACATTTAAGCATTTTCCAGATTCACGTGGTCTGAAATAGACTTTTTTTGAATTCTCCCCAGGGACTTAGGTCGAGACGAGATGTTGAAACCGGAGTAAAAGCTCTTTGTTCTCCTCGCTTGCCGGAGGACTTTTATTTTTTTACCCAAATGTCTTTTGGCCATGTGCCCCTATAACTGCTTCACAGCTGCATGTGGAGCAAAAGGTCAGCAGTGACCCAACAAAAGCCCAGTCCTTAATCCTTTTGGCATCAGTGTTTGCTAAAGGGCGAGGGCGCTCTTCTACGTGTCAGTTTATGTCTGTGCCGACTGAAGGAAGGAGTATATGACACTTACATCACATAACCAAAGTTAAACTCCCAACTAAAAAAAGCTTCAACAGCTAACCTACACACTGTAATCAGTGGGTCAAAATGTCTCTTTGGAGGACATATTACACAAAGCTATCTTGGATCTTAATTGTTTCTATCTCTGTATGTGGTGGAGAAGTTTTGGCAAGCTCCCCCACATCTCTGTGTGTACTTGAGTCAGCTTGAGTAAGATCATCATCTGTTTAAACATAGCAGGAGATTCAGACGGACAGTGAATCACACCGAGGGATCTATGACCAGACACCTACTAATTCAGGCAGTCTCCAAGCCTTCAGTTCCTCATTAACGTGCGATATGTCATTCACTTGCTTCATGGCTCCATGGTGTGCTGGTTCTATGGCTTTGCCTTGGTTTGGATCACATCTGTTCTTGCACTCATTTCAGCCCTATGGCAGTGGATTTGTTTATATGACTGGTTAATGAGGTATAATCAGGCTTTTTGTGTGTGATGGTTGGATGAATGGTAGCATCAAGGCGTATTTTGCATTGCATGCAGGCCAAACAGCAGCTTATCCCCCTGGAAGGATAAAGAAAATCTGAAACAGGAAGTCAAATAACAATAGACTCTGCAGATGTTGTCGCATGACTTCTTTTCATTGTCAACTTCCACCACTACTTCCTCTTTTCCCTGTTTTTTTTTCAGTATGGCACTTGCATGCAGGGGCCGGCAGGCACTCCTGGCAGGGAGGGTAACCCTGGAACCAACGGCATCCCGGGGACGCCGGGCATCCCTGGCCGTGACGGGCTCAAAGGAGAGAAAGGGGAGTGCATTAATGAGATCTTCGAGGAGCCCTGGAGGCCCAACTACAAGCAGTGTGCCTGGAACTCTCTGAATTATGGGATCGACCTGGGTAAAGTAGCTGTAAGTATCTTGGCACAGCGAATATCTGAGTGTGGGTGTCCATTTCAATCATTTTACAAACTCACAGAAATGGTGAACAACCACCACGATGCATAGAAGTGCCAAAAGGTCTTGATGCTGTGTTGCAGGACTGTACGTTCACCAAGCTGCGTTCAGACAGCGCCCTCAGAGTCCTCTTCAGTGGCTCCCTCAGACTCAAGTGTAAGAACGCATGCTGCCAGAGGTGGTACTTCACCTTCAATGGGGCAGAGTGCACAGGACCCCTGCCCATAGAGTCCATCATCTACTTAGACCAAGGAAGTCCTGAGCTCAACTCGACCATCAACATCCACAGAACATCCTCAGGTACGACTCAAGTCATACAGTAGGCTTTGTTGTGCTATAAACAACCTGAATCAACAGGTTGTTTATAACCCAATATGTGGGTTTTTTTATTGGCAGAAATGGAATATAATATTCATATGTATGTTATCATTAGTGTATAATCTCAATATAGAAATCTATGTGTTTTTGTTACCGTAGAATGAGACGTTTATTATCTATAGAGGGAGTGAGTATACGGTAGCCCGGAATGGACAAACCAAACACTGGCTGTAGATAGAGCCTTTTTTCTCCTACATGCTTGGAAGGCTGAGCTGTATTGTTAGTTCCAATCTGCACCTTCAACTCTAGATGCCCCTAAATCCTACACACTGGTCCTTTAAATGTAATCTTTTATTTACCCTTCTGAAAATGATCATTATTTTGAAAAGTCAAAACATACAAAATGATCCATATGGGTATCGTTAAAATTCTAACACAAAGTATAGCTTAGACAGGCCAGAGGCTTCAACCCCTTCTATTTTATTTATATTTGCTACCTTCAGATTGAGCCAAGTTAGCTGCTTCCGTTTCTTTGTGCTAAGATAAGCTCACCGGCTGCTGGTTGGATCTTTATATTTACCAGAGTGGCATCAATCTTCTCATCTAACTCTCGGCAAGGGAGCAAATAAGCATATTTCCCTGTCCCTTTAAGTGGTTATTTAACTGCTGTGGTATAGTTACACTGTCCCAATTAGGTTTGGGAAAGTTCATCACTGTGTCAGAAAACAAAACAGTTAACAATTTCTGTCTCTGGAAGCAGTTTGGGTGTTCCCTGAAATTCATTTTCACTGTCTTCTTCTCTTCTCTCCAGTTGAAGGGCTGTGTGAGGGTGTGAAAGCAGGGTTGGTGGATGTGGCCGTGTGGGTTGGGACCTGTGCCGACTACCCCAGAGGTGACGCATCCACAGGGTGGAATTCAGTATCCAGAATTATCATCGAGGAACTGCCCAAATAAAATAAAATGTTTCATGTAAGGGAGGGACCGGTGCTGGTAGTATAACAGTAGGGTCATCTGGCCCTCCAAAATGATCAGGTTTGGTTTGCTGAGGGCTCACAGCATCACTGATGCTAACTTGAATGTTTTTATGTTGTGTTTAAATACTATACTAGTCGACAGGCCTATAAACAAAAATACTGTCATTCTGTCTAGCAGAAATAAACTTTGTACTGTAGCTTCTCTGCTTACGGGTGCTGTTGGTATACAGTCACCATTTAACAGACATTGTGACGAGACACTGACGATATTTAAACTATGTACTCATGTGACCTGTTTATATTCCTTATTACTGTTAATAAAGTCACCTTTTTTAAAGAACTGAACTCAAACTACGTGACCGCTTGTTTAGGAGTTTTGAAATAACATGCACTTAATTCAATGTAGCCACAAATGTTACGCATTTAATGTATTTATATACATCAAACACTGACAATGCAGATAAAGCATTTTGGACTTTATAATGAAATATTATAATGCAGTGCAGTTGCAATTTGTTGCCGGCAAACAAAGATAATCTGAGCAAAAGTACTGGCATGTTTGGAACAGAAATCCTCTCCGTTGCTGCTGTCTGCTTACATAAAGAAATAATTTAAAAGAGACAAACTAATATTACAAATACATGCAACTGGAACCCTGAGAAGAGGTCTAATTTGCTGTTTATAATCAGGTTTTCATATTTCAGCCTGTAATCCTTTCTGCTGTCAGAAAACATCAAATGTAAACAGAACCATGATGAAATATTTATCAAATGTCTATGATGAGCACGACGTCCTGACTTATACAAAAAGAGACCAACAGTGCAGCAGCATCACCATCACCTTTAGCACATACAGCAACATACTTTTCCCCATAAGTCAAAGTGTTTGTCATGCATCTATTCGTCCGTTCCGTTGCTCAGTTTGGCAAATTGTCCATTCATTTTCAGTGTAAATGAATGCTTCTCACATCATCACATTAACATATACACTCCGCCCAGAGTTCTGCTTCAGTCTGATGCTTTTCTCTCTGTATCTCTGAACGGCGCCAGAGCGTCAGTGTGAGCTCTCAGTCTCTGCAGCTGTCCATGCCATGCTTTTCAGACTCATTTATTCTGTCCCAATAGGAAGCGAGACACATTCTCATAAACTACGAAAGTGATGCAGCAGGCGGGAGTGACACGGATCAAGTTGGGGATGATGCCTTTGTAGAAACCAATGGCGCCTTCGTTCCTGCAGAGAAACGGGGAAAAAAATTACCGTGACTCAAACGGACATTATTTATTTTAACTCCTAAATTTAGTAACTGAGACCAGGATGGCATGTTAGGCCCCTTTCTGCGAGTGGATCGGTGTCATACCTCCACGTCCGTCCGATGACATCAATAACTCCATTGTATCTATTGTGCTGGTCTTGCAGGCGAGCTCGTACCACCTGATACGGGTATGTTGTGGCCACGGCAAATAATTTGGATAATGCTGCCATTGTGATGTATTCCAACGCATTCTGTTTACACAGATAACACACACAGATGGGGAGAGAGAGAGAGAGAGAGAGAGCGAGAGAGAGAGTAGGAAAACTGATGAGTCACTTCTTCAACTGCTAGTTATCAACTGTGGGCTCGGTCCAATAAACTGAAAAGTTACAAGCTTTATGAGATTTATTCAGCACTGAGCATGTTTCCAGACTGCTTGTGGCTCATGGGGGTTAATGACTCACCAGCTTCGCATCTGAAGGCACTTTCTTGTATTTGTTGTAGTCTCTCTTGAGCTCTTCGTAGGCCATGAACTGCAGTGCTCCATGAGAGGTGCCAAACAGACCAGGAACATAACCCTTTAAACAAGTACATCCTTTGTTAGACAAACTTTCATGACACTATAACTATAATATGCATTATCTATAAAAGCGCACTATACAACACTGTATCTATCAGTAGCTCCATGCCAAGTTAAAAGACTTTTTATGTGAGTTATGTGGTCGCAATGATCTTGCCAGGATAATAGATTTCACATAGTGAAAAAGCTCAAATGCAGCTTAAACCTCTGGATATTATCACCATTACTAATGGGTTACAAGTTCTCTACTACAGCTAATATAGGCTGGTGGTGCCCTCTAGTGGTCATGAACCAACACAAAACTTCATTTCAGCCCAATAGGATAAAGGATAGCTTTTGTTGTAGTAATTCCTCTAATAACACAGCTGTCCTGTCCTTAGGTTAGCATCTCATGTGTTGCTATATTACATGAAAGGTACACTAATGTCTGACCTTGTATAGTCCAGGCACTCCCTCATGGCGGTAGATCTTCACCAGAGCATCTACCATCCCATGGTACTGTTTACCATTTGGGTCAGCATTGTACTGCAGCACCAGCCGGGTCTTGGTCACCCAGATTGGGTTGGTGAGGGTGAGCGTTAGGATGCCTAGGTGAGGACAAGTAGGCATCGTTAGAACGAGGCTGACAGCAGTTGATTATTAACACACACAGCCAGCTTCTTCAAACAGTATATATATATTTTTTTTAAGTTATTTTTTTGGCCTTTTTATTGCCTTTATTTGATAGGGACAGCAGAAGGCAGACAGGAAAGGGGGCAGGTCGGATTCCAACCCTGGGCCGCTGCAGCAAGGACTCGGCCTCAGTACATGGGTCGCCTGCTCAACCAACTGAGCTACACATATTTACATCAGCGTCATGAATCTAATTAGCCTCTTTTTAAAGAATACATGCTGGTAACTTTTCAGTTACAGTCTATGGCTACTATGGTGCTCTTTCCTGACTCACATTAGATCCCTGAATACCGACTGAGCACAATCTGAATGACAAACTGAGTCAAGCTTCATAGACACAGTCCAAACTCTTTTACAAAAGGGTACTTTTAGTTAGAAATGGTTTCAAATCACAAATATGACAGTGACTTCTGTTCACTCAAACAGCAACATCTCAACCCAATAGATTATATAAGAGTGTATTTTTTAAGATTCTTGCGGCTTCACAGTACTTTATATAGGATTATGTAGCTTATTTTACCATCAGGAGTGCACAGAATATACAAATACTTAAATATCCTCCTGTATATACTGCACACTATAGGGTTTTCTGTAGGGTTTTCTTGGCCCCACAATATATGAAGCAATCAGAATGTAAACAATTGTTATTGTGCAAACTGCAATGTAGTAAAAACAGAACATACTGCTTAAATATTCAGTAAGATATTTTGCCAATCTTCTATTGCACAAGTAAGAAACAAATCATGTGTGCCATATTGTTTTGCCCTGTTAAGCAGAGTCAGTTGTGGGTTATTAATTGATGTGTTATAAAGTTATAACCGTTAGTAAGACCGGTACGCAGTTAAAATGGCTACCCGCTCAATACACACTACACAACTTGCCCCGATCATAGAGCTCGCAAAAACAATATTACTGCCTATTGAAGAGTTACAGCAGTTTCAGCTATGCACCGGTATGTTGGTATGTTAAAAGTTAATATCATACAGGAAATTAAAACCGGTTCACTCTGTATATCAGCTAGTACTACTTTAAGGAACATTTCTAGCTCATCGCTCTATATTGCGTTCAATAGTTTTAGAGGCAGTTGTGTTATTCCTAATTAAAACCACCAGCTTCATTTTCTGCCCCTAACTTCATTTGGCCTGCAGGAAGCAGATCCATGTGACCCTGTGAGGCTAAAGTGAACAGAATGAGCTGCTGGTTTGTATCTGCCTCCTGTCTGCTAAGGCCAGCTATGAGCAGTATTATCTGGTTGTTGTTGTGTACTGATTATGTGAGTGTGTCAACAGTGTCGAGTTCCCTGCAGGACCAACCTGCTCCGGCTGCAGACACCAGGTGCTCCGTGGCGCTCAGTTCAGTCTGACGACCCTCCTTCCTGTACCCTTTGATCGTATTGTAGCTGTATGGGAAGATAGCGTGGGAAAAAAGACATCTTGCGGTTACAGATCACTTTAAAGGTCGAAACAAGTCATGATAAATATCATGATGCAGCAGAGGTGATCCAACAGGTTTCCAGCTTACGTACAACAAAAAGTAGAGACCCCAAGATGCTCCAGCACCCCAAACATTGGGTGTCACTCCTTGGTAGAGTCCTCTCAGTCCCTCCTGCTGCCAAACACTCTTCATACAGTGTAATATGCCACTGTACTTGGGTCTTAAGTCCAAGCCATCACTTACTACATTGAAAGGACACCAAAGACCTCAGTTAAGCCATGTCCCGAATGTAACATCAAACAAAAGCAGTTCTTAAAATGGATAGAGTTAAGGCATTGCAGCATGGTACCATTGCCATTAAGCAAATCAATTTAAAAATACCAGATTTCTAACCGGAGTTCAAGGACAGGACACAAACTACAGCACTGCAGAGGACATTGTTACAATCAATCAATAGTTTAATATCGTACTGTACCTGCAAATCGGATTTTAACCAGATCCAGAGGGTGAAGCACCAGTGTTGACACCACACCTCCACTGAGTCCGGCGACCAGGTTCTCTACCCTCACATGGCTGACGACCTGCTGGACGTGTCCGGCTATTGAGAGAGCAGAGACGGGTTTGTTGGACAGCCCAGTCTCTGTAACGTTAACGGAACCGTGATTTGGAGCGGAGCTCATGTCTACCGGTGGAGCACTGAGCTAGCTCCTGTCAGCTAGCTGTGTTTACAACGCGAGTAATGCTAAAATCTTCCTTATAACACGACAACTTATTGACACTGCTGCACAATGTGTGAATATGGTACTAATACGGTACTAACTCCTGGAAACTTCCACATGTTCTTACTGGACTGGACCACGTTTTTGTCATGTGGGGGAAGCCCATGGCTGAGGTAACGTTATCCTAAATGTCAAACAGCAGTGGCACAGCTCGACCTTGCTGCTAGTAGCAAGCAAATGTCAAGGTACCATAATTAAGAACAGTGCTTCCGGCCTCAACCTTCAAAATAAAACAGTGTTAGCGCATTACTTCGGTATCTTTTCGAGTACATACTGTCAACACAAAAGTAAAGGAAAGTTGTAAATGTGAATGTGATTTTGTATTATAATTAACAATTTAAACATATTCACTTTAAAAATATATTTTGCTTTATGTCAATTTTTTTTTTTATCTTGATTATTTCATTTCATTCATCTACGCCTGAGTTTTCTTTATTCTCATATCTTTTTTCAAGGAATACTCTTGTTTACTTAATTATTATGTATTCCTTATCCTCTAAAGTATTTAGCCTCATAAGGACAGTTTACCTATAATATCTATGAATTAGTGAACTTTTCACTCGTTGTATTTCCTGTCTTTCCTCTGTTACCTTTTGCACCTTGACGTCTGTGTCGTGAAACGTCAGTGACGCACCGAGGAGGACTGGACATCCCACAATGCAACGCGGTCCCAGTGAATCTCTTCTTCATCAACACATGGCCAGTGTTTGCTAATATTGTCCTTGTTCAACTATAACCCCAGTGTCTTCTCTAAGTGTCTGTCCACTGTCACTCTGCCGCATAATGAAGGTTAAAGTCCTCTCGAGGAACCCGGATGATTATGTGCGGGAAACCAAGCTCGATATTCAGCGTGGTAAGTTCCACTCTTTAACCCCGGATAGCCTACACACTGTTCGCTAGTTGTACTGCTAGCGAACACCAGCCACACAGTGTGTTTAATAAGACCAGTCAGGCTGTTACTTTTCTAAACCATTACCTGTGACTAAAATAACAAAGTCATTTTAATTCTGTTTGGAGAAACTGTCGTTGTCTGTAAGCACGGATATAAAGGACAGAGCGAACAGGATGCATTTCAAATACGTGCTAAAAGCTACAACTTTAGCCCCTAGTTAATATCTCTAAATGAGCCTACGGCATGTGTGCAGCTTCTGTATGTCATATGAGATGTATACATTTAATAAAGTGTAAATTAAATATGTATAGCTACAAAGGAAAATCTCCACAATGACAGTTACATGTCATATATCTGTATGTTTCGGCCGGCCATCTACTTCAGTATCACCATATATATGCGAGGGGAAATGTCCTTACAGCTCATTAAGGAGTGTTCACTCTCTGTCCTTAGTCCCTAGAAACTATGACCCAACACTGCATCCGTTTGAGGTGAGCAGAGAGTACACCCGGGCTCTGAATGCCACTAAGCTCGACAGGGTGTTTGCCAAGCCTTTCCTGGCCTCTCTGGACGGACACAGAGATGGGGTGAACTGCATGGCCAAGCACACCACGAGCCTCTCCACCCTGCTGTCTGGCTCCTGCGATGGGGAGGTAACTGCACTAACTGTACTGTTTACTTCAGATTGTAACGTCGTTTGTGACACCTCTGGAACTGTGACACAACCCTACACTGTGCACTCATTCTTGAAATTAACAGGACGTTTTGTTTGATCCTAAGGTGAGAGTGTGGAATCTGTCCAAACGTGAATGTGGCCGCACGCTCCAAGCACACGAAGGTTTCGTCCGGGGAATGGTTGTCCGCTTTTGTGGAACATCCTTCTTTACGGTGACTGCTGCCCGTCAACATCTGAGAAGAATGTTATTAGTCTGTTTTTTTAGTAGCTGACCTCTAATACAGCATCTGTTTTATATCTATATCGGCATGCCGACCGTTTACAGGTTGGTGACGACAAAACAATCAAGCAGTGGAAAATGGAGACACCAGGTTACGGAGAGGAAGAGGAGCCACTCAACACTATTCTGGGCAAGGTATGATCAGAGGACATCTGCTGTAGTTTTATTCTCCAAGAAAGTTGTGGTTACATTATTATAATGATAAAATCCTGCTCTTTAGGTGACTATGACCTTTGACCTCTCAAGGGTCACATTTTAAGTTTCATCATAGTGAACCTGATTCTTGTTTTTGTAGACAGTCTTCACAGGACTGGACCATCACCGGAAGGATGCTGTGTTTGCAACATGTGGCCAGCAGGTGGACATCTGGGATGAGCAGAGGAGCAGCCCAATCCGCTCTTTCACCTGGGGCGTAGACAGCTTCAGCTCTGTCAGCTTTAACCCTGTGGAGGTAAGACACCATGTATCCACCATGCTCCGACGGGCCTCGTCCTGTCACACACTTTGTCCATGTTCAAACTCACAGTAATAGTGGTTACACTCAGACTTCTTTAAACCTGCCACCCTGCGGATCTCTTTAGAGTTACTTGTTTACGTCTTTCCACAGACTGAACTCCTTGCAAGCTGTGCCTCCGACAGAAGTATAGTACTGTATGACATGAGAGAATCAGCACCACTTAAAAAGGTAGGCTCTACTTCTCACTTGCTGCAGGATCCCCCCCCCCCCCATTTCTTCACAATGACGTGATATGATTTATATCTGCTGTGTTTCCATTTTCTTCTGTAGGTTATTATGACAATGAGAAGCAACACATTATGTTGGAACCCCATGGAAGCTTATTACTTCACAAGTTCAAATGAGGACTACAAGTGAGTTGATTGAGAGTGATTGTTACACATGATAGTATTTCTGTTGGCACTGAATTAGGTCTGCTGTTTGCATTCTCAGGAGTTGGGAGTCTTACTGTATCTTTTGTAGACCTTCCAAACAGATGGGTGTTCAGAGCATGGACTCATTATTGTTTTACTGATGTGCTCTCCATTAAGGCACAGCTTTAACAATGGTGTTGTTCTTTGTCCTGTCAGCCTCTACACATATGACATGAGATACCTGGACCGGCCAATCACAGTGCACATGGACCATGTCTCTGCAGTGCTGGATGTTGACTACTCTCCCACTGGAAAGGAGTTTGTGTCTGCCAGTTTTGACAAAACCGTCCGCATCTTCCCCAAGGACGGTGGCCACAGCAGGTTAGTAACACCAGTTTAAAAAATGACCATTGTCATTGTGTCATTTATTTACTATGATTTCTTTTCTGGTCCATAAGTACTCGTTCCGTTCTGAATGAACTATGATCGGGTCAAGTTTTCTTTTTTCTTTTTCTTTATATTTACTTTATTCAATATACTGTTTATTCATGTTGAGTGTGTTTATTGGGTCATATCGTACTCTTTGAGGTATTGATATTAAACTGATAGTCAAGTTTGTCCTATTATGGCAAGTCAAAATGTCTGCTGTGAAAAAGGCCTAATGGCCACATAATAGTAGCTTGTTGGCAAAGTTAATGTGGGGATGCTAATTGTTTTGACCGACCTTCTCAACCATAAAAAAAACAGCCATTGTTTGGTTGCTATGTGACGTAATGGTACATGCAGTATTGTTTGTACATTGGTCAAGATCCAGAACAAATAGCCACAGTTGTGTTACAGTTGCTGGACAGCATCACGGCATGGGCGGGTCCGAGCTTAGAATGCTACATAAACACTATGTGTTGTAGCAACAGTTAAAACCACTTTGAGGTTGACTATAAGCAGAAATGTGGTATTCCTTTACCTCGTTTACAGCACACATTTTCACTTGTCATTAAAGGTGAAGCACACTTACTAAAATGGACTGCACTTGTATAACACCTTTGTAGTCTGCCAACCACTCAAAGTGCTTTACACTACACGTCACATTGACTCAGTAATGGCAACTAAATCATTCACACACATTCATATACTGATGGCTCAGCAGTGGGAGCAATATGCGGTTCAGTGTCTTGCTCAAGGACACTCTGACATTCAGCAGGAGGAGCTGGGGAGCAAACCGCCAACCCTCTAATAGTGGACGACCCGCTCTACCTCCTGAGCCAGAGCTGCCCAATAACTATATAACTTTAATAATGGCTGCATAATATCTTTAACCATGGCTAATGGCAGCCCCAGTTGAATTAGGCTAACCTAAAGGTTTTTTTATTATGCTATTTTGAAAAAAAAAAACAAGACTGACACAAAATCCACAGAAACTAAGCTTAAATAAACCTTGAACCTGAACCTTTGCTATCCTCCCAAATTGTTTGCCAGCCCCCTCCAGCCTGTCAGTTCCTAACACTGAGTAACTGAACCTAGCAAGTTGTTTTGGAGAAAGCTTTCATCTGAAAGTACACTTCCCCAATATCCCCGAAAGAAAAACAATAGCCTCAGTCATTTTAACAAATATCCAAAAATAATACATGTTTATGTTCACTTGACAAAGCCCTCTAGTGGCCGCAGTAGTAGACTTATTTCACAGCGGTCATTTTGGCATGTTATTGCAAGAAAAGCACAGTTGTAATCAATAACATTAATAGCAACTGCATTCCATTTAGATTTTCCAGTTCCAAGGCCGTGCTGTTCTGCATGCTAGCTCACTAAAATGCTTACTAGGACACTGAATGCAACTTTCGTTCTATGACGAGTCAAAATGTCTGCTGTGAAAAAGGTCTATTAAGACTATTTTCCGTCGGGAGCAAACGAGGAAGCAATGTGACGCTCTACAGCCTACAAAGTGAACAGATAGTTCTACAAAACGTTTGCAAACCAGAACGATATGCATAAGTTTACAATGAGTTTTACAGCAGCATAGTACTCCTGATCAGTATGTATAATCCTCTGTATTGTAATATTTGATTCTGTATTTGGTGTTGGCTAATGAAGGAAACATAATGTCTTATTTAATTTTTTAATTTAGGGAAGTGTACCACACCAAGCGCATGCAGCATGTCATCTGCGTAAAGTGGTCAGCAGACAACAAATACATCCTGAGCGGCTCTGACGAAATGAATATCCGACTGTGGAAAGCCAACGCGTCTGAGAAGCTAGGAGTGGTGAGTCCCGCCTTTTTATATCATCCCCGCTTTCACTTGTGTTTTCAGCTTCCGTCGATGTCATATTTAAGGCTTACTACTTATTGGCTGCTTCTTGGTAAGCAGTAGGTAGTGGCCTGTGCACCAGTCAACAGCTGTATTTCCCTAAGCTGTCAGCCGCACCGCAACTGCCTCCAGTGTATTACCTGATCTTGTTTTATGAGTTAGCTGCATTCTTCGACACAGCCATGGCCCTGTGCCCACCTCAGCAGGATAACAGTGGGTGACTATGCCAGCAGCTACCGTTGCCAAATGCCCTGATGGATGCTGACTTAGGGTAGAATCACTCTCAATAAGTACAATGTACCAATTGGCACAGCAACTCCTGTGGCAGGTGGAAGTCCAAAAAACTCAAAAGCTTGTGCAGTTGTTTGACAAATTGCCAGCAAGAGATTCAGCTAAAAGACCGTTTTCCTTTCCAGACTAATCCCCACTGACTTTTAATATCCTGTTTAGTGAGTACCACATGTACTGTATTCAGATAATATAGGCTGTATTAGCAAAGGCGGTGGCCTTAATGTTGTGTTATGCTCAACTGTTACACAAAGCTCCTGTAAAAAGCTGGGAAGTGTTCCAATGCCCCAAATCCCAGTTATGGCTGAATAATAAAGATCAATGGCATCTCATGTGCCATCTCCAACAGCCATCTTTCATCCATAATCGGATTCACTCTTGCTTATTCTCTTAATGCAGCTTCAGAGTGGAAAATTGGCCCGCTTTTGGCACTTGTTTTACTGTCACGGTGTAAGATTTATTCGCAAGCTTTGCACTTAAAGAGATCAGACAAGGGCTGCTCCTATCAGCAGTTTAAATCGGCCAATCACTTAAAGCGGGCCACTCCGAAGATAATGAAGCATTAACAATCAAGTTGTACTGAAAGGGTCTTTAATTATCAAGAAATGCTGAAATGCTGAATCAAGGTTTTGTCTGTGTCTGAAGGCATCACACTGGACCGATCGGGTCTTCTCCATCAGCTGCTGCACATCACTAATGTTTTTTTATTTCTCATAACTTTGCAGCAGCGGCCTTTGACTCCAGTGGAAATTAGACCCTTTGTATTTTAGGCCAAGATCAAAACATGTTGAATCAATCAGCTCCTATTTATTTTCAGTGAGGTAAAATTAATTTCCCCTGCCCTAGGAACCTTGACTCATCACTGCCCATTGATTTAAGGTTGGAAAGCCAACTAAATCCTTTTGAAAAGTTTGGATTGATGGGCATTGATGTGCTGTGTTACTGTTTACGACTGCTCCATTGATCCAATGAAGAGCTGCCACTTTTGAACTATATTAAGGTATTTACAGTCTGATTTGAAATAGATCATGTAGGATAATTGTGGATCCTTTCTATTATGATAACATTGTTCTTACCAAGTGGATTGCCGACATCAGGAAACATGGTGACATTGCTAAAGTCAGAGTGGGTAACAACCACGGACTGCATAATGAAAGCGGTGGAGCAACAACGGCAAGTGTTCAGCCACAGTACTGCTGTGTGGTCACCCGTGTCAGAACCCAATACGCAGTCAATGTAGTTACACATGTAAAACACAAGAAAATAGGCTTGAAGCCTAGAAAGACACTTATGTGCAAGTGAAACTTGAGCCATGACGCAGCCATTGTAGACAGCTGTATTGATTTTAAAATAGAAGTGTGTCTGTTCTTCAGATACGGCTAAGACGTCTCCTGTGAAGATCAGGTGCAAGAAACACGAGCAGTCAGACAATCTTAAAGAGTACCTCACCCATTTAGCATTTAGCAGTGTAATACTGCCAGCCACTCACACATCAGACAGTTAAAGTAAAAAAACTGATGCAGCAGAGCCAGAAATACCGTCTTTCTTTGAATCCTCATTCTTCTTCTTTGTCAAACCTGTCGCCTACATTGCCCACAATGCAACTTGACCATTGACCACACCTGAATGTTCAACTGACAGTTCGGTTGAAGATAAAAGTGTGTTATTTTTTAGTAGCGGCTAATGTTATTTCGAGCTGCTAGCCTCAAGATGAGGAGGAGACTGCAAGGTTAGCTCACTTCTTTCTTTTTTCTTCATTTTCAAACCTTATTGACACTGACTCAACTGATCAGCAAGGTCGGGCCAGTTCCCCTGTAAAGGTTTTAAGCAAACCTGCAGGTTAACTAAACTTATTTGAAAGAGACAATGAACACACACTGTAAAATGATGAAGTTGTAAACATCCATTACAGTTTACAGACCGACCTCCTGGTTCTACTTTGACTTACTTTACTTAGGAAAACCGCAAAACATAGCCGTAAAACTACGGCTATGTTTTGCGGTTTTCCTTTACAAGAAGGGATTATTACTGACATTTTGAGCGTGTTTAATGTTTACCTCCAAAACTGCTTGTTCCTTATTTGTATGATCTTGTATTTTTTGCCCCACCTTGGGTCATAGTCACACTGCCTATCAGCGGTGTATACATACAATACACAACCGCACACACGCCTGATGCAGCTTTTTCAGCGCCGTGGCCGCCACACACTGCTCAGGTAGGCAGTGTAAACACTGTCGCCGTCTTCCCAGATCCCAGCAATTACTTTAATAGATGCAGTTTTATCATAACTGATATAAGCCTCATTTCTCTGCCATGGAAAAAAGACGGGAAGTAATTCTCTGTTCAAGCCCGTTGAATCATGTATTTCTGTGATTGTCTTTGCTATAAAAGTAGAGATCACACGAGCCTCACTGTCCACACAGAATCAAAGTGAAGCATCATCCTCTGCTTTCATATCCATCCTGTTGAGATTATGCAAACAACATTTAGCAGGCTAACCATGAGTGTATCCAGGGGAATTAGTTTAGTCCAACAGGATCAGCGCCTAACAGCTCTTCTCCAACAAATTAAATCTGAGACAAATCATTGCTTTTAATTAGAATAAAAGCCTTCGAGGAGGGCAGCCTTAGCCAAGACAAGTCCGAGTAGCTGGTGGTTTTTATGAGGGAGAGGGAGGGATGTTGTTGAGCTGGTGTCTTCACTTTTTAACAGACATTGATTGAGTTTTGAATGAGTGCATTGTCAAGATGAAGTTACTGCTTACTGTACTGGCCAACATTTTATGATGTAAGACAGCATACGGGAACTGTCAGTAATTAACGTAACACCACCTGAGCTGAATGCTAAACCTGTATGGCCTCGTTAAAGTGGCTGAAGTAAAATAAAATAATTTGATGAATCTTGTAGTCAGCAGCAAACTCTAGCCTCACAGTGGTCTACTGGAAAATCAAGACATTTTGGAAAACAACTCGGATAATGCATAATTCTCGCTACAGTTCTAAATACAACTTTACAAATGAAATGCCTGTAACAGGGCCACTGACTCATCTCTAGGGGAAGTTTCAGAAACACAATCAGCAAGGGCCAGAAGCCTTACAAAGAGAGTTGGATCAGATGCTGAAAATGTCCAGTGTTTATCTGTAAAGGACGTCTTGTAGCCATGTGAATTAGAAGCAACATTTTGGGGAAAGTCTGCTCGGATTCTTTTCTGTCTTGCCAAGAGTTGGATGAGAAAATTGATACCACAATCATGTCTGTCCGTTGAATGTGAAGCTTTTGCCAGCAGTCAGTCAGTTAGCGTAGCACGAAGAGGGGAAATGGCTCACCTGGCAGACACTGTATGGATTTATAATCTCAAATTGGTCAAACATTGGACATCTCACCACAGTACAGTTACCAAATAGCTAGCTGTACTGGAGCTTTCAGGCACTTCGCGCGGCCTTTATCAGCAGATGGAATTTGCCCAGTTGACATGGTACTGGTCAAGAATGAACTTCAGTCTTAGCTTTTAAGCCAACATTGATGAGTCCTTCATTTTTATGACAAATGGGCAAACTTATGGTGCTGATTGTTTATCTGCTGTTTCCAAGGTCAAGAAAGAACTTTGAATCCCAACGTCAGAAGCCGTCTTTTTTTAATCCAAACCACGACCTTGATTTCAACTGCCTCGATCTATCCAAACCATAATAATGGTATATCAGAAGCGTTGTAAGAATTTTGGAAGGCTCTGACAGTGTCACTCTCAGTCACATCTGAAAATGTCACTGTCCATTTTTAAAGGCAATCATAAACGACCATTTTTGTCTCTTTGTCTTTTGTCTCTCGTGTCCTGTAGCTGGCCCCGAGAGAGAGGGAGTCCAGAAACTACAGTCAGAAGCTGAAAGAGAAGTTCCAGCACCACCCGCAGATCAGACGCATCACTCATCACCGACATCTACCCAAGAACGTCTACCACCAGAGCAAGGAGCTGAGGATTATGAAAGAGGCCCGCCGTAGGAAGTATGCGTTCATTATTTTACATTTCCTTTTTTTGGAATATGAACAGAGCTCGCTAATTTCTGTATAGGAATGGCATGACGTCCCCTCTGTGACCGCGTAGAGGTGATGGTGGCTTGGCCTGCTGCCAGGGCAGGTCCGACCTATGCAGTCACACCAGCCTAATGGAAAATCTCACAGATGGGACTGCCCCCTATGACATGGTCTCAATAGGCCTTACATACTCATTTACAGCTTGTATGGTGGATTGATTGTCCCAGTTTGCCCTGGCGTCCAGTGATTCATAGCTCAGTCTGCGTTTATTTTTCTAATTACCGGCAGTATGGAGACACGGCAGACGTGCGTTTGGACTGTGAATGATTTACTATCCATGCTTTATGCATTATTTTCAGGGTACATTGAGTGTAGTCGGTGACGTAGGTGTTAGGTCAACAATCTCATGTTCAGTCTCTTCCTCCTTTCTGTTTGCTGATCCCTCCCCCCACCTCTTCTCTCTACTTCCTGAATATTCTCACCAGCAGATTGTTTCATTCATGGCTCTTCTTCTTTTTTGTTTTCCAGGGAGAGGAATGTCCGCAAGCACAGCAAACCAGGAACTGTTCCTGTGGTGTCTGAGAAGGCAAAGCATGTTGTGACTGTGGTCAAATAGACAGAGGCCATCAAGAGATGAGGTGAAGCCCAAGATCACACCCACATGGGACATTTGAGTGGGACATTTTAAAGAAAAAGTTTGAATTTGTCAGTTGCGGGAAGGACAAGTGGCAAGTTCTGCATCATTGTAAATGCTCGGACACAGACTGTAAATGCATACAAACAACAAATCTCATAAAGCATTCTTTCTTTGTCACAAATTTGGGTCCTGTATTTGAGTGATAAATCCCACATTTTACTTTGAGCAAGTTTGCATTTTTTATTTCAGGATTTAATCGATTTAAATGAAATTGATCCAAATATTTCAAGGGACCTACTTGAAATGAATAATGTTCCTTGTGGTTTCATTACACAGTTTTTTGGGGTTTTTTTATGAATGAAGTTCCAGAAATGTGCTATAGTTGTTTATTAAAACTACCAGAGATGGTGTAAAGGTTTCATTACGCTTCAAATGACCTGCCGTTCGACAATCAAAAGGAAAGTGTTCTGTTACCAGTTGCCACAGTCAAAGGCTTGTCTAAAAGCTATATAGCTATATAATGTTGCACATATGGGACAGTGTCTCTCATGGTGCTGCACTCAGTGGTACACATGAAAATTGGTGGCTATGACAAGAGTTTTAGAGTGAAGTTCAAACCCTTTCTTGCTTTCTATTACACACTTGGGCACTCACTCCATAAAGTGGACGCCATTTCCCAGCGTTTCACTAAGTCAACAAAGTTTTTTTTTTTTTCTTAATACAGGATTTTAGTTTGTAAAATAACCGCCCTTAAAAAGAGCGAGAGGTTTTGTCTTATTAACTTCCTTCAGTCGATCCATGTCTCCCCTTAGTTTTGGAATATCATATTACCTACAAGCTAGGTAACATGTTACAGAGCATGCTACACTCAAAATCTATATGTACATGGGACCTACACTATTTGCTGATGTGTATTTATAATAAACTTCAAATTTTTCTGTGAAAACTCAACACAAAGTTCCTTTCTTGTTGTTGTACATGGGTCACTACAAAGGTGCTAATTTACTTACAGCCCTAATGAGTTAGAGGCTCTATCCTCTTAATGTTGTCCTTTAAATCCTATCAGCACTTAAGCCTGAGAGAGAGAAAGAGAGGGAGCTGTCTTTGGGAAAGGGTCGGCAAGACGAGGAAGGACTTCAGGGGTCAGAGCTGGGAATATCACCTCTTGGAGTGTGGCAGTGGAAAGGGTTTACGAGAGGGTGCATCTGGGTGTCGAGAGCTGCTGTTCATTTTGCTTCTGCAAACAATTGTTCAATACAGTGTAATGTGATACCTGGAGTCAGTTTCGGAGGCGTTTCTGGCTTTTTCTGTGACAACCACAATTGTTTTGTGCAACTAACAATTTTATTTATGATTGATTAATCTACCAATCATTTGATCTGTAAAATGTCAAGAAATGAGAAAAACATGCTCATCACAAGTTCACAAAGCTCATGGTAATGTCTTATTTTGTTTAACTAAATGGTCCAAACCCTAACACATTCATTTTAGTGAATATATACAATACAGAAACTCGAACCAGTGATTTTTTTTGTGATATTTTCTTCTTAAAACTATATTGCTTTGGCAGTGAGGTGCATGAACACAGCTCACAGGCCTTGTGTAACCACTATTCTTCCATTCATCATCAGAAAATTTCAGCTGTGAAATAAAAGATTCATCAGCTGGCAACAACAAAGCCAGTCTGTACTGTACGCTGAATAAAACAGGACTGACCAGAACCACTGCCACACCTGCACTAACAGTCATCCTCACTACTCATTTTCTGTATTTATCTTCCCACTTCACATCCTCTCTCTCTCTCTCACTCACACACACACACACACACACACAGTGCTCATGATCTGGTTATGAAATATGCATCAGGCTCTTCCTGGTATAGGGTGCTGCTCCAGCTGCACACACACACACACACACACACACACACACACCCTCCAGTCCGTGTTTTCGCGGCTGCTGTCTGCCTGCTGTCAATGAACATCCAGCGCGTCCTCTCGGCTTTATTCTTTTACGTGTTTCCATCGCTCCGCCTCTTCTTCCTATCTGGATTTTTTTCCCCTCCCTCTCTCTCTCTCTCTCTCTCTCTCTCTCTCCCTCACCCTCTCTCTCTCTCTCTCTCTCTCTCTCCTCTCTCTCTCTCTGTCCCTCTCTCTCTCTCTCTCTCTCATTGCATCCATTTTTTGTGCATTTAAGAAATCTCCAAGAATTACCAACCTGGAGGAAAGCGAGCTAACCAGAGTGACAGAGGAGGGTTAAGGACTCCAAACGAAAACAAACAAGGACGGACCGGGCACCCTTTTATTCCAACATGCGGGTGAAAGCTTTCTAAAGGATGGCAGCGATGGGTTAGACAGGATTTAACATGACTGCAAAATAAAAGGCAAGAGTTGTTTTTGTTTTTTAATCCTCTGCATTTTTCTACTTCTTTTTTTTTTTCTTTCTTTCTATCCCTGGATGGATGGAGGCTTGGTGTTTGGAATACCTGGAGGTTGTAGCCTACAGCCTGTGCA
This sequence comes from Dicentrarchus labrax, assembly GCF_905237075.1. Classification (NCBI taxonomy): domain Eukaryota; kingdom Metazoa; phylum Chordata; class Actinopteri; family Moronidae; genus Dicentrarchus; species Dicentrarchus labrax. The sequence goes on from NW_026136707.1 coordinate 22,512,855, forward strand.
CTCCTGCTTCTTTTAAGGGCATCTAATCTTGAGTGTTTTCTATTTCAGACATTTTCATGTGTAAATTCCGCCTGCCACAGCTCGAGTATTGCGAATCCCCTGTTTGCAGGCAACGCTCATTCGGCTGCAGCGTATTTGCTAACTCCATTATGAGCGTTTAATAGATGAGGATGAAGCCTGTAATTGATATTTTGACGCTTATTTCTGCAGCACAGTGTACCTACTATGTGCATGATACTCCCCAACCGAGATGTCATGCCGCCTCTGAGCCGCCGCGGTGCCTCCAGCGAATCCCACCGCCAGTTTGAATTCTGACAGCTATGAAATGTAACACAAATATCGCCCAGAATGCTGCTGGTTGACGGTGCTTTTCTCGTGTTTTTTTAGCCACTGTGTGTGTAAAAGATGTCTGCTCCACACGGGCCCCGGGGCGGCCCTGGCCCTGCTGCTGCTGCTGCTGCTGCTGCTGCTGCTGCTCCTGCCTCAGCGGCCGGCGCCATGCCGGAGATGCCGGACCTGCCGGACCTCAGCCACCTCACCGAGGAGGAGAGGAAGATCATCCTCGGTGTCATGGACCGACAGAAGAAGGAGGAAGCGAAGGAACAGTCGATGTTAAAGTAAGAAAAAGCGGAGTTAGTGGGAGCTGTCGGTGGTTGTCGGCGGTGGTGAATAAGCCCTGGGTGTTTGTGGGCTGTTATTACAGTGGGAATCTCTAGAATTGTCTCTCTGTGAGATGCTGGTGGCTCATGTTGCCTCCTGACATCCAAGCTAGGGCTTAAACAGTCGACTGCTAGCCGACAGCACCAAGGTGAGGCGAGTCTGTCCCTCGCTCGGTTCTCAGCTCTTGGCTCCCCCCTTTTCAGCAAATACTTTATTTGAACGGCTGGGTATGGTTTTACAATGCGGCACACACACACTCCAACCTCTTTCCCCCCACTTTGTTGTAGCTATAGCTGTACTATAATGGGCTGGGTTAGCAGCGACGGGCGCCATTTTCACGTAAAAAGCACGCCAAATTGCTTAACCTTTCCCCACGAACGTCACCGAGCTTACACAATATGACACTGGAAAGATCATTTAAGGTGTCCTTTGTGGTGATGGCGCACGCGGGGTGTGTGTGATTTCAACGTTAAAGTCTCGGTAGATCCTGTCTCCCCCTCTCCCCCCCCTTGTGTACAGATGTCGCTCGGAGCTGTTTCAGCACCACGGCGCTGTCCACTGTAGGGTTTTAGTTTTTAAGGTGGACCGGACTGTTTCCGCCATCATCGCTTTAACCTTTACTGTGTGAGCCATAACTCTGCTTTATGGCGGAATATTACACTCTATTGTCTTGCCCCGGTCATAAAAACACACTCAGTTGATGTATTGTCAATTAGAAATTTGGCCCGACCTCCCTGGGAAAGCCGGGCTAATGAAGAGAGAGGTATTTCGGGGCGGTGGCCTTAAATATTTCCATCCTGTTGATTTTTCTTGTAGTTTTCCTTCTTCAATGAAAAAAAGATGCACATGCTTGCATGCTCACAACCCCGGAGATACAGTGTATAGTGCAGCATAAAGATACATTAGGAGTGATAACTGATGAGTAAATCAGATCTCTGGCAGCTTTCACTGCTGCTGCAGCCTCCCAGCATGGCTAGTGACATTAGTGTAAAAGATGTGTGCCACCATCACTGGGAGCTTTTTAGAGGCATTAGAGCTGTTGTTTTTCCATCATCAGGTAAATATTTGGACTCAGGCAGCATTCCTAATGGAGTGAAAGTTGTGCAATCCCTACCTAGTGCTGCTGCATGATAAACATGACTCATGTACTCCAAGACACGGCTACCTCAGCCGTTGCGGTGCGTGCTGTGTGAATCATCCAGGCCTTTTCCGCCTTCCCTCCGCTTTCACTGTCTCCCCCCCTCCTCCTCCTTCTCCTTCTCCCCAATAGCTGAATGTTTTTCCTATTTCTCTTTCTCTGAGGTAAAGGGGATTGTCAGTTTTAGTCACTCTTAGTCTGACAGTGATGTCAAAGCCTTGTCATGACTGAGCATGGGCAGAAGAGGCTGACTGACTGACTGACTGACTGTCTCATCATAATGTTAGGTAACTCTGATTGCAGGCCACACAAGCTGAACACATACAAGACATTGGGAGGTCAAAGAGGCCTTTGTATTGATTGCTTGCGTGCTAATTTGCATAAGAATTATGTTTCCAGCATGCCTTGGTTACCTGGGGTTTTATCTTGCCAGCAGGGCTGGAGCTACTGCAGATGCTTAGCAGCTGACAAAAGACATGGAGTTAATATTAAGGGCTGGTTGCCACCATTTTGTTGTGTTTGAGATATTCTGAGTCGTCAAAAAAGTGTGCAGGAGACCTCTTGACCCCCTTTTGGCCTAATAGTAAAGCTTCCTTCCAGTATTTCATACAGCAAGACTGGTTAGTTTTTCTGTGTTCTGTCTATATGTACAAGGTGACTCATCATGAGTCATCAAAACAGTAAATCCCCACTTTCTTTACCTATGAATCACACCAGCATAACATATCCTAAAGCAGAATTAATATCCTCAGCCCTGGCATAGGTACAACCGCAGTGGATTAACTTGTCGTTGGATTGGTTTCGTAGCATCTCCAGCAGTGTCGGAAACAAACACCCACACTGCAACATCCAACCCTATAGCCTGTGCATCTGCGCTGTCGCAGTCACGGTCCAATCCCACAGAAGCTTGGATGGCTTTTTCAGGAAAGTGGCAGTTTGAACATCGAAGTGTGTAATCTAACAGAGGGAATCCTGGGAGGATGGAGGGATGGAGAAGAGAGAGGAAGAGGGAGGGAGAGAGAGAGAGAGAGAGAGAGAGAGAAGCCTCCAGCTGCAGGGCTTGCCAACTTGCTGTCATCTCACTGGAGGTGCTACAGAGAGCGTGGATGGAAATCCAGTGCTGCTGACTCGCATGTAATTAGCTACTCTCTCCTAGCCTGTTCTTTCTTAGCAAGCCTGCGTGTCTACATGTAGAAAATGTGCTGCACCAATGAGAATCAATTTCTAAAGTCCATAAGGTAGCGCACTACATACCTATAGCTTTGTATCCTAGTAGAATTATATCCTAAAAAGCTCATCAAAGCTGCTGCTGTAGAAGTATAATTACAGAATCTTAACATTTCTACATACAGAAACATGTACAGCATGGCCCCAGGTGCTACACTGGAGCTATCAGCTATCTTAGCTTCCCATGCATCAGCGAGTCTCTGAGCAGTACAGTAATGGTGGTTATGGGACCCCCACCCCCACCCACCCAGATACTGTGTGTATCCCACAGGCAGGCATCAGCTGCCTGTGATGATGGGGTGACCCACAGAACGCCCGGGGCTCCACTTCTCCTTTCTCCCTGTTCCTCCAGTCCTCTAGGGCTGCTTCCTGGTTCTGCTTGGTGGCGAGGAGAGGTCGGAGCAGGAGGGGGTCAGGAGGGGCGTAGTGATGTTCTCCATCCTAACTCTGACTTTCTCTTTCACACCTCTACCCTCTAACGCTTTGTCACTGTTTCTGTTTCTCTCGCTGCATATAGTGTTACCTGTATTATGGGAGCATGGGCTCATATTCGAGCGCACAGACATAATCTCGCCACAGAAAGATGGCGAAACTTTGACCTTTAGGTGACGTGTATCATAACACATATCACTGAGTGATTTAAGCAAAACGTCTTATCTACCTATATTTATTTATTTACCTATATTTCCACTTTAAAAACCACATAGCTAGTGTCCCAGTAAATATCCCAGTCCGTCCTCTTCCTTGTGACAGTGTTCAACTCATGAATTGGGGGGACTGTGTCATTCGCCCAGGGACCTCCTTTGACAGTGCTAATTATACTGGCTGCCTTGTAGAAGGGACTCCCACTGAGATGCAGCTATTCCAGGGCCCTGAGGTGTCTGCTGCTCTGCCATTTTTGTTGCACAAGACAAAGAAGGATGCCCCGTGTTCCCGTTGCGTGTCCTGTATGGGAACATAATGTGTATCAGGAGGTTTTATGGTGAACATTTTGTTCATTTTGTTGTAGACCACCACCTGAGAGCATTTGTGTCCCAGGGACCCCGACATTGAACAAAAAAAAATTGAATTTCCATTGCATTGGGGGACAGCAGAAACCAAGATATCCTGACTTTTTGTCCGTAATATCAAAACACAGTATCTTACCTGAAGACATCATCAGGGTTATTTTCTCCAGACTCTCTCTAAAGACAACTATTTTCAGAAACTGTTTGTCACGAGTCAGCTAATCTCAGTGTGTAAAATTGGTGTAGTGTCCCTTTAATTTCAGCCATATTTTCCAGCCCTATTTTAAATATGACCACGTTTCTATATACACTGTTACACTGCAACTATTTATAGAACTGCATCGTCCCTGTTTACACTATTACACTACACTGAACACTGGGAGGTAATAGTGATGAGAATCCACAAGATATTCATTATTTAATTTAGACATTTTATTATGAATGAGAAATTGTTACTAGTTAGCATAAAACACAGCTTTGGTGAGAGGTGTAGGGGGCTGGTGTGTGTGTGTGTGTGTGTGTGTGTGTGTTCACCATGAAGAACACTGACCTAGAATTAGCTTTGATTGATCACATCGCATTTCCTTTTTCTGCTACCCTCACCCCTTCCCCCACCACACATGCACACTCCCACACCTCATCCCCCTGTCCTGGTCATTTATCTGATAGTGCTAGAGAGCTCCGTGTACCAGCTGGGGTTAGAGCTACAGAGAGGCCCTGTGTCCCTGGAGGAAATACAGTAGGATCTCAGCCCCTCTGAGAGAGTAGCAGTAGAGTACACAAGCACAAACACTTCACCGAGGCCTAATGCATCAGTGTTGTTAATGTGTTAATTAATGTTAAGATTTTCTGGAGACTGTGAGCAACCCCGAACTTAAATACAGATTAAGTGACTGCATCTTGGTGGACAGACACAAACCTGGCAACCCAAAGAAAACACACTGTGTCAGCTCTGCAAACAAGAGCAAATTCTTTACCAGAATCTGTCGGATATCAAAAATTGAAAAAACTCTTGGATGAAACAGTTATTTAGAAAAACTGTCATTCGCATGGAAGCAGCAAAATATGAGAAAACCAGTGAAACACCACTTGTATCTGTGCTGAGCTCCTTCAGCATGTAATGTACAGTATGTTGTGTAATGTACAGTGTTGCAGTGTATAATGTGTACAGTGTAGTAATATAGTGTCTTCTTGCAATCTAAACAATTGCTGTTCCAGTGTAAATGCTGCACAACCCACTCTAGCAATACTGTACTTAGTTATGTTCAGGCCAAAAAAGCAAATTTAAAGAAAAAAAAAAACAGAGAGAGAGAGAGACCTATGGTTCTGAAATGAGGCAAGGCAATGCTCAGAAGCTCCCCACTGGACAATATACAGTATACACACACACTCTCTCTGCCTTCCTCTTGTTCCCTTAGCTCACTCACCCATGCTCACTCGCCTTCCCATGCAAAGAGCAGATTCTGTCATGAGCGTTCCAGAGACTCCCATCCCCCACCGCTTTCCCCAAGGGAGAGAGGGAGAGAGAGAGAGAGAGAGAGAGAAAGTGGAAGAGTGGATGCTGTCTTGACTCCATAAAGCAGAACGCACGCCAAATGAATACATCATCATGCCAATTAAAGTAACAATGTGTTTTGGTTATGGAATGTTGGCGTGTTATCAAGTAGTTTGGCTCAGCTGGACAGGAAATCTGGTTAGAACACAATTGCCATCGTAAAAATGGTATATATAATATATGAAATAATATATTTACAAGTTGCTCATAAGCTGTGCTATTATGGGAGTGAGCGTTACTCTAGTGTCGAGGTCCTTCGGTGCTCTCCCATCCATTTATCTTTTTATACATTTCAGCCATTAACCTATCTGTCAAATTGCCTCTAGCCGTGTACTTGCATGTGCTCTTTTTCTCTCTCTCCATTTGCCTTTTCTGTTTTATCCACAGTGTTACCATTTTCTTCTATAGGATAAGGCTGGTGTTATTTTTCTTGTAGATTTCTCTTTATGTCAACAAATCCCATGTAAAAGAGCAAACCCAACACTGTGTTAGTGTGTCTCTCTCTACTTTTTTGACTTCCTGTCTGTGGCACTTTGTATGAACATGGCAGAAATCTGTCGATTTGTTTTTAAAGCCGCATTAATCCGTTTTTTGGCTCCAGAACAAGCTGAACATCACACACAGAATGTGAAGTTTTTACTGCTAACATGTTAACAAACAGTTTCTATTTACACATACAGCCGACCTGGAGCAACAGTAGCATTCACTGGAACTCGTGTTTCTGGCCAACTGGCAAATGCAAGTCTAATTTCCACTTGTTTTCATTCTCACCTACAACTGAGAAATGTATTATTTTCTTCAGCCTGTTAAATGTGTGTGCCCAAAGCTGTGTTCAGTAGCTAGTTGCTAACTTTGTCATTGTGCCATTTGGTGCTGGGTAGGTAGTGTGCAGTGTTTTTTTTTTTTGGTGGGAAACAGTTGTCTTTTGCTGCCAGACAGAAGGTTGAGAGTGGTGTAACTGTGGGCCCTAAAACAAAAACAATGAGCTGAAAGACTCTAAAATGTTGCGTAGAGCTGAGAGTAGGGTGGTGTGATAGTACTCTGCAAGTTTGATTTTACAAACAACCCCTTTCACACTGCATATAGCCATCTGACCAATTGTTCATATAAAGATATGGATTTATGTAAATTCAATAAGGCGAGGATATTTCTTAAAACAGCTGGGTAATTTTAGCAAATGTCTGTCAAACAGCAGTAAATATGCATTTGTTGGGGACTATTTTTATCAGATGGTTGGTGCGCTAGTGAGTATTTATGGCATCAGCGCGGGGCATGTGTGATTGACTCAAAATAGACTACAGTGCTTATGTTCAGGGTTATGAAGGAACATGTCACCAAGTACAACGGTGTGGCTCACTGATGTGTTTTTAATTGTTTTAGGACAATGATACAGCGCTACGTCACAGAGGAGGTTCAGTCAGGCTGTTAGTAGGTTGAATCACTGCTGGTGTTTGGTTGTTTCATGGGATTAGTTGCGGAGAGGAGAGGACGCAAAAGGATAAGTTGAGATGGAACAGACGAGGAGGTGACAGGGCAGGACACGAGGAAAGTGTAGGACAGGTTAGCGTAGGAGAGAGGGGAGGAAATGAGAAGGGGCGAGAGGAGAAGGGAGGACAGGAAAGGAGAAGAGAACATCAGAGTGAAAATGAGAGGAGAGACACTGACGTCTGAGATGCTATCAGGTCTCGTTGCTGATATGACAGCCTCAGTCCCCATTGACAGAGCAATCAGCCTGCCATCTCCCATAGCCTGCTCTTCTCTCGCACAGCACAGCATCAGGCTCTATTGTCTCTCAGGACTTTGTTCTAAATAACATCTGCATTCGTCAGCATATGTTTTATTCTCTTCTGGGCTTTTATCCCTCAAGCAAAGTTTGAAGGGATTTTCCTGCCCCTGGCTGTGTAATTTGAAATGCCCTTGGCGAAACATGACAGTAGGAAAATATTTTAGAATGAGGAGTAGGTTGTGTTAACTAGTACAAGGGATATTGTATATTTATAGAAGTAGTGTATAATAAAGTGTACACTGCAATGCAGGGCAATCCTTTTTTACTGTTTGTGTTAAATAATTAGTCAACAGAGCCTCAAGCTTCTGTAATTTTTGGGTAATTAACTGTATTTAAGCAGTTAAAATATGCCTTGTATGTTAAGGTCGCCTGTTCAAATCCCCAGCTACAGAAAGCATTGTTTGCACTCCAGCTTGCAAGAGAAAATGTATTTGAAAAATCTCATTCAATGTATTACTCTCCCCCAAATGAATCTGTTAAAAAAAAAAAAGTATATGATTGCAACATTAGCGACTAGTGATCCTGGACTGTGTCCGAACAGAACCCAACCACAGCTCCAGCACTAGAACATCTGGCCTCTTGTTACATAATCCTCCTGCCATGCTGTGCAAGCATAGCCTGAATGAGACCAACTCAATGCAATAGGAATGCAGATAGAGCTGAATAGTAGGCTCTGAAGGGGAGAAACAGAAAAAAAATGGAGATAAATAGAAATTGCAAAAGGTAGCCACAGCCAGCGAGAGCAGAGATAGTAGAAACGTGAGAGCGAAAGGCACCGGGAAGGGGACAGTTTATCACTTTTATTGCCCATCCCCCGTCCCCATCCACTCTGAGTAGAGTCAATGTAGAGGAAGATATACAGCGTCTGACCCTCTGAGGGAAGCCCAGTGCTTCTGAGGAACATATGTGCCTGCTATTGAGTACCTGGCAGCGCTGATGTTAAATGTAACTCTCTAAACCGTGGGACAGTGTGATGATACAGTTGGGACAAATCCAGCACAGCTCACTAATGTGCTTTACTCTATGCACATTAATTGAGGAATTGAAACAAGAAACATATTTGTTCCAGATTTTTCAAACTGTAGGGACAGCAGGTGCTGTGTCAGTGTAGATAGTATAGCTAGTGAGGTGTGGTGCCTTTTTTGTCTCCCCTGTGACATTCCCTCAGGGTTTGTTTTATGATTGTTGAACCCTGAAAGGTCAGAGAAAAAGACATCTCTCCACTCTGTACAGCAGAGGTCTCAAACCACCTGGCCTGGAGTGCCCAAATTATCCAGGTTCTCAGTCTGACTAGGCTACACCACTTAGTACTTGTGGATGATGTGTGAATCAGTCACAAACATGTGTTGCTGGACAAGAGTCAAGTCTAGATTTGGGGGGGGGGTGTAGCAGTGTCTGTGTTCATAGTGTGACAGTTGTGCATGCATCCAAAGAATATCTTCTGTTTAAGTGAGCAAGAGAGTGAGAGACAGAAGCCAGAGAGAGAAACCTGGATAGAGACAGGGAGAGTCAGTTACGAGGCTGCTGAATGGCCGGTTACTAAAGGTGGAACGTGGCACCAGGTCATCTCAAGCTGATTGCGCTCAAAGCGTGAGAACCCTCATGCTGTTAGTTGGACTATTAATAGTGGAGGCATTCAGCTTTCTGCAGTGGCCGGCAAGCAGCCAGGCATCTAAACAGGCAGCAAGGCCCGCGGCCGTTTAGGCGTCCAGGAAAGCCAGGCAGCAAGGCAAAGAAGCTTACAGGCTCCAACCACCAATAAGACAGAAGACCTCCTCATGAAGAGATCATGAAGAAACAATGTAACTGATAGAGTTATTCTGTACTTTTTTGTGCGTTGGTAAAAAATAACCGTAATAATTGATTTGATGAAAACATTGATCAAAGCTCTTTTTGCCATTTATCCTTACACATTACACACCTCCCACTTTTGTGATGACACACTTCACTGCTTCGCTTATTCAGTTTCAGCAACAAGATTAATAAAAAAGGACTAAATTCATCCTACCAAAACTTAGCTATAATGTTGTTACTTGTTGGTCCATTTATGAATAATTTCTTATAAGTTGTCAAAACTAAGCAGGCTAATGTGAGTCAAGAGTGAGCGTGGTAGTTTGTTTGTTGTAGTTTGGCAACAAAGAAAGTGAGACTTAAAGACTCGCTACATAAGGGGAATTAACAAGCTTGCTGTTGAATATTAAATGTAAAATGAAAGGAAAAACTTAAAAGAATAGCTAGACATTTTGGGAAAACTCACTTATTCGCTTTTTTGCTGAGAGTTAGATAAGAAGAGTGATATTCATGTCAATGGAGCCAGCATACAGGAAGCAGGGGGTCACAGCTCGCCTTGCTCTGTCCAAAGTTCAAAAACTACACCTACTAGCCCCTCTAAAGCTCACTAAATAATGTCTTATCTTGTTTGTTTAATCCGTACACTGGCTTTTTCTCACTGGTTCCAGGCTTTATGCTAAGCTAATCGCCTGCTAGCTCTAGCTTTGGGTATGTTGCATAGTCTGAAAACTCTCTCAGTCCTCTTGGCAGCAAAACGTTACAGTTTTATGCTAGGTTCACACCTAGCATGCCTCTCAGCAAGCTAACAGCTAACACTGTCGCAACAGCTAAACTAACATTCTCAGATATTAGCACATTAGCTCAAGGGAATGTTTCTGCTACCAAGGAAGGAGTTCTTGAAGTTATTTATAGACCAGGACACAACTTGAGTAAAGTTAAACTCACCCCAGACTGCAAGCTCATACGTTTCAAATGGGCCACCTTAATAAGTCCTATTTTTGGTAAACTAAGGCCCAAAATAAGCTAGTTTTCATGTTGCAGATTCTTAAAAAGAAACAACACAGCTCAGACCCTTGTTAGGAGTTTTGTCCCAGATTTTGACCCTGTAGTGAGAGAAACTGAACAGAAAGGTGTACTAACGCTACTTTCTCCTCATTTAAATTACGGTAATGTGATCCACGGGTATAAGAATGGCTACTAACACAAATAAATGTGCACCAGCGGTAGTTTACACAGGGCGCACTAATCTTTCCCTCCCTGTGTGTGTTTGTGCGTCTGTCCGTGTGCGCTGCTCATTCAAGACTCAGCTGGTCGGAGCAGGTGCAAGCTGGTGACTCAAACACGTGCATGCTGCCTAGCCGGTCCTTCTAACGCGCCTTTGTGTGGCCCAAAACTCAAAGCATCCAGTGCTTTCTACAAACAAACGCAGCCTTCCCTGTATTCGTCCAACACAGACATACTACGCTCTCAATGAAGCATCCACACACTCACACACATTGGCTCCGTGGAGGCCTCACAACCAGACAGTAGAATTTATTATGTAATGATTGCTGCAGTGATTCCTTTGGAAAACTTTACATTTGCTTATGCAATCCCTGCTCACATTGTTGTTGTTTTATCACAACATACATACTGTAATCATGCAATATATATTTTTTTAATACTGTGAAACTGCTTGCTTTATTTTTTAATCATTTATTTCCTGTTTGCACATCATTTATATTGCAAATTTATTCCTCTGTTGTGCCATCATAATTCCCTTCCTATCGCTTCGAATTGGTTATCGTTATTAGAGGTCTGGCAGGGATCAAGGGTTAGATGTTTAGTAGCATTACAGTGCTTCCCATGTACAGTAGATGCTGCTGTAGGTAGATTACAGAAGCAGCCGACTGACATAAATAGAGGAGGATAAAGAGCAGCCGTTATCATAACGTCACTAAAGCAGCCGTGGCCCTTATATAAGCCCACTGTTTGAACACCACACACAGGCGCTACCATGTAACCTACACTAGGACATACTGTACAGCATATAGACCACTGCTCACACTGCCTGGGGCTGAAGGTGGCTTTGTGGGAGCTTTAAATGCATTATTCCACAGATTCAGTATCTGTGAGCACGCGTTAGTGTATTCACGGTTGCTCGGTTTGTGTAGTCTTGCGTGGACTAGAGTATCTACCGTGAAAATAACAGTGACGAGGCCTGTTTTTCATCCCCATCATCTGACACTGATCAGGACAGAGACACAGAGAGCCGATGTGATGTTGTGATCCTGGGATTGTGCTCCTCGACCGAAGTCTGATGGAGGATCTCCCACTAATCCCTTAATATCACTCGTCCCACTGAGATACTGTTGCCATCGCCATGGTGATACCGAGATGGCCTGGATGTGTAGTAGTGGAACGAGGACGGAGAGGGAGGAGGGGGAGGAGGAGGGGTGTAGAGGGGTGGGGTTGTTGTTGCACACAACCATAGAAATCCTCCTTTGTGAAACATAAATACAATCATTTGAAGTAGTACCTCAAGGCAGGAAATGCAGGCATTTAAAGTCACCAGGCCATGAGGAGGAGGTGTGTGTGTGTGTGTGTGTGTGTGTGTGTGTGTGTGGGGGGGGGGCGTTTGCTGGGTTTGGCTGTGTTTGCTGTAGAGTAAAAGCTTGGTCGCCTTATCCTCAAGTGGGCGGCTGTTGGATGGTTGGTTGGCTGGTTGGCTTTAAATCTGTGCGGAGAGGCGACTAATGCAAGGGAATCCTTTTGATTTGGGATTTTACAGCAGCCAAAGTCAAACGGATCTTACCGCCATTGGACAGATGTTGAGTGAGCGAGTTCAAGTTAATTTCAGCCGTACATTTATTGTGGTCACATCTGCTTATTCGGCCGAACGTGCCAATCTTTAAAGCCCCTATGCTATGTCTATAGTCTACGCAGTGTATGATAACTTGATGAGGTAACAGATATCTCCAGGGTGTGTAACATCATATGGCGTCTAAAGCAATATTTTAGCAAAGTGATGGGTGTAACCAGTTTGCGGCGAGTTGATATCAGATTGCGCCTGTGCTTGCCCGCCTGTGTACACTGTATGCAGTTTAGTTAAGCGAGCTAATAGTGACGTGCCGTAGCGATGAATTGGGACAGGAAGGAGTAGAGCAGGCCGGGCCAACAATAGGCAGGGTATCTATTACCTCTCTATTGTTAGCCATGGCCAGGCTATTATTATAGCCCAGAGTGAGACACAGACAGCTGACTGCAGTTTCAGTACAGCCCACCTACTGCTCTCAGCCAGGAACAACAACATCATGGAGAGGTTTTTGCATGTGTTTGAGGATGGTGTTGATGGGAGTTGAGGCTGTAGATAGCGGTTTAGGTGGTCATCGCTCATCCTCCTAGTTTTTTAGCTGATGCTCTTATTATTATTTTGTTTAGATTAAACCTGAGATGTTCCACTTGCAAGATATTCCCTAACCAAAGAGACCACGGAGGAAAGGCTGAAACTAGGCTTTTGCTGACTATGCAACTGGAAATAATATGGCAATAGTTAGACTGGACAGAATCGGTGCTCGGGGAGCGGTTTGATGCTTCGCCGTGTGTAGTAAAGGGTTAGAGGAGGACATGGAGCTGCATTCAGCCATCTCTGTCTGGCCGTTGGAGCTGGAGATTGGGCGGTGACCTAGCCGTCCGCGGTGGCGTTAGGGCTGAGTTTCTAGAATATTCCCAGTGGAGCCGTTGAGCCGTGTATGGGAGGAGTTGTGACGTGAGCACGGGACATTGTCAGCTGCCAAGAAAGTGCTGAGCACAGCCAGAATAAAATGTATCTGTGTCAGGACGAATAAAGTGGGCTGACAGGAGAAGAAACCAAGCATTCGCATACAAAGAGAGACATGTCCGTACACATACCATTACCAAAGTAAACAAGCACATATGTGCAAGAACACAAACGTGGTGTATCACTACTTCTGACTAAATATTGCTTGTATAGTTGTTTCCAATGTACAGTAAACAATCTGTATTAAAATGAATATTGTGCATATGTTTCCTGTAATCCTTGCATAGAAATACACTTGTGAATGTGTGGGCTGCTGGGTGATTAGCTGACTCTTTGCCACTTGGAAATCTCTCAGGAGGGGAGATATGGAGCAGCTCAATTGAATCCTGGCAGGTAATCTAAGGAAACAGATGGATTTTAGTTATATTTGGCAGCAGATTAGCCACTTCCCCGTTGCTCAGAAAATCTGCTGTTGCCAACTCTTGTTTGACAATCTGAATATTAGTCCTTGGTCAGGAGGTCTGGCTTGTGCGCTGTTAGATTGCCTATTCTGATGAGTGTGCCCCGCGGATTCAATCCTATCTGTGCTTTCTAAGGCCCAGCTGTGGTAGCTGGCCAACCCCTCCACACCGAGGCGCTTGCCCTCTCACCGTCCCTTCTGCCCTGCCTATCGCGCTGTGCCAGCGCCCCGTGCCAGAGGAAGTTATCAGCGCTCTATCCCCTGCCCCTAATCCTCTCTGAGGTGGAGAGAAAGTGTTAAGTAGCACTTCTTCTGGCATTTATTGGAGAGGTAGAATGAACAGGTGTCTCAAGACCTAATCGTCTGTCTTTAAATGAGCTGCTATTTTTAGTCCACACTCTCCTTTTCTTGGAGATTTGCGGAGAAATGTACAGTAGAGGTGGCACAATGGGAAATTTTATATATGCTGCAGGGATGATGCTGACATAGTCATACACTATGCATGTTGATTTTCCTTATGTGGTTGTGTACCGTAATCGTTCCTATAATGTTTCTGTTTGATTTTTCTCTATCCAACATATCCTTATTAATGTTGTTACCACATTTTGGACATTACTTTACAAATATGCACAATGTGAGCATTATTACACACTGTGTATATTACATTATTTTTCTTTGGTTTGGTTTTGGTCCGCCATAAACAACCTGCACACAACAGACTGTCCACACGGTCACAAAAATCAGAACAAAAGACATAAATTCAATCCCAGTTGGGTCCTGGACATGTAGAGACAAACTGTTTACCTACAAACTATAAATAGCACATAACACAACCAGGTGTTGAAGCCTAACAGGACAAAAGGGCAAAAAGTTAATAAAACTTATTTGGTGCTTCCCTTCCCCAAAATCCTGATAACAACAAACACTGCTGTGTCTCTGCTACATGACAGACTTAAAGGACCAGTGTGTAACATTTAGGAGGATCTGTTGGCAGAAATGGAATATAATATTAATAGGTATGTTTTCATTACTATAGAATCACCTGAATATAGGAATTGTTGTGTTTTCGTTACCTTAGAATCAGCTGTTTTTGAAACGGTGAAGGTCGCTTACTATGGAGGCTGCCATGTTGAACCCCCATGTTTCTACATTAGCCCAGAAGGGACAAACCAACTGCTGGCTCTAGATAGGTGTTTTTTTTTTTTTTTTTGCATATTTTGCGGCCACCATAGTTTCTCCGCGCTTGGAAGGGGAGTGTGACGTGACAGAGTTGCAATCTACAATTGCACCGATGCCACTAAATCCTACAGACTGGGCCTTTAAGTGGGAGCTGTGACATGTAGATTTAAATATCATAGATATTACTCATAAACACATTCACCCACCTGCATCTTTCCACTGTCTTAAATAAAAGGTTTTTACACTTGTTTTTAAATTGGCAAGCCTAGTGTTATACCTAGTATGCTGGTAGACATTTTTTTAACCCTGGAGTTAGGTAGGTACATTTTTATCAAGTAACCCACCTAGGTAGGTCACTAAGGTGTGGCCTTTTATCATGATTCCATTGCAGGTGACAGTGAAAACCATTCTGTAATTCTCTAACATCATACTATGCTGCACCAAGATAAAATGTGTATCACACTATTGCAGCCAAGACAAGAACAGAATTCAGCAGTGCCACCGCCTCCAGTGAGAGATTCCCCTGTAGGTCACCAGCCTCTGAGTGAGTTCAGACAGACATTAACCTCATCTCCTGGCAGTACTGACTGGCTGTGATGGTATTAATGATGTATGTAGTTGGTATTTACCCACTGAGCCAGATTACTCCCTTATGATCCAATTATCACTCAGTCTGTAGTGGACTCAGAGGGCCTGCAGGGTCACTGCTTAGCCATGAGATCCTCTATTACAGATTTTCTCCTTAAGTGTTGATGTCAAGACGGAGATGCATCTCACTATCTGTTTAAACTGTCAAGTATTGTGGGATGCCAATGTACTACACTCAAATCATTTCAGGAGGCATTTGTAACATTCCATTGTAGCATCTCTGCTGGGACGTGCTGTCAAGTCAGTCTGGCTCACACTCTGCAAGAAAGTTCTGAGTGCAAAGAATCCAGAGCAAGCGAATACACACAGACGCATTTAGTTCTAGATATACAGGGGAGACACCTTCATCACCGTCTAAGGATATTTAGTTGATGGGTTGGAAGCCATGTTGAGGCTTGTTTTCTTCTGCTCGTGGTAATCAGTGAAAAGTCACACTTTCCCCCGAGGAGAGCACCACTACTGTACATCTGACCATATCCCCACTATTCTTACTGCTCCACCAACATCTGGCTGACTTTTGAGAAGTTAATAAAAAGGTCCCGAGCAGCCGTTTGCTTAAAGACAGGATTACATGGAGAGAGAGAGAGAGAGAGAGAGACAGAGACAGACCTCTGAGTGACTGGCTGGGCAGGCCCGGCACACTTTGGGCAGGGGAGGCGGTGTAATTGGAAAGTAATTACGCCTTGGGTGGCATGTGTGGAAGCTCAGTACAGTGTGACAGAGATTACTGTGTGTGGGTCTCCTGTTAGCTGCTTGAAACGAAAAGAGTGTTATTGTTGATCTACAGGCAGCAAACTGATGGAAATACTTTTTCATGTCATTTTGACATTGCTACAGCAACTTGCTGTAGCAATGTCTATATTGCAGAGGGAAAATGTAGTGTTCCAGAGCTCTATCTGCACCATTTTTGCACCTAAATATAGTTTTTCTGGCAGTAGTTTAAAGAATGAGGCTGAGTTTTATTTTGTCTCTGCCATAGAGATCCATTGTTGTCCGAAAGGTATTAAAAGCACATCAGTGAACCACATTGTTGCACTGGGCACTGCCATGGTGCTGTAAATAATAACACCAAATGTGTATTCATTTGAGGCTGAAAATACAAACATTACAATCACACACACACACATACATTTAAATATAAATGAAATATAATATAATATATATAAAATATAATATAATATAAATAAACTATCACGATAAAGATAAAACACATTTTTTCATTTTTTAACTAGCAGAGGTGTGTTAGTTAGCAAGTGTAAGCCACATTGTTTGCTGCTGATGTTGCTGGAAAAGTGAAGATGATATCTTAACTTCCACTGTAAAAGCAAAACTAATGAACTTAAAGATGCTCAAACGCTCTGCAGAGCTAGGGTCGGGTGGTAAAATGTTTCTCTTTCATAGAATGTTTCTTTAGATGCACAGTGACATTCATTTTTACCAAAGCGTCTGTCGTTTGTCAGCTGATTTGACAATCAGTGCACAAATGTTTTGACTACAATATCAGTAAATGACTGTGTCCTTTGTGCCAGGTCTTTACTTGGCATCTGACTTGTCTGACTCTAAGTGGGCGGGCTCTCTCTTTCTGCTGCCCATCAGAAGCTGTTAGATCCACACTAGCTATTGCTGGACCTGCTGCGGTGCATGTGACATGTTGCCAACCTTGTTCTGGGTGTGTGGGAATGTGATGATTCAGGGCTCGTTGTACAGCTGTCACATCAATGTATTTGTGTGAACACAACTGCGGCAAAGGAGTAGCAGTTTATGGGTGAAAGAGCGATTGCACAGTTTAGAGGGAGGTATGTTTTAAGCATCCTCTCCTCTCATATGCTCTCCTATCCTCTCCTCCCCTTCCCCACTGCTTATTAGCAGAGATATCTTCAGAGGGCTTAGATTAATTCAATCTCTTCTTGGAATGCTCAGGTCCTCGTGGCAGCCCACTGTGTAATTGTCCTGCTGTCTGTACAGAAGGAGCTGCATCAATTCAGCTCTCCTAAGGATGTCACTCCCATCAGAGTATAGAGAAACCCTCAACAAGAGAACTGCTGACTGGCTTGCTTTTACAAGGAGACCATGTATTTTGGCATCACAGCATGTACGTTTTGCTCTTTCTTTCCCGAAGGGGCAGAATCAGTGCTATCTTTATCTTAAAGGGCCAATGCATGAGCTTCAGGTAGATTTGAATTTGTCGACATGCTAAGCAGTGACAGCAATGATGTCCCTCTCCTCTTATTGCTGCTCACGCTAACTACACAGCTTTTGTGGGGTTACTGGTGAGTGCATCACCTCCTGTACAAATGAGTGACTTATCTTGTGGCTGGCAGGTATGAAACAGCATTATTGTTTCAAGTGCTTTTGTCTTACAATATCTATAATAATGTAATAAAGACTAAGAAAAACCTCAGACTAAGCCATTCAACTCATGTTGTTACATCTGCTTTTATGCATGTCAGCAACTACTGATTTTTGATGAGTCTTTTCTTTTTTAGAAGTGTTTTGAAATATTACAATCTCAGTTTCCCGGAGCCCAGAGTGTCAATTTTCCTATTTTGTCAGACCAAAGTCCAAAGATATTCAATTCGTAAACAAACCGAAAAACAGCAGGAAGTATTCACATTTAAAAAGCTGGTTCCAGCAGTGTTTGGTATTTTTGCTGTCAGCTGACTAACCGAGTCACTGACAAATCATTGAAGCTTTTGCTTATAGCCATAACCACATGCTACCTCCTGTCTGTCCTGGCCTTTAGCACCCACATTACTGCTGAGCATCCTGCCAGCTGGTTAATTGCAAGTGTAATAATAGTCCAGTTTCACTCATTTCATTTGCCCTCTCTCTCTTCATCTATCGGTTGCTGTTTTCTGTTGCGTCATTTTCCAAAAGACATTAAACCGCAGCACAGAAACTCCATCAAAATTGCTTTGTTATACATTCCCATATAGAGCTCCAGGAATCTAGATCTTAGAGGTTTATGCAGCACATCTGTCCACTAGAGAGCAGTGTAGCATCAGTCATTGTCAAGCCTGGCTGCTTCCCCATGCAAAGCCAGTGAAGCAGAGAAGGTTGAAACCCAAATACAGAACAAAATAACAACAGGGACTAAAAATAACAGCAGCATGTGGCTGATTAAGACTTAAGGCTGCCACTCTGACACAAATAGGAGAGAATCATATATCATGGAAGACATGGATGCTCTACAAAAACCTTTTCCTATCTCTGTACCAGTGTGGCTGTGTTTCTTTCTTATTTTGTGTGTGTGTTGTTGGGGTGTTCATGGGAAGCAGAGTGCAGTTTAAAGAGATGGAAAACAGAGACTGTATCTGCCCTGCAGGCCTCCTCAGCAGCCAGGATACTTAATACGTCACTTGTGACATTTTACACTCACTCATTTTACTGCCCCATGTCAAATAATACACTGTGTGCTCACACTCACACACTCACATATGCACACGTATGAGTACAGTACGCATAGACGGATACTCACACACACACACACTCTGTCCGGCAGCCGTCCAGGCAGGCAGGCAGGCAGGCAGGCAAGCAGGCTCGATCAGATAAATATGAGGCTTGTAATGCGACCACAGAGACTGGGCTGATGGGATCAATAAAGAACGGCGCTGCAGGTCATCGGGAGAACACAGCGAGAGGATAAATATGGACTGGCTCATCGGAAAACAGAGCAGCGAGACTGATGGGTACACAGGACTATATCTTCTCTCGTGTGTTCTCTCACCCATCTGACAGAGATCAGACAGACAGATTTCTCACTCTGGAGTGCTCTTTAGCTAAAGTAGACTGTTGGGCTGCTTTAGTGCTGTATTGTGAGGCTCTGCATGAGAGTTGTTTCAGCCTCAGTGTTTGTTTAGGAGTTGATAGCATCCACTTAGTGCACACTCTGGGATTAATCTGAAAGTACTGGATTTTTACTTGATGGAATATTATTTTCAGTGGACATTTTGTTCATTTTCCTTATCAGGCGCCTATTAGTTGTAGTCTTTGCGAACAGTTTTTAGCGGACAGTTTAGTATCATATGGTTTGGAAGCTGTTTCAGAGGCTTTTCAGTTCCAGCAACAATAAGGTTCTGGAAGAGAAATGTGTTCATTTTATTTAAAATTGCTGCTTTTAGCTTTTCAAAAGTGAAAAATTGCTTTTATACAATTGCAATTAGAATATGTTTGGTTTTGCACTGTTACCTGGATGCAACTGACTATGAGGATGTCACCTTGGGCCCTGGGAAGTTGCGATGTGCATTTCTCACCATTTTCTTGATAATCCGTTAATAATTAAAAGAAATCAATAGATTAACCAATAATGGTGATAATCATTAGTTGCAGCCCTACTATTACAACCTGAAGACTAGTGTCAGTATTATTTGAAGAATGTAAAAACCATCAAGTTTCAGTACCGCTCCTACAGAATGAGATTAGTAAATGTTGCTGTGTCTCGGTCACAAACAAAGTCCAATTAACACATTTCATTTCACACGGGCTATAAAAAGCTGAATATGGAATTTATATAAGTGGTGATGAGGTGTGTGAAATTATGACGTGTGATTCTCAGCTGCAACTGGTCTCTGCTCTGCTTAAGGTGACATCTGCTCCTAAACCAGGAGGGAGCAGCTGAACTGGCAGCTTCAGTTTTAGATGGTATACAGACGCTAGACACTTATGTGGTGGTTGCTGTGTGTCTGGGTGTTTGTCTGGTGTGTGTCTGGGTGTGTGTTTGAGTGATGGTTGTGCTGTCTCGGTTATTCTGGGTACACCTGTTTTATCTGTATCTTTATGTAATTCCACATTAATGCAATGTTTAATGTAAAGACTGCATGTTAAGCGTTGCTGTTTATGATGGATGTAACACTTTGGTGACTCCTACTTTTGTTTATTTCTGAGCCAATGTGGTCATTAGAGGAGAAGTCTACTTAGTAGATGTTATTGTAAGAAACAGTCGTAGTTTGTTATTTTCTTGCTTTTTGGCTCTGATTTAGTAGGTTTCAACACAGGTTATAAGTCCAGTCGTTTTACAATATTATCTGACAGTATTAATGTACACACAGTGGTGAATTCAGTATAATTTGTAGATAAAAGATATGATCAAATGCGTCATTTACCCTAATCACAAAAGACATGTTCTCACTTCCTCTAGTGATATTTTGCCATCTGGATAGTTTTGGTTTGATTTCCTCTGTTATTTCTGCTGCTGCACCAATACAATGAAGGGGAATTGAATTTTGTGTGTGGTGCCCACAGGATTAAAAAAGTCATATTTACAATGTCCAACACAAATAGAAAAAAGTTTTTCTAGGAATAGTTTCTTCTATAGAAAGTAGTTGACAATGGTCAACACTGAGATCTGCTGATTGTCCAGAGTAACCAGGACTTTGTTTGTGGACAGGACCTGTTGATGTTACGTTGTTTAAATCTTATGTTCAATGTTTCACAAAAGTGAGAAAATGTCTTTTTGTAATTCAGGTGAACTGACTTTGTTTAAAACTAAAAGTTAAGTGCAGCTAGCTATTTGGCTGATACGTTAATGGCCATGCTATCAGTTATAATGAAATCTAGTCAAGCATGTGTTGCTCGGCTTAGTTGATCTTTACACAGAATGAGCTACTGCTTCCCATCCTCACCTTATGATGCAGCTCAGTGTGCAAGTCAAGGCTCAAATGTCGCTCAGCTGGACTGCTCTGCACGCTGGTTACTCTGAACTTGTGCGTGGTGATGGAGGCCCCTGTTAATAATGCATTTCTCTTAGAAAAACTTCTAGGGCTGAATAAAAACTGGCAGTAGGGATGTGGACTGGCACTTTGGATCCACCCTCTTGTTGTAGAAAGCCATGCTAGTACCTACAACATAAGAGTGTTACTCACATGAAGGAGTTGTTTTTAAGTTTAAGTTGGTCCAAATCACTAACTTTATGTCATCTTTAAAGTCATTCTGAATGTTCATTTTTTTCATATTCTTTACCTCATTACCATTGTCATGTTCATCAAAGCATCATCTATAATATCCTGAATATTATTCATATTATAGTTGAAGTATTATTTATGTCATACACATCTTTGGTGACATCAGTTGTGTCAGTATTTTGTGTCTTTTAGATTGTTTTCCTCATCTCTTTGTGTTCTGTATGCACTGAGCTGTGCACACCTTTTTTTATTTTTTTTATGTTTTAGGATCAAAGAAGAACCAAAGCCTCAGCCGGCACAGTAAGTAAACTGCATTACCCAGAGTGCTCTAGGCTTTGACACTTCTTCCTGTCAGTCGGTGCTGTGTGCTTTATGTGGCTTTCTCCTCTTTTTCTGGGAGGAAAATGAAAGAAATGTCACTAATGTCATGGAAAGAAGCTGTGAATGCACGGTGGCATTTTATTTTTGATAAGCTTTTAATGATTAGTATTGACCAGATTGTTGAATTCTGTGCTGGACACTAAACCGCCGACTTCCATGACATCAATGACAGCGGCTTTTCCTTTCTACCAGCTTTGTTATAGCCGGGCCCCTGAACCCTTTCCCCTTGTCCCTGGTCTCTAACTGGCTGCCCATTCTCATCCAGTGTGTCATCTGCACTCTGATTGGCTTGTGCAGCCTTGTAATTCAATCACAAATATGAACTAGATGCACCTGCCCTGCTCTACTGTAGCTGCATTTTGACTAAATCCACCTGTAGGGCTAACCAGTCCAATAACCTGACCCCTACTGCACCACCAGGCTGGAATAAATGACACTCCTGTTACCCTCAGCTCAGCGTTTGATGCAGCTCTCATTTCCATTGGCTGTAGAGCTTTCCTGCTTCTTCTCTCCTCCCCTCTACTGTAAGTCTGTCTGTATCATCTTTCTTTCTTCTTCTATCTTTCTCTCTGTATTTCTGACACTGTGTCTGGTTGTCAATGTTCCACTAATCGCCGCTCTGCCCGTTGTCCTGGCCTTCTCCTCTCTCTGCGCTGGTTGTAGTGAATGTCCCTGCTATTGTTCACTTCTTAGAATCTGACCTGCCTCCTAAAAAAAAAAAAAAAAAAAAAAAACGCTTTCAGGACAGATTGTTTTCTCCCATGATGACTCACTGCGATGTTCCAGTCACACTTTGCTTATTTGAACAGGTGGTTTAGTGGGATCACTGAGCTGGTAAATAACGTCCTTCAGCCCCAGCAAAAGTCCCAAAATGACAAGGAGCCAGAGCCAGACGCGTAAGTAATAGTACAGACCCCTTTTGATCTCCTCCCAGCAGGCACAAACATACAGTGGTGACCCCAGCAGCTGGACGCACAGTATGTTTGACCCTAGTGGATATTAGACTCTCTCAGTGATTGTTGGAGCATACGAGGAGAGAGTGGTGGTGTGGGAGTGGTTTGCCACGATGGATTCTACCTTTATAAAGGACATAATGGTAATGGCTTTGTGAGCTGGTACCAGCACCAATATACTAAACTCAAAAGAAGTTGCCATACATGTTTATGTATTCCTTAGCCTTCATCTGGACCATTGTACTAAAATCTGTAACACAGGGCTATTGATTTTATGCTTTAAAAATTTATATCAAGTTCATTACATGTTGCTATATTCTATAATACTTCTTAATTCTTTAATTTTTACTTAAAACACCCACAAGTATAGCTTTCTGGCTTACGTTACATAAATTAGTGCTGCAAAACTAACCATGTGACCAACTAAGCTAGAGCTAACTAATGCAATATGGTTAGAGCTGGGAACTTTGGTTCAGGCTGTTCTATGAGATTTATCTACATAGTTATTTTAGTTTCATTTGTGGCCAATCCAAATCAAATCAGGGACCTTTACACTTTGGACACCAGGTGAATGCAGTTAACTACCAGGTAGAACAGAGAATCAAAAGCACTCAAGGGACCTCAGTTACCCGGTGCTGGTTGTACAAAGATACTGTATGATTAACTGGTCTGTAGAGTTAAACCAGTATAATGTATGTAGTGAAGAAGAGAAATATAAAGACTGATGCTAAAGCCTAGCTAGTGAAGAACCTTAGCCCAGACCACCTCAGACCTAAGACCTGTATTTAAACTTAAGCAGTCAGTGGTAGCTGCTGACCACTGACATAAAAAGAGGACAACCTGGTTTGGAAACTTCTAATCCCTTAAAATATGTTTATTTATTTTCTATTTCACTTTCATTTATTAGTTTTTCTGCTGGGGTGAATGGCAGTGAGTAGCTGTAGCTGTCAGTCATGTTGTGTAGTTTTAAGCAAGTTTAAAGCGGGAATAAGTCAGTCGGTTAATTGGAAGATGTTTTGACTTGTCATAGTAGGAATAGTACAGGTGTAACTAATTATACTGATATTGGCTCTGTGTCCCAGCAAGCCATACACGAGTCAGCATGACCACCACCAGGGCCTTGGAACATGCGAGTGGAATTTAACCATTAATGTTGTTAATTACACCTGAGCTTTTCCATGTCAAAATGTCTGCCATGAAAAAGGCCTCAGGGTTCCATCCCATTTAGTTTAGCTAGTTGCAGGGCCCTTGTATTATTAATGGTAGGTAGCTGGTATGGTCCTTAAGTGGAATGGAGCCATCGTTAATGTTATTAGCTGCACCTGTGCTTCTCTAGCTTTAACAAGTCACAATGTGTGCTATATGAAAGGTTGTTAAAGGAAGGCAGAGGGCTGTTATCGGCCACAGTGGCCCGTAGGAGACACATGTTGAAGTGAATGGAATTTAGCAACTTCATGTAAGTTTTAATTTACCCAATATACATAGCAAATGTGTCCTAATCAAACATTTTTATATGACTATACCTAAAAAGGTTTGCTCCATCTACAAACAGAAAATTATCATTCAACTGTGCAGCACTATGGAGCATTTAGCTAGCGTGTTTTAGCTTAATTTTGTTGGTTTTAAAGCCTGCAAACGTAGGATACTTTATATGGTTCAGAGTTAATGCTGGAGAAAGAATGCTGTTTTTAGCAAAAGAAAATTTAAAACCTGAAAATTATAAACCTAACGTTACTGTATGCTAAGTACTAGGAACCAAATAGCAGCTAGACAAAGCTAGTTACTAGCTAGCTTAGGTAAATAGCAGAGCAGCTAGCAAGCTAAAGTCAGATATTTTTCTAAACCAAAGCACAGAGGAGGATAAATATTGGATTTCTAATCTGTCAGTTGGCCAGAAACTCAACTCCAAATGAATGGTAATGTTGTTTTGTTTCTGTTGGATGTGTAAATAGACAATTGTTGGCTAACTTGCCAGCCATTTCAACTCGCTGTGTGTTTGTTAGCTTGTTGCGGAGGTTTTATTCTGCCAAGTTGCCAATAAATCAATTAAGGTAAAGTTAGCTTTAAAAAATATCACAACTTAATACAGAAACACAACATGAATCTCATCATTTCAAATAGTTTCAGATTAGAGGAATTGGAGGAAGGTGCTAGGTAATGTTGCTTTTAATGGATGCTACATATAACCTAAACATTATGCATTAAGGATGGTAGAGGAGTTCAAACTGAGCTCAGTTTGTGGCAGAAGTAGAATCCAGGAGCTTGTAGAGAGCTTGTAGTTCACCCTCGCTGTTGATATGCTGGCTCTGTCATATGTCCAAGACAGAGGCTCAGGTTACCGGCTGTGTGTGGCTGCTCTGGTGCGGCCCAGAGGTAAGAGAGCTCCGATACGCTAGCATGGGATGGGACAATGAGCAGCGTATGATTACTCGTCAGCAGTGTCACCTACATTTGACCGTGTTTGACCGAATAAGAATACCCCTCTGAATGGGTGCTGGGTACATGCTGCCACTATTCTTACTCCACATTTTCTTAGTTTTCCTCTTCATGCCTTACTCGGTCACTCATTCACAGTATTTAAATCTTCTGCATACCTGTCTATCTACTCTCTATTTAAACAGTTCTTTCTTGCTCTTCTGTATCTGTCGCAGTGTGCAGCTTAGAGTCTACACATTTGATGCAGTCAAACTCGTAGAACTCTCACCTGAGAAATATTTTTAAAATGTTTTTATAAACTCTATTTAGCCACCGAGAGGCGATAGGGTGTTAAAAGAAGTGACCTCATACAGAGGAAGGGAGAGGTAATCATTGGTTATCTTTAACAGCTCTTCTCAGTGACCTTGCCTGTCAATAGAGCAGTGGCCCTCAGTCCATGTAGTGGCCCGGGATCGAGCGCATGTCTCTGTAAACGTTTGAGTGTAAGGGGAGATTATGTGAGAATAAAACATGATTGTTTGTAGTCTTATTTCCTTGATCCTCGGAGACAGTGGCTTTACCACTTGTATCACAGTCTTCATCACGCTGTTATCAGGCCCTCTGTCAGTAAATGAGATTTGGTGGGATCTGTTAAACAAGGCTACATACTAATCTCTGCTTGGTAAACACACAAAGGCTGTGACACAATTAGCCCTTTAATCCCTCTGTGGGTACAATGAGGGGCATGCCAACGGCACACTATCTAATGTTTAGATGGCACAGAGACTTGCTCACACAGCCACACTCACACACAGTCTTCAGGTGGTGCGTGGCCATTACATTTGGGCTCTAAATGTCTGGTTGTGGCTAAAGGAAGCACGTTTATCTCAAACTCAGAGCTGTATGTGGTAAAAGGATAGCACTGCTCAATAATTCACAAGTGCTAATGAATGTTGCAGGGGATATGTGGGGCGAAACCAATTCTAATCGCCATATTATGAAGTCAGCCCAGTGTTTAGTTTCCAAGGAGACGCTCAATTGACATGTGTCATACAAAATGCATGCAGAGTCCATGCAGGTTTTTTCAGTGGCCTCTCAGGACTTGTTAGGAGTTAAGGATCTACTGTATAAGATCAGGTGCCATCTATAGGACACAAACAGTAACACAATAGACACTGTGCTGACAAACGCTGAATGAATGGTGGGCTCTACTGTGTCTGACCACCAATGATTTCCTATAAGTAATACAACAGAGAGATGATAATTGTGTGTATTGGCAATATTGCTATATAACTGTGTGGCCCTAGGGTGGCTCACCTTACAACTGTCCTGATATAGAAACACAGGTGCAAATGATTCATTAAACGCAGGGGAACCTGAGAAAGTGGAATTAAGTGATGTTCTTAAACTTGCAAAGCAAATTTGATACCCACACCCCCTGTTTTGGGAGAGGTGCAGTATCAAAGGATGTGCTCAGCTTTGAAGCTTCTGAGGTCATGGTGTCTGCTTTTCCTTTCAAAACCTCTCACACTGCACACGTCCGAGGTTGTATCAGTTAGTCAGTCAATAGAAGGAGCTTACTATGGAAGGTGTGACTTTGAGGCCAGGACTGAGCATGTATCAGACTGGTGGCAATAATAAGGACTGGATTCTGGTGCACAAAGATTGTTATCCAGGTTAGCCATAATTTGTCTGCCAGACTAAAAATAAATATACATCTATTGTTTATGCCAACACATAATAATAACATACATGTTACAGTAAATAGTTTGTGTGTAGTTGTTTAACTGGATAAAGTAAAACAGCAGTTTTTTTTAAATGAAATAAGGTTATGTTCTCTGTCCCTTGGCCAATGTTATTCTGATAAATGTGTATTTTAAAGCCATCTAAGTACAGGCATTGCAAATTAGCTTAGGCTATAAATACTGTGATGTGTGGTTTGTGCTATGTACTTGTCCCTATACAAATAAATATTAAATAAATCAGTAAATGAAACACAAACCATCTTTTTTATAGGTCACCAATCCTGTCTCTTTTCCTAACATCTGTCTTTCCCATTTTCTTACAGGAAGTTGCACCAGCAGTTTGAGTCTTATAAGGACCAGGTTAAGAAGATGGGGGAGGAGACTAAGCCGGTTCAGGACCAGAAGAGTGAAGCCCCAACCTGCGGGATATGCCACAAAACCAAGTTTGCCGATGGCTGTGGCCACCTCTGTTCATATTGCCAAACGAAATTCTGTGCTCGGTGCGGAGGACGAGTGTCTCTGCGGTCAAATAAGGTAACACTGACTCGCATGCTAGGTACTCTACATTTATAGAGACACACACACACACACACACACACACATACATACACACAAATGCAGATGTCCCACCCTCAGGCAAATTTCTCCCTATGCTACTATTTGAAATCCAAGGTTATGAAACATTGCAGTGAAATTATAATCTGGGAATTGAGCCAACAGTGTCTCTAATGGCAGCTAATGTTTTTCAGATTATCAACATCTACTCCAGTCTGCATGCCTTTATTCTAATTCTGTTCACTCTGATCTGCCGATTCACAGCTGCAGATTTCCTATTCATGTTTACTGTAATTTACAGTTGTTCTATATCACCACTGGAGGGAACTGTTCCTCCTTTTCTTTTTCCATAAAGGAAACTGATTGCTGCTTTTGTATAATGTGGCACTCCAGTGCCTAACTAACCTCTGTAAAATCCTCCCCACAGACTAAGCCAAAGCTTTTAGTATTAGACTGCTTAAATTTGAATCATGAGCTTGAGTGTTTTTATGCGATGCCATCCAATCCTTTGCTGTTGCTGCTGAGTATGTGACAGTACTACCAGGACCTACTAATGCCACTCACAATCTCTCTCTCCCTATCTTTCCTGTCCCCTCCCCCCCTCTGTCTCCCTCTTTCTTTCTTTCTTTCTGCTGCATTCCTGCTCTCATGGAATTGCAACAGGAGGACAAAGTGGTTAGCAAATCCTTTTTCTGAGTTTCTTGGTCTGAACACAAGAATTGTTCATAAAATGCTGTGATATGTATATATGCACATACAGCAGCCAACCATGTCAGTAAACAAACACGAAAAGTCCTCATATGTCTTGTCTGTGAGTCTACCATGTTTTACTGAAATAAACACTGAATAAAGTAAAACAAATACTTTTTTGATATAGTGCTTCTCAAACAGAGACATGATGAGGGTTGAAGGACAGAAGATGGATAGGATTGGAATTAAAATAATTTGGATAAAGCTTACACAAGACTGAAAGAATGAAACAGTTTCAGATTAAAGGAGCATTCCCCCGATTTTAAACATGAAGTTAAATTTACCAATCATGTGCAGACTGTGAAAACTGTTCCTCTGTGGCTCTAGAGGGAGCTTGACAAAGTTTTACTATTCCAGTTTTTGTTTTTGTTTTGTTTTCAATAGAGAATCTATATGGATTCAGTTACATGGGTGTTTACAGTGTAGTGAGGATATAATGAAAGACATCATCGTGTTGCATTATGGAAATTGTAGAATCCAGCATGTTTGGAGTCAGCTCTCTGCTGCAGAGATTTTGACCAGACCAGATTTTGACGTAGGTGCAATACTGACTGGAGTAAATTCAGTGTGAGTTTGTAATAATGCTTAGTCCTACAAGCAGTTGAGGGAAGTAGCTTTTCTAACCAGATTATTAGTAGAAAGGGTTTTAATCAATATAAAATCTCACACCTGATCCAAACTATCCCTATTCAATACTAACACGTAGTTCTACTATAAATATAATGTAGAATAATATAGATCAGAAAGGGAAAGCTATAATGACTGATTGCAGTATTGAATAGCCTTGGGGATTATCTATAGCTGTGTAACTAACTAAACAAATATAGCATCACAACGACAGCCAGATGAACACATCACAGGGGTCATATCATTGTCCTTGTGCATGTATAACATAGATTTCCCATAGTTGTCTTACCTAGAACCTCCTTGTGTTTAGCTGTTGACTACCACATAGTAACCAAGCAGTCTATAAGCCACACTGGAGGGAATTGTATGTTGGTATGTACTTTTTCTTAACCAAACAAGGGAGCAGCAGAACCACTGGGAGAGACCTCTGCCCTGCTGCTCCCTCCATTGCCAAGACCCCAGTTGTACAGGCTGCCATTGTTCACTGGTAGATAATAGCTGGGAGATCGGTTACCTTGTTGTACAGATGGCGTTGAGTAATAACAGTGGCAGCAGGCTGGCGATGGACAGTCGAAGCATTGGCAGAAAGGGATGTGCCACTGAGGCAATGCCCGCCATTTACCTGGTGGTGCCCTGGCCTCCTAGCACTCAAGGTCAGTTCTTCATATAGACCGTGGACACTGATGTTAATATAGTGTTACCCAAAACTTAATTGAATAACACTTCGTAATGTAAGGCATACTGAGATACACCTGCAAACCGCAAAGGAAAATGCAGGAGTAAACATTTGATATCAGTCCAGAGGAGTGTATGTGGCTCATTTGTCAGCACTTTGTCACTCCACTATCTCTGTGCTTGACAGTACTGCCATATTTCAAATATTTTTGCAGATGTCCCATTCAGAATGAGTTGAAAATCCAACAAATAGCTTATACGTAGTCTTGTCTTCACCAGGGGAGCAGAGCAGGCATTTATGGCAGGATACAGAAGTTCAGATGAAAGTGTCAGTCAGAGAAACAGAGTGTGCAAAAGAGGTGGCGAGGGCATTAGGGTGTTAAAAGAGGTAGGTTAGTTCACTAGTCATCCTGTCATATACACAGTCTGTTTTTTGTTTATCTGATAATAGAGTCCAGTGTGTCCAGGCTGACCAGGGCTATTAGGAGCCAACAGGGTCAGCAGGGGCCAGAGAAGACAGGGGCTGGCTTTTAGCTGAGACCAGATGAAAAGATTCTTTTTCAGTTCTGCAAGGAAGAGATGTGATTGAGCTGAAGTACAAGTTAACCAAGTGAACATCTGCGAGTAGTTCACAATCGACCTGATGTCAGCACAGGTGACTTGGATTGGTTGGATTTACTTGCAATCAGTTATTTTGCTATTCATTATCTTTCCATTGGTATTTCAGATTAACACATAATTAAATAAGCTTGTCTGGGCATTCTGATGAAGAGTACAACATACAGTATGTAGATGGTAGAATTGCAGAAGTGATACAGTATACACAGTAGCCCACTAGGACTATTGTGATATTGATTGCTGATTGTTTTTTGTGTCCATACTTGTAGTCACAGATGGAAAGAAGCTTTGATTACTCTGCCACAAACAACGGGGCCACATTTTGGTATACCCAACCAGCTTGTCTGAAAGCTTGTGTGTCAGTGAAAGAGGTGGTGGTGGTGAAATCTGCCCTTTTTCCATCCGTCTACTCTTTCCCTCTCTCACAGATGGTGACAGCAGTGGCGAGAGAGATCTTGTTCTGTGAAACGCCATTGAATATTTACAAGTCTCTATGTCTGGGGCAGCTAGCAGAGCTATGGTACACTGGAATATGATATAGAGGGACTGAGAGTTAAACAGCTGGTAAAGGAATGTAACAGTACTGCTTAATAACCATGTTTAGCTGAGTCTACTACTCATTTGATGTGCAGCCACAATGAATCTTTATGCCTTATCACAACAAGCTGAATAATAAATATTAAAAAAATCAACACAGGTAAAATACCTGTGTTGATAATAATCACTGCTACTTCATGGTGCCAGGTAGCTTAGCCTTTACAGGAGATACATAAAGAACAAAGTACAGAGTGACGTTTTGGGGTTAAAAATATAAAATGTCTTTGATATAGATACATTTTGTGTCAGTGTTGTAAAGTCTTCAGAATCCCTGCTTGTAGCGGTGGAGCTCCCCTCCATTTCCTCTGATGTGGCTTCAAAAGGGCCTGAGGAATCAACAGTCTCCGGGGAGGAAGTCATTTGTGATTAAAGCAACTCTTGATGTTACATGTGCTTCGTGGCCCTTCAACATTTCTGCTATAAAATTGAAGGGGAAGCACTACAGTACAGTAAACTGCATTTTAATAAATAGAATGTTGTAGTGAGGTAAACAGATTTGTGAGTCTCTAAACAGCACTACAGAAAGCATTATCATCATCAGATACCATATGCTGTAACCTGTTGGACAAATATTTTACATTATTATTCCTTTTGAGAATAGAAATTCGTAATTATTCAAATGTGTTAAACATGTCTTAATTTTAACTAACTGTTGTACTAGCAATGATAATGTATCCCATGCATGTGATGTGAAGGTATCTTTGTAGCAATGGAGGGTTAACAGCCAGTCAGAAACCTGCAGAATATCATTAAATGTGTTATAATGTGTTGAGCAGTGATGGAAAATCACAGAAGAAGTTAATTTTCAGCTCCACAAAATGCTGCTGGAAGCTGTGGCGCGCACCATTTGCATCTTTGCTGCAGGGCTTGAAAACATATAGCTAAGTATACATTTTCCTCAGTTGTATTTGAGATTTTTATGTTTCCAGAAAGATGCACGTCTCTGCAATTTCCAAATTAGCTGTACACAGACTTTTACAGGGTGCTGTTGCTACATTGTTAGCTGTATTTTCCCTGATACTAAACTAAATGCTGCATAGGGGAAAGATGATGGGCATTACTTGGAAATGCTGTTTTCAGATGATAAGTTGGGGGTTTGATTTGGTTAAACAATACCCCCACCCCTATTTCTAATAGGTTCCTAAATGGATATGCTTATTGTGTGACATCCTAACAGAGTGCCCGTTTGTTAGGGATTTAAAAGCTATAATTATCATCGTCATATCGTCGTGAATTTTCTGACATCGAAGTATTTCAAGTCGTGTTAGCCCACATCTACAAGACAGTCATTCCCACGGCACGTGAACGCAGCATATTTCCTTACACATTTTGTAACCTCTGTCCCAATGATGACTTCATGGTCCTGCAGTTGTCTGACAACATGAATGAGACATCGATGGCAGCAGCTGTGTTGTGTGTTTACTTGAAGCCCAAGAAATGCTCACAGCACAGACTGAGTCGGAAATGACAGAGTGTGCCTGTTAACACCAACACAGGAAAAAGCAGTGGCAGTCGGTGTTCCTGCGTAGCCGCGTTTCTCCGTGTGTCTATTGGACTGTGGGATCAGAGCTGGGACGCGCCGCATATGTAATGAGCTCTCATCAACTCCGGCAGAGCTCTGACTCTCTATCACAGATGAACTAATACAGCGGTGGTGGGAAACGTAACGTGATTTGACGCGTTATTGCTTGGCTCACATGTTCTGTTCCCCCCCGTAGACCCACTGACATTGAGTCCGGGGGATTGTTTGCACGGTTTGATGGATCCAGCGTAACGATTCAAGATTGGAATCCGTTATTCTTTTAAATGAATCGGCGTCTTTGGATGCTGTAATTGCTTCGTTGATAGGAGGAGAGGGGGAAACTGCGTTGGTTTTATTGGATCCGATGTGATCAGTGGAGTCCCTGGTGTAACCTTCACGGTGTTTTCAGCAGCCGCTGTCCGGCAGGGCAGGCAGCCTGTTGTCTGGACTTGGAGCTGTCCGCGGTGCTGAAGGTCGGCAGTTTTCTTCGCTTTTCAGGAGCAGGAGCTGCGGACGGTCGTCACCACCTTATCAGGACTTAAACACGGCGATCTTTCTGCACAGACACAGTGTTTTCCCTCAGCGGCACCATGGGTAAGCTGAGTGAACATGAGGCTGTGACTGCATCGCGTTTTTCCTCACCGGTCATGTTGTTTGCCAGAAATGTGACCATTTCAGACCTCTCTGCTGTAATTCCTTTCACAAAACCTGTCCATACACCATTCCAGTCGCATACGCCCTTTAGAGGAGAGAGCACCTGTCAATTCAATCTTTTCATCGCAGTATTTTACCGACATTTAATTTTGCTTCCAAAGATTTCACACACTGTATGTTGCCAGTGAGCGCGCGTCATGTCTGTTCACATTTTTTAACGCGTTTATTTATGTCTGAGACAGGCTGAGGGGGGCGTGTGGGTCTGACAGACATTTCTCTGTAAAACCACATTTTAGATTTCTACAGTATTTACCTCCTCTTCCTCGTGTGTCAGAACTTCAAACAAGGAACATAAATATTCATCAAGTCTATTATTATTACTGGCGCGCACACTAAAATTAGAAGCTCATTAAAATGCAATTCACCACGTGCAGCCTGTGTTGAAGCATGTGAATGTAGGCGCTCTCCTTTCATTCTCATTGGCCGCCAAATAAATCACACCAAAATGCCCTGTAAACTTTTAATTCTGTAGAACTGCCTCAAAAGACCAATTTCATTTACAGATTAAATGGGACAAAAAAAAAAAACCCAAAGACAATACATATTAATTTATTAATTTGATTTGTGCGTATTACAGTATGCATCTATGATGTGGAAAACGTGGCTAGAGGAAAAATCTATGCAGGAACATACACTGAGTGATATCCTGCTCCTTAAAATCATTGTAAGAGACTAAAATGCATATTCATAGATAGTTTCTCTTGTCTCTTATACATTATTCATTGACCTGTAAATGTATGGTAATGTCTGTCATTGCAGCCCATCACACTTGTTTAGCCTCCAGCCGTGGCAATGATTGGCTCTGGAGTGTATTAGATAGTATCCTTATTGATGCCTGTATGCTTAAGCTGGACTCGGTCCAGACTGGGATGTTCTGAGGAACACTCCACTCCTCTAACAATGAGTCTTTAATGAGTGGTTCAGTTCACCTCAGTTCAGGTGAAGGAGAGAAACACCAAAGCAATATGATACCTATGACAGGTCATTTACTGCCACATCAATATTGCAGCATCTCTAGTCTTTAATTTAGGTCTTTTTGAAGATGCCTTTTTGCCTTATTGCAGTTTCATTATTATACTGTATGCATCTTAGGCCACTGGCCCACCAGGATGCCCACGTCATTTCTTTTAACTCTGAATAAAATGAATGCGGCAGTAATGACAATCACTACAAAGTCCCCTCTAAACAGCCTCCTTTGAAATCAAGAGGATCATTTTAGCAATTATATTACATGTACTGTTATGAATGAATGTAAAATGAATGAATGTAAAAATGAAGCTGGCTTTCCATTTGAGCATACTGTTATATGCCTGTAAGGATACTGCTGATTCACTCTGGAGCCCCTGTTAAGTAACGTTGTAGTGCAGTTTAATGGCCACAAGAGAGAGCTCAGTGCTCTCTCTTACTGCAAATCTAGCTTTTGTGTGTGTGTGTGTGTGTGTGTGTGTGTGTGTGTGTGTGTGTGTGTGTGTATGACTCCCCCAAGAAAAATTGTCAATGGGTCAGGCAAAATGGGAACATGTTAAGTACGTTGCTGATTGATACATGTTATTTTCTACATAGTTATGTGTAGTATATATACTGTATAAGGTAAGGCTATTCAGCACAAAGTAAGGTGTTTTTTTTTAAATCTAAATCACATCATCTTTATGAGACAGGCCATATGGCACACATCATTTTGGAATAGATAGTCTGTCCTTCAGTGGCATCCTTGGCTTGTGTATTCATTTGCTATTCTCACTCTTATAAGCAGACGCACATTTTTTGTAAGATTATATTTGCTGGTATCACTGAAAACACTGTTGGTCTGAAGAGAAAGTATTAGAAAGGAAATTATTTATTGATCCCATGGCACTGGGTGTTTGTTTCCCTTAAT
The DNA here is from genome assembly GCF_905237075.1 of Dicentrarchus labrax. Taxonomy (NCBI): domain Eukaryota; kingdom Metazoa; phylum Chordata; class Actinopteri; family Moronidae; genus Dicentrarchus; species Dicentrarchus labrax. The sequence goes on from NW_026136707.1 coordinate 22,547,394, forward strand.
TCAATGCCTCAGTAAACAGCCTATAGCACATTTAATAGAGTATATATCTTCCTGGTGTTTGCAACGTGTGGTAGTGCTAGGTTTTTAGCTTTCTATTTTTAGCTGCAGGTTCAATGACTATGAAATGTGCAAACACAGGGAGAAATGGCCCTGCTCGAGGGCCGCAGCCCCCAACCCCCTGCCTGCGCTCAGCCGTGAAGAGTTAAGCTGAAGGGAGGTGCGTGTGTGTAGTGTGTGTGTGTGTGTGTGTGTGTGTGTGTGTGTGTGGTGTGTGTGTGTGTGTGAATGTGGAGAGTCTTGGGCAGAATGGCTGCAGTGAAAGTGAACATACCTCTGGCTGTTACAGCTGCTTGACCTGTGTGTGTATCACTGTGCATACATGCATCTGTTGTGGAGTGTTTGTGTCTATGTAGTCTGTGAGGGAATGAGCGGTATTACAGTTAACCATCAGTGTGAGTTCAGCTCACACTGTCTTTGGGCTGCATCCCTAGATGGACTGTTAGCAGCCTCATGCTGTGTGATGTCTCTTCCAGTGTGACTAAAGACAGAAAAAAGTGTAATGAATGAAACAAGATGTTTCTGTTACTGCCACACTCTGGGAAGCAGCATGAGTAAATTTTTCCTTGAATTATGTCTGTTTTTAAGGTCTGAGAGATTGGAGAATGTGTACAGTCATTTAGAATAATGTCACATAAATCTAAATCTCATTTCAACCCTGAAGTTGTTAGCTTAGGCTGCTCTTTCCTACTAATAAAAACCATATAGCTCATATTCCACATGCTTCTCTATCAGTTGATAAAACTCTTTAAAACCTCTTGGGCCCATCCCTTCAAATCCCTTTGGATAATCTCAAAATGCACTGTCATCAAGCTCAAAACAAGGCTGTGTTTATTCTGCAGTTCATGTAATGTTTTGGACATATGAGGATTCAGCCCTGCAGTGACATTTTCCTTCCTTTTTGCTCTTCCTGCCTAATGCACTGTATAAACATCCATTTTCATTCTGACTCTGTTCCAAAGTGCAAATCAGATCCAAGTATTGATGTCTGAGGCTCAGTGTGCTCAACATTTACTGGACCCATGCACGTTTTTGTTGTCCGTTTTTTTGTTGTTGTGTTTTTTTTCTTTTTCGAATACCAATGTGCAATTAGGTATTCACCGCTGAGATAAAAGAGCTCGACATGTGGAGTGCAAGGGCTGAGAACGTGGTTAATTATTATTGGCAGGCTGGAGAGGTTCATAGAAACTGACTCTATGTTAATTGCAGTTTGGAGGGGTAAATATGTAGGTCATGGGTGTGGTTTTCTGTGAAGGAAATGGGCCGTTTCAGAGAGAGAAGGGCAGATTTCAGTAAATAACCACACGTGAAACATAATCCTTTGGGCTGTTATTGCCTTTTTTGGCAGTGACAGCTGAAGAGTGACAGGAAAAGTTATTTTTTATTAGGATAATGTGAGAATGTATAAGTAGAATCCTCCAACTAATAACGTCCATGTGAAAACAAAATAGGCATGTTATTTTCACCCATTAGCTTTATTATTGATTGTGGAAACTAGAACAGATTGGATGACGTGTAGGATTCATCCATTGCTGAGTTAAGAAATCTTTTTGTGGAACAAAATTTTTTTTAAGAGTTGGGAACTGAATTCAGATTTTTGGATTTCCTCTCGCAAGCACTTACATTTCTGTATTACTCCTTGGTATGCACACCATCTTCTGTCTTTTTGTGTTTTACTCCACGCTTTGCTGCATTGTTTAAAATGATTTTAATTTGAAAACTGACCACTATTTCCTGAAGATTTGTTTTTATTTGCCCTCTGCATGTGATAATTCCATTTTAAAATAAATTCCTCAGACTAATTTTCACATATAATGTCAACCAAATTACAGTTTTGATTTTTGACAGCATGCACACTTATACATGTGTAAGTATATATATGTGTGCAACTTTCAGGTACAGGAAGTGATGTGTGGTTGATTAGCAGGAAAGACTGGCCTTGGTGGCTCCCGGGTCTTAGCTGATGACTCACGGTTCACTGCAGAGCTCTCACCATTACCCCAGTTAAAGAGGCAGCCATGGCCTCACTGGATACCCTCCTGTGGGACACATAAAGCACAGTTTGTAGCCTCCATGCTTCCATTGTGTGTCAACACAGTTATAGCCTATCTGTAACATTGATAGCTGGCTATAAATGCCTCATGTGTCAATATCACATTGGCCAGCAGATGCTGCCTGTGGTGTGGCTTTTTTTGCCCTACATTTGAAATGTAACTACAAAATGTCATTTCTAGATTTTTGACACATCCAAATGTGGCTGTATGAAGTAAGTACTGTTCAAAGTGATTTTTGCTGTGTTTCTATGCTCTAATGCAGACGTAGGAAGCACAGAACTCACTATTCTGCTTGTTTCAGTGGTACTACATCCTTAAGAGGAAAGTGCTGCACATTCCTACAGTACTAATCCATGACAGAGATGGCGACCTTAACGCCTATTTCCTGTCTACTTTTTTCCCCCAAAACATGCAATATCTAATTACCATTCAAAGTGTCAGTCTTCATTATCTTGTACACCTCCATTTCTTTTGTGTTGCATTGCCATTGCCTACTTTTTCCTTCTGTATTGTGTTATGTCAGTGTGACAAGCCAATAACCTGACACAAAATGGCTGTGGTTGAAAGCTTTGAATCATAATATGCTGTGAGCTTCACCTGTAAATGTTAACAGGTGTGGTTACTGCCTTTTCCAAATGTCAGTTTCATTTTCCTATTCCTAGTCCATGCACACAGAAACAGAGAGATACACCCTGTTCAGGACAAGATGGATATTGAAATCACAAGTAACTACCAAACACACTGTACTTGTTGATGCTATATCACAGTACTAGTCTGAGAGGATGTAGACAGCTGCCAGCTGGGAGCTTCACAAGGAGGGTGTAATGGCGTTGCGGTTCATGAAATCCCTCCCAGATTTTGCACAAGCACCCTTCTCTGATCAACCAGTAAGTCTTCAGCTCAGTGACAAGGACATGATCTCTCACTGACTTCCCACCCATGAACACTGACATGTTTGAGCTGGCCAGCGACACTAAAGGCTGGGGACTGAATCTTGACTTGTGTAATTGGACAACTGCTTCTTCTACTCCACCCAGGCACCCCATAAAAAAAGTGTATTTTTATCTGTGTTCTAGTGAAAAGACTTTACATGGCGTGATACAGGTTGTCGACCCCTGTGATCATTGGTTGGATTTCTCCACAGCGGTTACTACTCTGTATCACCCTGTGCTGCAGGTCTAGCCAGCCACTGAGATAAGCAGTTGTGGTTTAGGCTATGGTTACAAATCCATCCTTTGAACCTCTGCAGCCAGTAACTGCACAGATCAACACAGTTTAAGTGAATTCAGTTAATCTAGAAAGAACATATCAGTCAATTTTTATTTGATTCAGTGCTTACTGAAAAAAAGGCAAGCTATAGACCAACTGATGGTGGGTGAGGCAGCATTCAGATCCCGCTCACACTAATAACAGTAATGCACTGACTCAGCACTGGGATTGTAAAGGCGGGGAGTGGGGCGGGGGTGGGGAGGTGGGCTGCAGTAGCTCTTGGCCGCCCTACTGGCCGTCTGGCCCGTCAATCACTTGGCAAGCTCCTAGTCCTCTCAGGCACACTATAAGTTGCTCAGCGTTAACGAGACAGGTGTGGTCACCTGAGCAGACCTGAGTGAGATTCACGTTTCAGTGTAACAGATATCGATTTATGCCGTTTATACGAATAAAACGACTTGAGACAGAATGCTGAGCTTAAACCATGTAGTGTGTGTGTTTGTCTGTGTACATGTGTGTTTATAGTGATCGGGGCTCTTGTCTGCTCCTGGATTTATGAGGCCAATGTGGTGAGCTGGCTGCTGGGGCTGCAGTACAGAGCAGATAAAGGCACAGCATCATAGAGGAGTAAAAACCTCCACTCTCAAGTCCTTGTACAGCAAAACAGAAGGGAAATATTGCTATTCTATACTCTATACTCTCTTACCAAAGTGCATTGCCTGCAATTGCATTATCTCCACTTACTGAACCTTCATAAAAACGTGAGTAATCTCTGCAATAATCAGTCATGTAGGCTCTGCACTGTTGCAGTTTGCTAACCAGAAACGAGAGTTTAAAAGTAATGTACAGCATCATAATGAATAAGAAAAATGAGTTGATGTGCAATATGGAAACCTTAGTACATTTGATCAGCACTAAGAGATCTACCACTAAGAGTACTAAAAGGGGTTATTTGGACTGAGACTCAAAATGTATGATAATAAAAATAATAAACTGAACCCATGTGATGTCACCTTTCAATACTATAATATTATATGATAAAGGCTGCTGTATGTGTAAAATATTTCATCATTCACCTCATCAACATGAATTTTTAATAAGATTCATGAATAAAGTCGCTGTGGGGTGAAAACTCAAAACTCCAAGTTTGTGGATTTCTTTTAGAGTTTAAACTCATTTTCAAATCTAATTATTTATACCTTGTTTCTGAAAAGTTGACATTTTGGATGTTAAACGATTTTCACCCAGCAACAGCGATTTGCTTCACAGTTATGTTACAGCTTTATATAACACAAACACCCAAATCACTCCATTAGAGCTCATCATAGGTTATATAAGGTAACCTCAGCCCAGCAATCCTTCCAAACTATTAACACCTCCCTTTTCTTCCCTGCAGGTTATGTGGGTATGCAACTTGTGCCGAAAACAACAAGAAATCCTCACCAAATCGGGGGCGTGGTTCTACGGCTCGGGGCCTGGTCAGGTGCGGGGCGTGTTTGAGGGCGGGCCGCAGGGAAAGAAGGCCAAACTGCAGGACCCGTCCCTGTACCCCTACCAGGGAGCCTCAGGGGACTTGACACCAGCGTCAGACAGAAGCAGACCTCACGGCGGGCTCCTGCCCAGACAGGCGTCCCTTGACAACGGTTCAGGACTGAGGTACTCGGTACCCGGTGACGCACCCATAGACAGGTCAGTTCTATTTGAGAAAAAAAGCATACACCTACTATATGCTCCACGTGAGCTATACTGAGTTGTTTTTATTATTCTGATTGTTTGATCAGCAAAGTTGCATATGATGTGACTTCATGAAGGTGCATGGATGTAACTGCATAAGAGCATTTTAGCATTAGCACTGAGATATGTGGCCGTTGTATAAGTAGTGCAGAAAAGTGATTCAGTCTGGCATAAGAGCAATGTCTCCTAGCAAGCCAGTCAAGGTCCCATATAAAACGGCTTGTACATGGAGCCCATGAGGCCTATAAAGGAGACAGAGACACAGATACTGTATCTGGCACTAACTCAGCAATTCTACAACAGTCATCCACCCACTCACTTTCTCTTCTTCACACACACACACACACACACACACACACACACACACACACACACACACTCATACAGCACACAGCACATATCAACACAGATGGTTTGAGCTAGGATGGGGTGCTAGAAGGTGAAGGGTGTTTGCAAGAATTTAAACTTTCTCTTTTAGAGAAACTGCATTTAAACAACTAAACAACTGTTTTGTCATCAGGAATATTTGTAGGCCAGTTCAGCCACTGCAAGGCTTGAAAATGAAACATTATTAAGATGCTTTTGGAGTAGAAAAGCGAGAACAGGCCTAATTGCAATTCAGAACACTGTGTTCCATGCACTAAATGCCCCCTCTGAGTAGCACACTCTCAGATGCTGACATCACGGACATGCTGTGCTTGGGAATCTTATATCCGGTTGCCTGTTTCTTGATACTGTTGTCAAATAAGGTAGTTACTTTGATGTCCACATGGGGGCTCCTTCTTCTTTCTTCTTCCAAAGGAAGCAAGAGAAGCTCATAGTCAGTATCTACACACTCTATAGAAGTGTATTTCCACAGCACAAAGGCAGAAAGCCATTTCAGAAAACATCTTTCATGTCCATGTTTGTTCCTTCTCTGATCTAAGGTAACTTGACATTTGTTCAATGCAAACTTAGACTAGATGTGACTTTTATGCGGACATAACCAGCAAGTTAATTGTTAAGCCTTTCTCCCAGAATGTCTAAAATTGTTTTCAGTTTTGGAAGAACAAACCTGTGATCTGTAAAGTTAAGTGACTACGGTCATATTGGCAGTGGTAAAACTCTGGAAGGGAACATGCCCCCTATTTCTCTCTTGTGTTACAGTAAGGCTGTGATATCAGGTTTTGTTTTCCATAACCCTTGGTCCGTCGCAGCAAGTAGAGCCCACGGGCTAACAGATGTCTTTGTCTCTCTGCTGGTCCTCTCTGCCACTGAAATCAGACTTCCCAATTGGAAGATTGAAAATGTAGGCTATGTGGTATACCATCCAGTAGAGAGCAAACCCAGCAGATAACCTGAATCCAAGGGGAGGGTGGCTCTGAGTTAGCACCAAGTCATATATATATATATATATATATATATATATATATATATATATATATATAACATTTTGTACAAGCACCTACACATGTACGGGAGGTGCAGTGGGAAAGGAAGTGAATTTGACTAAATACCAATCCAGCCCATGCCTCTGTTCCTATTCTCTGCTGACCTTGTAAATGTATACTTGGAGGGCCACTTGCCACACTCTTCTAACACGGGGACAAACCAGCATGTACAAGCCTGTGCCCACAATGTGTTTGGAGACACAACTCATTAGTTCTGTGTCCTCTCTAGGCCACTGCAACCTTGTATTTACTTATTATTATATTCAGAACTTGGAAAAATGGAGGGGTCCTGGGGGAAAATGGTTTGGTTTAATTGCCTGGTATTTTTCTCCAAATGGATGTTTTGATGAATATATCCAACATGCGCCCTGATAGCTTACCTGGTACAGTACCAATGCTGAGGCCTTGCTGCAGTAGTCATGGGTTTGACTCCACCCTTTGCTGTGTGTCATCCCCTCTCTCTCCACCTTTTCCTGTCACTCTTCAGCTTTCCCTATCAATTAAAGGCAATAACCCCCCAACCCCTCTGAAAAGAAAGAAACAAATATCCAAATAACCTGCCCATTACCTATCAGCAGTGTTGTAATGAAGCTGCTGTGCTACTGTGACACATACTCAGAAACACTCCAAAATTGGCACATTTTTCTCTCCTGTCTTGGTAACATTTTGTTCCTGTGCTATCTTTGGTAAATCTCTCATCCATCATGTTTCTATACTCTGAATACACACTGAGGCGTAGTACAATGAAAAGCAGAGCATCATCTGTAACTGCAAATTGTAATCAAAGCTACACCTATAAACCTTTAAGGGCAATGCAGGATAACAGTATTTTGTGTCTCAGTGCAACTGGAGTACATTATCCATCTTCTCCTCAAATGGCTGGCTGCTTTAAGGTGGTTATAATGGATGATCAGACTGACTATAGATCAGACTATAGATCAGACTGCTCCAAGCATTCAGTCATCCAGTCACATTCTGTTCCAGTCCAGGCCCCCACCACTGTATATTAATTGATTGCATGGCTAGAGAGGTGGAGATGCTACTGGGGAGCGATTCTCGCTTTGGCATTGCCTACATTCGCAGTGACACAACAGGAAACTGGCTGTCTGAAAATTCAACGGATAATGCTGATGATGGATAGCAGAGAGTCCATAAATAGAACTCCCACCGCATAAGCACCAAAACCCACTTTCATTAATCTTAAAGAATGTTTAAATTAACTTCTGGATCTGTTCTGCTGAAGAAAGGAGGGGAAAAAGCTGACAGTCTATTTATAAGGAGAAATAACTTGGGAAGGCTTCTAATTTATCTTGGTCTCAGAGGTGTCATTTGAATGAACACAGAGATACGCTGGGACAGCTGCAGTATTTGGTGAGGCTGATGAAACAACAATGATTACATTGGGATTGGAACTTACTCACAGGTGGAATTTCTTCAGATTCTGCATTTTTAACACATTCAGCCACAGCAGCAGAGCCATTCAGCCTGCCAGAAATGTTAGAAGAGGAAAAGGAACATGTTCCTGACTGGTCCTTTAATATCCAGCCCAACCCAGTCCAGTGTAGAGTAGCCTTAAACAGTTCAGTTCATCATTGCTTATTCTGACCTAGTCTGTCTCAGTTCAGCCTTATGTACCCAAACAAGCCCTACCTTATGCATATATTTCATCAGCCAGTAATACTACACTGCCTTAGATAAGTAATTTGACCAAATAATTCACATTGACATGGAGTTTAGTTTTTGTGATCTGATCATGCTGTGACACCCAAAGCTTTGCAAGATAGTCCAGTATGAAAGAAGCACAGTCAGACAGTGAGAAAGATTTAAGACAAATCTTCTGTTTATTTTGGAAATGAGACCTAAAGTGAACATACCTGAAATATCTATTATAATTGTCCTTTGCATTGTAAAACTCCATGAGTGTGCACCTACAGCAAGTGCACTGGGTCAGTTGGAATGATATCTCGAAAATCTTGAAAAAAAACCCAAACATTTTTTTGTTTTTACTGTTAAATAAGTGGTTCTGATAATGAGATTAGTGTGAACTTATTTGAAATGTTTTGCCTTATAGTGGTCCTGTACACATATGTCACAGCAGCAAAAACACAGGAGTGAATAATAAAATTAAGGATGGCTGAATTCCATTTTGCTGCTTCAGTTGTCAAAGGGCTGGCTCACTGTTACACTGGTTTGCTGGGATACTTAAATGGAACAGAGCTGTCTTTAGCAACACTTGTTCTTGTCTTACTATGATACGTCTGCCTAAAAGAGGCCTATTTATTTTGTAAGTAAAATGTTATTGTAGCCTATATGATGGCAAAAGGTCTTATTTTGATATTTTCATAGTCTTTTTCTTTTACTGTAAAATATCCAGACTGTTCAAATTGATGCTGTGTGTCATGTACGAGTTTTTATCTTTGCTTTAACATTTTGCTCTACCAAGGCCTAATTTAGAATTTGGTAAGGATGCAGTCCACCCTGGTAGGGAGCATTGATTATAAGAGGCTGGATAACAACTGATGACGTTTTGACAAAAGAATTGCAGAGACATAGATCTGTGAGCCATTATCATCACAATGATAACATTACCTGTCGTCCTTCTATACAATACAAGCAGTTGTGTTACATCCTCTTGATACAAGGCTATTACTGGATAACTACTTACTTGTAAGTAACTACTCAACTACTTCTAATAGTAATACTAATTCTTGTACTTTATCTCTTTGAAGATCTAAAACACACACACACACACACACACACACACACACACACACACACACACACGCAGGTCATCTCCCTGCTCAGGAAGTGGTCCTTTATACTTGCATATAGCAGAGCTCATTTATAGAAAACCTTCAGAAAGGTTTAGAATAGCTCCATGTTCACTTTTTATTGTCCTGTTAATGCTTTTTTGTATCTGCAGCTTTAAGGAACCCCTTGATCCTCACTTGTTTTTTGTTTTTTTTCAGCTAATTTTTGGGATCTACAGTTACAAACAGAACCAGTGACTGAATAAAATGAAAAAACATTGAATGAATAAATAAGTAACCCCTCGGGAAAACCCCCCTTTTATGTGTGCCCTTTCCTCACACTCTCGCTTTCAGAGGTATTATGACTGTCCTCTGTTATTATTGATGATGAGCTGATGCTCTGAAGCCAGATATAGAATACAAGAAAAAAAAGAAGATCTGACGACAGCATCGCCTCTCTCGCCCTGTATTCTATCGTGGTCTATCTGCTGCTGTGCGCGTCCCAAAGAGTGCATGAGAGTGGATGGAGAGATATGGCAAAGAGTGCGCACGACTGCATATCAACCCCATAGTGTGCGTGTGTGTGCTTTTTTGTGTGTGTGCGTGTGTGTGTGCTCTTCATAGGCGACGGGAAATATGAGTTGAATGTGAGGCAGCAGCTGATGCGCCGGTAAGGGATGCTGCTGCTGCTGCTGCTGCTGCTGCTGCTGGCTGCCGTGTAGGATGCTTCTCCGCTCCTTCTCTCCTCCGGGCGCCCCTTCGCCTCTTCCTGCTCACCGAGAAGAGATTTTTGCTACAGCGAGAAGAAGAAAAGGCTCGTTACCGGCACCGGCACTACCTCGTTTTTCTCTCTTCAAGTCCAAAGCATAATGACCGAAGGATCCCGCCCGGAATGCGTCTCATTTAAGGACACTTTTTACCAGGAACGGCAGGAGAAATATGGAACTTGATCGGCGTCTTTTCTGCGTTTAATGCGCCCCGGGAGATAATAACACCAAAATACTGAGGAGGTATATGTGTGGAAGGGGGCGTCCGGAGAGAGCGCAGGCTTTGGGATGTATTGTTGGTGAAAGGAAAAAGGGTGATCATTTACTGAGGATAAAAGAAAACGGAGGGGGAAAATGCAGTTTGAGACATTGCGTCAGTTCTGTAGCTCGGTTTTATCACATTTCAACGGGGCTTTCTCGGCGCCTCAGAACATCTTGCAGACGGAGCTGTTCGAGCAGGCGTTGAGCAACATCGGGTGAGTGATTCCTTTGTAAAGAAATGCCCTGATTTATGAGGAAGGGCTTCCCCGTTGGTATGTCAAACGAGTATTGGGGGGTGGGGGGTGGTTGTTGCGTTTATCGATCGACAGTCAGCCTGCGTAATAACAACCTACAGTATAGTACTGTTGCTGCTGCAGATATTTCCTGGCTGGATGATGGGGCCGATCAGTATTGCTGCCGCGGTGTGCTCTGCGCGCGTGCACGCGCGCACTTGTTTCCCGTTTGGGGGAGAGAAGATGAACCTCTCAGGTAGACTGTGACCATGCCAAGGTGTGACTATGTTGCGCGCGTAGCCGTATATGTATGTATGCGCGTGCGCGTATGCCCCAGCGCACCGCTGCTGCAGCATGTGTGCTATACTGCTTCTGCCGCTGCTTCTGCTGTGCCTAAGAGCAGAACATGAGGGGGTGAGGAGGGTAAATGTATGCTTGAGTCCAGAACTGAGAACGAGTGGACACAGCACCCCCAACACACACACACACACACCCCCTACACACCCACATCTCCCTACACACTCAAACACAGGCCATAATATTTGGGGGAAAGTACCAGAGCAGGAATTAGTTACTTAATAAAAAAGTGTCTGATAGTATCTTAATTAATAAATCTTTATACCAAGACTTAGCAATAATTTTCATTATCAGAAGCATTTTTCTATGCTTTTAGCTGTGTTACTGCAACAGATATTTACACAAATGTACCATTACTAGTATTATTAGTACCAAACAAGTATTTTTATATCTGCTGGAAAATAAGTGCTTGTGTGGTGTGCCGTGAGAGAAAGAGAGAGAGAGAGAGAGAGAGAGAAGTTGGATCTCACTTAGATGCATTGGAGCATATTATGATTAGTCTGCTAAATGCTCCGTTCCCCCACGGAGAGGCCCCTGTTCATCTGGCCAGGCATGGCTGTTACACACATTATGCAGACTGCAGAAGGGTTTCAAACTTGCAAACAGACTCACGTTCCTGCAGCTGCAGGCCCGAGAGAACACGCAGGCCTCTTTCATTTCTCGCCATAGGCGCAGGCCCCCGTATCTCCACACCATGCACTGTCTCCGGGGACTGCAAGTCTTTCCCTCTTGTCCCCCACCCTACCGTCAGAAATAATTTACAGCATTGCTGGGCTCTCTGCCACCTCACATTACATGGCCAGAACACTCAGCCACTGAAAGGGCTGAACAGGGGGCTCTGTGCCTGGAAACTGTGATCCAGCAATCATCACATCTGACTGATTAAATTGAACTTATTTTCCATCACTACCCGTTTTTTTTCCTTCTCAGCAAATTTCTCCAGTAGAAACAATGTTTGAAGGACTACGCCTATATGCTAAAATATCTTATTGTTATGTAGTTTGGCTAATTAGTACAACTAACTGGTTGAGAGTGCATATTCCTTTTTTAATACTGTTCCAGGATCTTAAGGCCAGTGTCAGCCTGTATGTCCACTCAATTCTGGGTCTATAAGTGGTACCATATAGCTCACTGGTACAAAACAACATCAACACAACTCTCTGCAAGCCAGAAATGTGTGCTGTTATCAGTGGCTAGCCAGCTTGGCCATCCATTCGATCAGGGCTGTTTGTGTGTGAGTCTGTCTGTCTCTCTCTCTCTCTCTCTCTCTGTCTCTTTCTTGCCCAGGCCAGGCCTGCTAATGGGCTGTATGCTTTTAGATCCAGCCTCCATGTATTATGCATGTGTGCGTCAGCAGAGGTCCTAATGGGGTGTGGGGATCTGTTCTTAGAAGGCCTGAATGGTTTTGAATTGAGTGGTCACTACATTTAAACTGCAACCATACTGCCCCCCCACATACATACACACATACACACCTTCCACTTATCCCCCCCTTCCGCTACGGCAGCTCTTTGTGCTTGTTTCCCTGAAATGCCTGAGACCAAAGTGTGTCTGTTATCATGCTGGTGTATAAAGCAATAGAAGGGACGTTATTGAGTTTGTGGCACACATCATACAGTCTTTTCCCAGATGAGCCTTTTGCAAAGTGTGTGATAAGCAGGATATGAATAGCTGCATTTGATTTTCTGCATAGATGCAATATATTGAAAGCAACACTGTTTTTCAAATCCAGCATATTAAATAAAACCCATATTGCTGCTGTTTAATGATTCCAAACTGGCTGCTCAATCTTGGGTGTGATTTCAGTGAGTCATCCTCATACTCACAGCTGTTTACTTCATCCCAAAGTCTCATATATTGTCCTCCTGCAGTGACAGCATATCTGCAGCTGTGCACTTTGAGAGCTTAAATGTGCAGTGCAACGTATACAGTCACAGATCGCAGAAAACCAACTTGTTTCCTCCACTGTCAGTTCTACACTGGAAGTTCCTCTGAAGTGGAACCCCCCCCCCGGCTTTCTGCGCCTCCCACACCTATACCCATCGCCACACTTGTCCCCTCCAACGACGGGGTTGCCATGGTGATAAGGTGTAATGTTTGATCAATAGAATTTATGGTATATCCTCCCTGTCCCCGATGATAGCCGGACCTGATTCAACGGAGGAGGGCATGGAACAAGGGATATTATTTCTGACTAAATTACACAAGGTGTAAGAAAAAGAGGATGGAGCAGGTCACTTCTGATTTGCTATATTGTAGATTTTCATCTCAAATCCTACTCTGATCTGTCTGGTGGATGCTTAAATGTCTTCTATGCAATTTTTGTCAGCCTTGACATGTTAATACATTTCAGGACTACTGTGTTTATGGCAGTCTTCAACATGATAACATGCTTCATACACTTGCTGACAGTTATTGTGCTTTTAAAAAAAAGCATACATTATTTATTAACCCAAATATACTGAAAATGATTAATGCAATTAAGGTTTTTTTAGAGGTTTTACATAATTTGTCACAAAGACGACCCCACTTCCTCACATCCTCTACAGACTGCACAGAGATTTGAGTACTTACACAGTACGGAAATGTTACATGAAACTGCTGTGAAGCCAGTTCAGTGTTGGAACCTGAATCCAATTCTTTAAACCAAATGTGTTGCTTTTTAGCATTGCATCTGTAGCAGCTATTTCGTCTGTACCTGCCCTACATTGAGCTAGTTAAATAATGTGTGTAAGTGCAGTGGGCATCCTTTCATGATTTGCTAACAGAGCACTGTTACATAACAGACATGAAGATTTTGAATTTGGGCAATCAAACTAACCAGTTTACCTAACCAGCTACTGTGATGATTTAAGCTAACCTACTAGAACATTGTGTGTTTAGGGTTAGGGTTAGGATTTTTTCTTCATTCTTGGGGGAGGTACTAACTTCACCTACAGCTACAACTGATGCTGCACTCATTACTAGACATCTCAGGTCTTGACAGGATGTGAACATGTCTGGACATTTGTTTCGATATTCTTCTGTTTGGGGTCATGTCTCTTTGGTATGTAAATCCCAGACCAAGTCATACTCTGGAGCAGATAGAAGAAACAAATAAACAGAGGGACCTGAGTAAAAAAGGGATAAACAAACATAACCAGACAAACAAGTGTATAACATACAAAGAACCTAGCCAGACATAAAAAAAAGTGCATGCAGCATCAGACATCTTTTCACTTCCACTGTTTTGTGTTCCATTGCACTACGCCATAAAATGAATTTCAAAATGACACATTGACATGATTATTCTATATCTAAAGGCTTTGAGTAGCCTCATTAAACACACACATCCAGTGTGCATGCAGCATACACAGCAGACACTTTCAACTCTGATTTCTAGCCTCTCTCAACCTGTATTGTATTGATAACACACATTGTGGATGTGAGGTGAGAGGAGCTCAGTGGAGAGACAAAGCATGGAAAGAAAACAGAGAGAGAGGGAGACAGAAAGTAGAAAAAGGAGGCAGGAATACCCAGGCATCAGTCACCATGGTGACAGAGCTGTAGACGAGGCAGACGTTGCAGGCTGCAGCTTGTGGGACTCTGAACCCCTGGAGCCCCAGATTCATGTTGATGTGACAGAACTGGGGGAAAGGAGAGAGGAAAGGGGTAGGAAGAAGAAGGGAGGGGAGGAGTTGGAGACAGACTGCAGACCTAGAAACAACGAGAGACAAGGACATGGATCCCCAGCAGTCCCTCCCTTGGCTCTTCACAGTCCTGGACACTTGTGTTGAGTTGGGGGTGTATCCACCTTGATATATCATTGGCCACATTGTATTATATATAACATTAACCTATCCCCTGTTTTTACCCTTCTTTATCCAGGGTAACTCGACTGAGTGTATTGTATATATAATTTTTTTAGTTTGTTGCAATGCCCTGCTTTACATTCCCGCAGTTACACATTAACACCTTGCAGATGGCAAATCAAGCTGATTGAGCTCCTCCACTGGGGCAACTGGGAGTTACATGCCTTGCTGAAGGCAAGGCCTACCCACATTTTCCCAGCCAGCCTCTAGGCTAACACCACCTCTTTTTTTCCATCTCTGTGAGTACTATAAAGTGGTGTCTTGAGGGTTTAGGTGTGGGAGTCAGACTGAGACTCTAACTGTATTCTGAGTAGTTCTTATCCACCCCCAGCCCTTCCCAACATCCCGTAACACCTCGCCCACGCTCAGCCCACCCTCAGCCCCATGGTGTTGTACCCGGGTGTTGGCGGCACTCAGCAGCTGTAATTAAGCCAGCCCTTTATTGGTTTTGTCCTCGCCAAGGGAGATGTGTGCAGGAAGAAGGGAGGCCCTGTTTTATTGCCCGGTCGTCTAAGAGAGGGGTTATTATGATTGCACGCTGGAGAGAGAAAGAAAAGAAGTAGAGAGAGAGAGGGAGAGAGAGAGAGAGAGAGAGAGAGGTGGAATGAGGGGATGAATAGTGCGAGAGAGGCAGCAGTAGAGTCTGAATCGATATGCTCGAGTCCTCTCTGCTCTCACCAAATCATATCTCAGCATCAGACAGAGAGCGAGAGAGGAAGAAAGACAGAGAGAGAGAGAGAGAGAGAGAGAGAGAGAGAGAGAACTGGTAGCTAGTGATGGCCTGTGTAGCCAGATAAGCATCAGGCTAATGTCCCCAGCCCCAGGCCTGCTGCCACTGCTGTTGATGCTGCTGCCCAGAGAGGGAGGTGAAATTGCCTTTGCCGAGGTTTGGTTACAGGTTGCCACGGCATGGCCAGAGGTACATGTGATGTCACCCAGTGAGCTGTACATTGCCCATAGGTTCCACTGGCCAGCCGCTTCTCTGCAGTGAAACAGGATGAGGAAGGTATAGAAAGGGTCACGGAGCAACAAAAGAAAGATGAAGTACTTTTTCAACAGGAACGCCGGCCTGTGCAGAGCGCTGACATCTGGGCTCTTTTCATGCTCATGGAGCGAGACTGATTCCCTCAAAGGCTGAATAGGCACGTGTGCACATGCATTTGTGTGTGTGACCCTCAACCTTAACATGTCATTAATGGCTGAGTTACAGTAGGCGTAGTGTGCTCCCAGTAAAACTACATTTCAGTTCAGCATTAGAGGCCACTTCCAACTCTGCCCCAGGTCCTTAACTTCTTCCTCTCTCTCTCTCTCTCTACTCACTGATGGACTAAAGAGAAGGCTGCTGAGTGGCATAAATGTGAGACTCAGCTCTTCTCTGTGTGTGTGTCCTTGTGTTTCTTTGTGAGAGTGCATGTGGCGGCACTTGTATGTTCATGTGTTTGAAGCCCAGTCCCTAGGAGGTCTTTTTTTTCTCTTAAAAAGCCTCTTTTCTTCCCCTTCCAAACAGATGTCTGATGTCATCTTGTTTTTAAATAGCCAAGAGAGGCAAGGAAAACTGCATACACAGCAATGATAGTGCTTTGCTTTCAACCATATGCCTTGATGTGCGATGCTATTTGTCAATGTCAGTAACCATTTAACAGTTTGTAGAGGGGTTAAATTTGACTGCCTTTGCTGTAGTAGCTCACCGTCAGTGTAGGATCTTAGTGGTACTGTATATACGTACATTATTCCACAAATCTCCTCTGGCCTTGATGGTCAGTGAAGTTGCTAATTGAAGGCTAACACTCTCTCCTCCTAATGGTACTCCACAGCATCATCATTCTTGTTTTACATTTGATTTATTGATTAAAGAGGCTCATAAGGTCAGACCTTTGGAAGGTCAAGAGGTAGACTTTCCTAGGTAAATCTCTGTTATTAAGTGCAGTGAATCCACATAACACAACTGAACAAACACTTCAAACTTTACTGTCACAAAGTCAGTTTACATTTACACTAATTTTGAGTCAAATAAAATCTACCATTAGCTAGCTGTTAGACTATTTTATGGTGTACATGTATTATGCTCTAGGAAACTTAATTTACAATGCACAATTGACCTTGCATAATATCTGCATGCATTGTTTCATGAATGGGTAAAAGACTGCTTTACACATAATCCTGTTGCTGTGCCCCAAGTTCAAATCTATTTCATGTTCCAATTTATTCAATTACCAAAAATACACTTGAAGAAGCTGCGTGATAAAGAAATAATGAAAAAAGCTTAATCTAAACATCTGCGTCTATCGAGCCCATTGCTATCATCAGCCGTCTCATTCCCAGCCCGTGCTCAAATCCTCTTTTGCAACACTGATGGTATTTCACAAGCTCACTGAGAATAATTATTTCCATATTTTGCAAACATTGCACCGTGTGTGCGGCTCCCCCGTCTCCCCGCACGTGTACAATTAGCTCAGTTCATTTGTGTTGCAAATGAGCCGGCCCTGGCGGTGCTTGGCGGCCTCCCTGAGCTTCTCCTGCCACGCAGCGGAGAGGAGAACCCAGTCGAGGAGTGATCAAAAGCCTCCTTCTCTGGCAGGCAGATGCTGAGTAAACACAGAGAAGAAGAAGCTCCAGTAACTGTCTCCTCCCGCCTCTGCTTCTTGCCTTCATTATTTTTGGAGTCTGCTGGCTGGCATTAATGAAACCCCATGTAATATTCATTTAATTCCCAGTGTTTACTAGTTCATTAGGTTTTAGGATAGTAGTTGATCTGATCTCCAGGGGTGGGTAGGAAGAGGAAAGAAGCTGACTTTGAAGATTTTTCCTTTTTCACGAGGCCGGGCTTCCTTCCATTTATTTATATGTCTCTCTTGATCCTGTAAGAGGACCATTCACAGCGCTCTCCTTGCTTACTCAGTTGTATAGCATTCGTCTTCCCTCAGCTGCTACCACACTTCGGCTCTCATTTGTACAACTATAACTAAAGTTTAAAGGCTGTTTTTGGATTTTGGTGCAGCGGTACATCAAAATTTAAACCAAGGACCCAGTTACTATCTGTATGACACATAGAATTTAAAGTCGCTCTTTTGTACATACAGACAAGTAATGCTACTTCCTATGATGTATGGTAATCTAGGAATCGAAGGGCAAAAAGGTGATTTGGGTGATAAAAAACAAGGTTCCTTACATCTCCTCACATGAAGTTGCCGCAGATTAAACGTTTTCTCAGACCAGGCCCATTCAGGCCAGTTGAGCTCCCTGGCTCAGGGCATGTGTTACAGACGCTGTCCTATGCAATTACAATTAACCCACACAGCCCTTTGGTCTGGGGCTCGCTCTGCAAAGGTCTGACCGTGGGTTCATCGATTGAGACGTTGGCCTGTCAATGCCATTGAGCGCAGGAGAAAAGGTCTTTCTGCTGAGCACACAGGGACACAGCGAGTGGCTTTTTCATCAGAGGAAGAGGAAAAGCGAAACTTTGTAACAAAGCTCGCATTTTTTGAAGTATGGTAAAAAATATCCAATTGGTAGTGTTGGTAGTGCTAAAGTCAATTTATTTATTTTCTAAGTTCCCTTACATTGCTTTAATGCATTCTTCTCTATTTGGCAGTTGTTGAACTCCTACTTTCTGCATCAGTCCTGCATTATTAGTATGATTTGGTTTTCCAAACCAGTTTTTTAGGGGGATGAAGCAACAACGTAGCGCTAATGGCATAAGAATTAAAATGTTCATTAAAAAATAGAAAGATATCGTTTGTGACATCTCATTATGTGCTAAAACTTGTGTAAAGTAATTGGAGTCTCTTTTAATCTTTCAGACAAGTATCCTCCATATCTATTTCCTTGTTGGCATTCCCAAACTCTTCAACCCTTGTACTTAGCAGAGCCACACAATGTTTCTTTGATCTTGATATATGAGTGTATGTGTGTGTGTGTGCATAGTGACATCTCTCAGACAAGGAAAGT
Organism: Dicentrarchus labrax; assembly: GCF_905237075.1. NCBI lineage: Eukaryota > Metazoa > Chordata > Actinopteri > Moronidae > Dicentrarchus > Dicentrarchus labrax. The sequence goes on from NW_026136707.1 coordinate 22,566,045, forward strand.
GTTTCAGAAAAGAGCTCTGGAGTTACCGTCTTCCCATTATGCACAGCTTCCTGTCTGCCTTCAGGCAAGCCTTCAAGCAGCCGATCTGTTTGAATTCAACATAAGAAAGACTTGAGGAGAAAGGCACTGAAACTGGAATGGGGAAGATGGGTGGAACAGCAGTTTATTAATTTGAAAAATGCACTGAAATGAATAGCATTTTCAGAAAGTTACTGATGGGGAAATATTTCGACATGTTTTGCTAACTAGTCCCAGAACAGGATCAAGAAAATGAGATCATCTAATGTGGTTGCTGCAGTGGAACCCATTTCACACGTCTCCCATTATTCTGCTTTTCTGCACTTTCTCAAATGTTGTATGCCTTATTTGGCACACTGTAGGACAAAACCTGCATGGCTGTGTGTCTCAGATGCTGTCTAAGACAAACTTTTTGTACATTTTGTTGCTGTTGGCTTTAATTCTGTCTTCTATCACTCAATTAAAGAGAGAGCAAAATTTGAATCTTTCCAAATGAGACCATTAAGGAACGATTGTTCAGCACTAATCCACTTTGCATACAGTGGGACTTCAACAGTGGTTACATTTGCATGCCTGATAAAGATAAAGCATGAGAAAAATTTTCAAAGTTGGCTCTGTGATGTGATGCCTGCTGCGTGCTGCTGTCGGTTACCTTGCAGTCAGTGCATATCGGAGTTTGTTAAGCTGGGTAATCAGTGAGCGATACTGTAAGTAGGATACATCTTGATTGAATTATGCCCAGGGCCCAGCCACAGAGATGCATTGGGGTAACTTGGCTGCAGTGGCTTCCCTTCCCTATGGATGTAATTGGAGAGTGCTTATGCCTCCTTTCCCTGGCAATCTCTGTGCTTCTCATTTACAGTAGGCCACTGTTTGTGACAAGCACGATCCACGCATATGACCAGTTTGTAGCAAAGGAAGGGCTTTTGCTTTTCTCTTCATTGTGTAATTGCAGTACTTAAAATTCAGTGTTTCCTCTGCCACAGACTATGAACACTCTTGTTAAATACGTTGGTCCAGGACGAAATATCAGGGTAACCATTGGATGAACTCCCATTATATAGAGTAAAAATGTCCAGGGTCCAGCCTGAGGTTGTTGTTTGTGTGACTTTACCAGTAATGTCATGGCAAGTCGTAACATTCACTTGTGACAAAAGTACCTCAACATCTAGTAATTGTTCCAGCCATACATTGATATTATTTCTAATATTAGCATGCTAACATGAAATTAGTGATAACGTTAGCATCCTAGTGTGGCATTGTAGAGCTGAGTCTGACACATTTAGTCTTAGATGTCTGAGATATCCTGTTCTAAGCCACTGCACAGAGGATAGACCCTTTTTATTTTGGTAACATTGTGGTCTTCTTTTGATGACACGTATCTCCATTAAAGTCAGGCTGCTGACTTTTATTGTGTATTTAAATATGACTATATAGTTTCAATTTTGGCATAGTTTCCTTTTCTAAAAAGATAAATGCTGTGAGCGGGAGCAGGATTAGGTTGAATTTAAGAAGGTGAAGTGAGTCCGGAGGTTTTGTGCAGAAATATTAGATCGGCATTGGTAACACTAGATGATAGGTTCTTTTTCTCCCTCCGTTTGTTCTCAAGGGGCAGAACAATGTGGGGACAATGGAGGCCCAACCTTGAACCCAACATGAAGAGTTATTTAGCCTGGACCCCATCACCATTTGTCAGCAATGATTGGACAATAACCAAAGACACATTGCTTACCTGTGAACAGACCTCACACTCTTTCTTCCAACAGACTGGATCTTACTTCCTGCAGCTTGTCTGTCCCCCATGCACACACCCCTCTGCCCTGCTCGGTGTTGTCGTATATTTGGTACAGGGAGGGCTTGGCTGTCTGCCGCGTCGTGCCGTGCTGCTGCAGTCTTATCTGTTGACAATAATAGACTCAGAGGAGTTGGGAGGAAAAAAAAGTGTATGTGGGGAGCGGGGTGGAGCGATCGACGTGACGGGTCCAGACCGGACCGCTGATGGTTTCCCAAGAGGGTCTTGAGTCCGTCCAGCCCCACAGATGTTATTTTAGGCAGCAAGGATTATTAAAGCATCCTCTGACTCACCCCTTAGCTTTTTTCATTACCTCCTCACTTTCTGTGTAGCCAGCCAGACAGCCACGCAGCATCACTGCCTTTGATTTCAAATGCAGCTTGCTCACTGGAATGAAAAACGCATACTTAGCAGAACCAAGAAGAAATTCATGTGTGGAGAGAGAGTGCATGTGTGTGTATGTGGAGAGTGCATGTGTGTGTGTGTTCAATTACTTGTATGTCAGAGGGAGAAGAAGATGGGCAGACGGTGGTTCTTAAGACTTTTTTCTCCAGTGCAGAAATTCAGCTCGGTGTCTGGTTACAATAGAATTTGCTGGGTTATGAATAGCTCGACAAATCTCAATATGTTCTCTACACAGAGCGCCTTTTGAAAATGAACAATGACTGACAAGCACTAAGCAGTCAACATGCTACAGCACAGCAGCAGGCAAGAAGGTATTCCTTCATGTTAAGCTAAAATAGTCTTTGTAAGGCGTGGGGGATGGCAGTGTGAAACTGTGAATAGTTGCACGCCATTGTTTACTCATTTTATGACACCTTAATTTTACCTGTGTGTATCATTGTGCGGTGGCATGATGCATAAGTGCTACTTTGGAGTCAAGCATAATAATAACACTTAATTTAACACGTAACCCCCTGATATCCAATGATGTTTTTGCTGACCTCCAGTAGTTTAACTAACTGCAGTGATGTAGCAGTGTACTCCAGGGTGTCAGTACATTGTGACATCACTGATGGGTTAATTTAGCATTACTTTTTATTATTTGCTGTGTTTTTCCCTACTGTGACATTTATTCAGAGTAAGTCAAAAGCCAGATACTGTTTCCCGCATGCTGCACAGGGTGTTATGTGGTTTCTATAGAAGGGATGACGAGGATGACACTGTCTTTAATGTGGTGATGTAGCAGTAACAACTGGTCATGGATGCCTGCCAATCCCGGGTATCTTCTCATAGGTTTAAATGCTTGGTAAAAAAACTTTAATTACCCACCAGTGCTGAGGTGTTGATTACTTACAGGCCCTCCAGAGAACACCGCTACCCCGCCCTGCAACACTTCTCTGTATTATACAATTATATAAACTCAAGCTGAAGCCAATAATCATAATTACAGACAGAACTCCAACTTTGCTCCAGCTCCAAATTTGCCCTAGTGAACTGCCTGGCTGTTTGTCTGCTCCACAGAGGTGTTTCCTCTATTAAATTCCATCTGTCATGTGCTTTTTTTGTGTTCTTTGCAGTATGATAAAAAAAAAATGTACACATGCTCTGCTTCTCTAACCTTTCTCTGTAGGGAGGGGAGAAGCAAGCGGCTGCGTAACAGTCCTGACTTGTAGCTAATCTTAATGGCATATTCTGTTGGGGCTTGGCCTACATAGAGTGTTAGCGGTGGCTCTTCTTAAAAAGGAGACCTAACAGGCGGTGCAGTGCGGAAGATGTATTAACCATACAGAGTATAAACATGAACACAGAAGGCACTGGTCGGTCTGCTCTTAGACAGGAGGATCGAGTCTGTGTTCTCGGAGCCAATTAGTGAATACACTCACAGATCTGCAGACACTGTCAGCTGAACTGATAGATGCAGGGCGGCACAACTTTGTGACCACTTGCTTCACACAAAACTTTCCACAGAGCAGGGAGACTAAGTGAGGGAGTGGCTGCCATCTGTTATTGTGAATGAAACTGTGCTGCATCAGGCATCAGGCTGTGTGCATGTGTGTACTGCTTATTAACTATTTATTTATTTATTGATATTAGAAACAGAAAAACAATGTAATTTATCAGTGCTTATTTTAATTTGAATAACATAGTTATGGAGGACCAGTGTGTAGGATTTAGTAGCATCTAGTATCTGGTATATCTCTCATTCCAAGCACGGAGGAGAAACTACAGTGGTCACAAAACTCGTGAAAAAAGGGAAAGTCCCTATCTAGGGCCACTGTTTGGTTTTCCCATTCTGGAAATGGCAGCCTCTGTGGAAGATAAAAACAGCTGATTCTAAGTGAACAAAAACACAACAGTTCTTATTTTCAGGTGATTATACACTAATGAGAACATACTTATGGATATTATATACCATTTTTGCCAATAGATCCCCCTTAATGTTACACATTGGACCATAAACCTTGTCTTAGCAAGTGTCTTGTATTCGGATAAAATCCAGATGTGATTTAATACACTTTCTTTTACACACGCCTCAATGTTAGCCAGATAATAAATCTGAGTACAATCCATTTTGGTTTCCCTGGCTATTTGCAAATCAGCTCGGACCCACTGCAGTCCATAGAGCGGTGGTAATGTCAAAAAAGTTAGAGGAAGAATAAATTGTAACTAAACCGCTAAAGCAATTGTAAGTGTGTATTAGGGCTGCTCGATTATGGAAAAAATCATAATCACGATTATTTGGGTCAAAATTGAAATCACGATTATTCAAATGATTATTTTTTTAGACTTTAAACATGCTGCATTTATTGGACATTTGTCAAAAACACTTTGCAAGGAAGTCCTCAGTTACACTTTCCTTTCCCCATAAACATTTGTAAGTCTCCTATTTACATTGACAGTCATAGTGCACTCTTGCAATCTCTACAAAAAGTTAAATAAAATAACACACAAAAGATAAGCCATAGAAAAACAATTTGAGTTCTCAAATTTTAGTGCACTGCCACAACATTTGAAATTACCCAGTGTTTCCTCTATGTTTTCTGCCACCACGGTATCAGAAATGGGGCAGATGCACAATATAGTCCCGGTTGCCCTTTTAAATGATCCTGCCGACATAATGCACCCCCGCTGGCTGCCGCTCACATTGCAGTTTAACAACAAGTAGAACTATTCAGAGGTTATTGGGGCTTTCCAGTTTAACTCCACATACCGTTGTGTTGATGTAGCTTATTGTCAAAACGTTTGCTTTCTTCCAAGTCGACTATTAAACTAACAGCTCCACCAAAAACGTCACCGCGGTGGGTCCGTTTTAATTGGACAACGTTCAACTTGTCAGTTCTCAGCTCAACGTCCTGATATGAAACATCTGGAAACATTAAAACGGTAAATATATTTGTTTGTGTCGCAGCGAAGTGTCACTTCTGTTTCATACGAAAAATGTTTGCCGGCGTGACGGGAAGGGATGGGGGGACTGCTAAGAAATCCTAGAGAAAACACTAATTACCTGTTACTGTTACGCGTTACCTCTTCCAATGAAAACAACATGACTGACTCAGGTGCAGTGCATGCTGTGGGGGAGGGACGGAAATACGCAGACTGTGGCTGTGTACACAGCGTTTTTCTATACAACGTTGCACAACAGAAAATGAAAAGAAAATCGTTTCCCCCCGATTTTATTAGTTTTGAGATCGTTTGGCCCCCAAATCGTAATCATGATCAAATTTCAATTAATTGAGCAGCCTTAGTGTGTATGCACTGTATCTGGGATGCTGCAGAATACAACAGTTAAGCTAGCTTTAACTATCTATAGACTAACACAAACCCATGACTCTCATGGTCTCATGCTCGTCTTTGTGGGCTGCCATCCATGCTGCTCCCTCCCCCCTACAGATCACTGTTCTTTCACCCACACAAATCAGTTAGTGTTTCACTGATCTGGAATCAGATACATGTGTCACTGGAACCACTTCTTCCTTTTGCATTCATGAGACATCTTGGAGAGACAGATGCTTTTACACATTCTCAACATCTAACTGGGGTGCATCTTAAACCACTGCCTTGTTTCAATTCAGGCCTTTCTGTCCTATTATGCTTCTTGGTTGCATTCACTTTTTTAATTTTCAGATCTGTCCCAAGATGCATGAAGTGGCGAAGGCTGTGTACATACTGGAAGCTTTAGTGCTCAATTCTGATTTATTACTCGGATCTGAGTTTTTATCACATTATTTTTTCACTGTGGCCCATATCATTCCAGGTCATGGCCTTAAAGTGACCTGCATGATGAATGTCAATCTAGACTGACATAAAAGTCACATAAATTCTGATATGAACACAGGTCACATTGCAAAACAATCTGAAAATCAGACCTGTATCTGATAAAAGTGGCCCAAATCAGAATCGAAAAAGATCTGGAGATACAAGCAAAAAAAGAAATATCAAATTTAAGCCACTTGGGCCCGCAGTGTTAATGCACTGCCACATTATTTTAGACATTGATATAATTACAAAAGCACAAGAAAATATGACTCTACAAGGCTGGTAGCTTATAGCTCTTAGCTCTTACATAGTGCCTGTTACATAGTTACATAGGATTAGATTGAGTGGGAAAGTTGTTGTAACTTTACTGCCATGTGAACAGTAGTTCCTCATTCAGTCTTTAAGTACCTGCTCTCCGACAATTTACTCATCCATCCTTTCTCTTTCTGCCCTGTTCTATTTACATCATTGACATGCTTATTGAAGCAGTAGAAGCAGATGTACCTGAACACTGCAACATCAAGTGTGAGCTCTTAAGTAGATCTGATTTCCAGGAGTGAAAATACAGAACAAGATCTTCGCAGGACAGTGTGTACTTGAGGAGTGAAGTGGGAGCACCACTTAACAGCATCATGGGATACTTTATTCCAGCACAGAACAAGAACTGTCTTGACTTTTCCCACTTTCTGAAATGCATAGATATAAACTGATTTTAGCTTGACTGGGCACAGTGATGCCAGGAAGGGGAAGGGAAAATGTTTTGCTGCAGTATATGACATGTATTAGAAATGCAGGTGTAATTAAAACAAAGGTTCAGCAGTACATATTGTTTTAACAAACATTCAAACTTTAGTTATGCCATTCAGTCCTTCTAAGGCTCGCCATGTCATCACTGACAGTCGTTGAAGTTGTCTTCTTGTCCCTCAGAGTGGCAGTCAGATGCACACTCCACTCAAAGCTACTTAGAGTCCTGTACCCTGGCCCCATCCCTGACTCTGTGCTGATAAAACACCCCCAAAGGTCTTTTATCATTTCCCCTCCCTCCAACCTCCATCCTGGGAAACGCTGTGTCAACAACCCATCGCCCACCTGCCCTCCCTGATTCCACGCTCCCGTCAGTCAGCTGTCACCACCGCCATCACTAACACAACATACCCTTGCAGTGTATCATCAGTCCAATTCAGAGACCGTCTCATGGGAGGGCTGAGGTGAGGAGGGAGGAACAAAGTAGGGAAAGCGATTGGAAAAACATGGTGACAGATGTGAAGAGAGGTGAGGCAGAAGAGTGAAGAGAAAGACTTTAACAACATCCAGATACAGTCACTCATAATACAGCCACCCACACACCCACACAGACACACATACGTAGACTTACCAAACCAGGTCACTGAAAACCAGCTACGTCATCATGGTGCAGAAGCAGGAAAAAAGTCTTTGATCCGTTTTGTAATGCACAGAAATTATGGGGTAGTGAAATCTCTCTCTCTATCTCCCTCTCTCCCTCCTCTGTATTTGATTTGATGCCTGAAAATCCAGCCTGTAGATAAAAAAATAAAATACATAAACCATGTATTTTGTTCAGTTTAAGGATCATAAGGCCTTAGGCTGAACGAGATTAGGTGAGACCTGCTCTGCCTGCGATTGGTGATAGATGTCAGCCAGTAATCAACCAAGGAATGTAATCCTTTCCTAGGCAGAGGACTGAGCGGCCATCGGGTTGGACGGGGTCGCTGCTCGACCTCCAGCCAATCGTAGCGATCACATGATGATGGTATTAAACCCGAAAGTCAGCTCACTTTCAGGCCCCCAGAAGCCTTTGCATCAGGGTCATAAACTGTGCCATGTATGCACATCCAGCACTGTGGGCGCAGCAGACAGTCAGAAACAAAGCAGGTCATGCTCATGCTACAATATCATTTGGATAGTAGTAATTGCAGCTAAACTGTCGGATTGCTGCAGGATTTTAACTCGGTTTGATTGTACTAGGTAACAAGGGGATTGGATGTGTTTCTTTTACTCCAAGGGGCGTCCCACATACACAGCGGCCGCCTCAGTAAGTCTTGGAAAGGAGAGTGACGCTGCATCTGTAAATGGACCGTTAAGACGTTTTTCCTCCTCTCGTGTCTTCTTCTCTGATTGCTCTCGGTTGAGACCCACACATTCAGCTTGTTTTTCTTCTACTCTTGCTTTCTTTCTGGTTATCTCATTTCAATAGAGACCATTCCAGGATGTATTGTTGTCATTAGTGGGCCAGATTCCCTCTAAGCAGAGAGATCTGCAACACAGCGCCACTCATTTGTTCTCATTTGACTTCTCTCCATTATCCGCAAAGTAGAGGTGGCACAATCCCCACGGGGGCAGCGTTGCATTTTCACCTTGATTGCTTTTGGCTTTCTTATTTAACATGTTTCTTCAGCAACAGCGGAGGCAGAGCAGACAGAGCTGGTGTCACACACTCAGTGCTACAAGACTACATTTACTGCTGCTGTGTGAAGATCATCCATAGCCTTCTGGAAATAAAAAAAGGAATTTTTTTGTGCTGGAGGAGAGAGGATTGGAAAAACAACAAGTGCCTGGTCGTAGGCTGTGAGCCAGCCCCGGTACTTGGTAGTTTGGATTGGACTGAGCTGCTTTTGTGAACAGTTTGTACGCAGAAGGCCATGTGTTTGCGTGGAGCAGCCAGGCAGAGATTTGAACTGAGCTACATCCCAGGATCTAACGCTTACTCTCAGTAAGGCTGCTTACATCTTATAATTTAGACTGCAGTTTATAATTAATTGTATTAATCAGTTTGGATATAGAATGTGTAATAATGCAGTGTGTTTAAAATTTTTTGAATGGACTTACAATTAAAGTTAATATGAGCATGTGAACATTTAGATTGTATAATAGTGTGTCATATACATTGTGTTTCCTGTAGATAATTGTAATTGGCAGTTGTTGTATCTATATTTCTGTAAGTCATTATAACCTTATGAAGGTACAGTAGGTTATGCATTTGTGCAGTAGAATCAGTCCCCTTTTTCCTGTAACATCTACAGTTAATTCTGAACAACAGTAGTTTTTTGCCTCAGGGATAATTGTCATAGCAGTATTAGAGAGCAGCAGATTCATCATAGCATCTTAGTGTTTATGGAATCACAAAAAGCTAGTATCTATGAAATGCTGAACGAGGGTATTGTGGTGAGAGAATAAGTCTGTGTCAGTGTGTACATGTGTCGAGGTGCTTACACACGCATCTGAGAGCATGAAACCGGCAACATCTGTGAAGGGTTCATCACTCATTGTCTTTCAATTATCGATCTCTGTGCTTGTGGCACGGCTTTGATTTTAAATGGAATATCACAACATAACCTCTGGGCAAATATTTGTGGGGACAAAAGTCCTCATAGTCTTATTCACTAACTTTAGAATTCTTCACTAAAAAGCCACATTTTCTTTCTCTCTTTAAATGCTATCTTTATCATTACAGTAGCTGTGAGAGGAGGAGTAGAGGAAAGAAAGGCAGACAGAATGAGATAGAGAGGCAAATCATGTAATCACAATCCCATTTTTTGCTTCCACAATAATTTATGCTTGGTTATGATGCTTTGCATTTAGAGTGTCTGCTGTGGTGCATTAAATATGTAAACAGTTTGACCAATCACAGACATGTGTCTGCTCTGCTCACAGGTCCCAAATAAAGGGCAATAGAGCACTTGTGCTCCACAAGCAAACTGCAACTGTACTAAAACTGCCTTTGGTCTACAGTATGCGGTGCTATTGTTATACTGTTATTATTTTTATATTTGTGTTCAAGTGCATCAAATTAGTTTTTTAACCAAAGATATGATAATCATTTTAGCCAGCCACCCGCTCGTATGCCATAAAGATCATGGACTGTGTTTGTGTGAAAGACAAGGTTGCAGGCTGAAGTGTTCTCACTATACAGTCAATTGATCACTAGCCTGTGCTGCAGATGATCTGTGTAAATGTAGGCATGATAACCCTCCCTTTTTCTAATCATAAACCTCACATTAAATGTTAATGATTTGCGACCACGGCAGCTTCCTGCTTGATCTCAGGCTTTTCATCATACAGCTGAGGCAGTGTCACACACACATAAACACTCACAGACTGAGAGAATGACACAGTTAGACAACCTAGTCCATTTGCAGCATGGGAACTGGGCTCTAGCTGTGGATGTTTCTGATCAGATCCTGTCAGTAGGTCAGAGCAGGAACACATCTAATGATGCAGACCGGGACACCACTCAAAGACCCACTCCTCATTACACTATTTTGCGTCGGGGAGTTTCACCGATTGTTTTTTGTGTCCTGTTGCGGAAAATAACAGCATATAAAGGTTTTATCACGGTGAGCATGTCGGGTCACTTCTAATCTTTTAGGGTCACACTTTTTAATCTTTCGGGGGCATAGTGTAATCCCATGATTTTTGTGAGCCATGGATTTGATACATTATGCTGCTTTTGATAAGGAGAGTGTACTTTAAAAAGATGATTATAATATTGGAATTACCTTTAGATCACTGGAGGTGTTTAAGGCTGTGCTGAAAGCAAAAGCAGGAGCCATGTTTGCACTGCATCTTAGGGACGCCTGTGGTTTTTATGGTTTACAATTCAAGACGGTTTGCTCCTTTGCACCACAAAGATGCTTTCTGCCCTTCTTTTCATTATACTTTTTCATACACAGATATCAGAAATTACAGCAATTGGACCCAAAAGTATGTCCATCCTATCTGTCATAGGTGCATGAATCTTTTTATTCCCCGTAAAAGTCCTTCATGTAGTGAGACCACTGTCAGCCTCACTGAATTCAATCTTACCGTCATCACCGCCCTTGTCATCAGCTGAACAGGGCCTCATACTTCACACACTGTCACAGCAGAGGATTTCTATAGATAGCTCAGAATAGGACAACAGCATTAACGAGGGCTGCTGTTATTCCCATAGCACAGAACGGCTCTTGCCTGTATTCCCACACTGTACCGTGCAGACAATGAACATTCCTCTCTATTGTTGGCCTGTTAGGATGATCCACTGCTGGTTGATTTACTGCACACCGCACTGCCTTCTGCTGCAGCTCAGTGCCATGTCCATGGTGACATCACACACGTATCTTGCCATATAAAGGGATGTGATGGAGGGAGTACGTCACTGTGCAATTCGTGACTCGATCATTGCAGCAGGCAGGCTTCTGCGCAGAATTACAAGCATCACGATCCCATGGTGTCCCATCCTGCCACTTTATGCATGAGCCTGACAAGCGTGTCTGAATGCACCATGCACACCAGCTGCACGTTTAGCTATAGGACACAGTTAACTCTCATCTTCCCTTTTTTTGTGCTTCTTCTAATTCACATTGTTCCCTTTTCACATTTTGTCTCTCCCCTCTCTGTCTCTGTCTGTGTCACTGAGGATGGAATGCAAATCTAAGATCAGCAGAGTGTGTCATGGCAGAGCTGTTGAGGGCTCAGAGGTATCTGCAGAGAGGCTATTACAGTAACAGTGGCAGCTGGAGCAATGGGGGAATAATGCACAGTGCAAAATTTAGTGCTGCACCTCCTCTCTGTTGTACATAGGGAAGGTTTAGGGCCAACAGTGTTGATGCAGATGCTGATGGAGCAGAGTGTCGTTGTTAGCTTGCTAGCTGCTATAGACATTTCTCTGTTTGGACAGGAAGGACATACAAGGCTAAACGGGAGCAGGGAAATGTGATACTTGTGTCAAGATGAGTTAGAGCTCGTCAAAGGGCAGTTTGTTAATGTTTGTTGTAGTTGCTGTGCGCATGTTCTGGGTGCATGTGTGTGTTCAGGGTGTAAGATTTCAAGACAACATCCCAAAGGGGACATTAGCCTGAAGCCCTGAGGACATGCTGAGAGCCAAAGTGAAGCATTTCTTTGGCAGCAGCCAGTGCAGCACACATAAAACACACACACAGCTACAAACGCAGAGGCATGCATATGTGAACACGTGCACCCACACACGTAACACCGACCCTCTATCATCATGAAGTCACTATAAAGAGATGTTTCTCATGCTCATCACACACTCGCCCATCCCCCACTCTACATTTGCTCCCATCCAAGTCACGCCGCCTGTCCCCTACTCCAGCATATAATTTCTGCTGCCGCTTCACTTTGGATTTGTGAATGAAGCGCTGCTCAGTTAGTGTCCGGGAGCAAATCATGAATAATGCAGCAACCCTCATGCATTCCTCCAGCCGTATCTGAATCACTAGTGAGGCTGTGTTTGGATGCTAAGGTGATTGGAGGCATTTGTTTTGATGTGAAGCAGGAAGGAGAGGTCACTTGTGTGAGCTAGCAGCATCACAGAGACTTCCTCTAGGTCTTTGTTGTAAATAAGAATGTGTTCATTAAAGTGCACATCCATTAAACTTGTTTTTGTTGTCTGCTTGTTTCCACTACAATGCTGTTTTGCACGCCATTTGCAAGAAATCAGTCATCAGCCCACCACTTTGTGGCTAATAATGTCCAGCTTTCTGTTGATGAAGTAATGTAGTAGGTGATGGCATTTTCTTTTTTGAAAAACATTCCTTATACCAGGTATTTACAAAGGCTAATCTAAAAAGAAACTTTTATTAATGCTATTGAGTGAATCAGTATTATTTTTGTTTGAAAAGCTGCATTAAAAGCTAAAGGGGAGAAAGTAAACTCCAAAACAAAGTTACAGTAGCAGTCATCACTTCTTGCCTACTGTTAACTACACAATACATGCTGCAGAAACAGGTCACACTGGCATCCTGATAGGCAGACTGATAATGTATAGTGCCTAGAGCTACATTAACATATTCATTCTCAGTGTTAGTAGTGCTAGCAGGGAATCCTTTGATTCAGTTATGATATTCTCTCTCTTTAATATGTCTAATAGTTTTAATATGAAACATATATGTGTGAGTATAATATTTAAAGACGATTTAGTTGTTTGAATGAGTGGATTTTTTCTGGCCATTTCGGGGCAGCAAAATAAGCTATAAACACAACACTGACATATTATCCTCTTGTTGTTGTTATGGTGAACAGGTTAGTAAACAGTTGTTTAGTTATCCAGCACACATGGAGCAACATTAGCATTTACTTGGAGTCATGTTTTCAGTCCAGTGTTCACTCTCCTTTTAGCTCTCTTTTGCTCTCCACCAACTTCTGAGGGAAAAATCTGTCTCTTTAGCTGCTAGATGCTCCGTTATGTTTATTAGCTGGTCTCTAACTTAGTTTGGTAGTTGGTAAGTAAAGGGGGTTTTCAGAGCGTTTTTGCGCTGCAGGGCTAAAGGGAACTGCGCAGTTAAGAGATAATTCTCATCACAACATGCAATCCCTTTCACATATACATTTCATTTGATCAGTAGGTAAAATACAGCTTCAGGTACAGCTTTAAAAAAAGTTTAAGTAGTCAGTCTCAAGCTGAGATTCAACAAACCATTCAATCTGTAGCATGTGTATCTGTTTGCTGTATGGTATATTTGGGGATATTTCTGTAACTGGACCATGCAACTATGTTATTATGTCATCTCTGCTATCAAGTAAATCTTGCCTTTATATACCAGTGTTGCTGGAATGCACATTTTGTACCACACTATTGCTCAACTTCTGCCCCTCTGTAACAGCCCATATTTTAGCTGTACAGTAGTTCATGAACTATACATAGCACTCATACATCATTCTGTCTTTCCTTAAGGCTGGCACTTCACTTTAGTGAGATTATTCAGTGTTTAACATAGAAATTCAACACAGAGAACACAAAAAGCATCTTTTCCACGTGCCTCACCACAGCGCTGATATCTATTGTACTGTACATTCATTATACTCAGACTAACCCAATGGTCTGTGATCCAGTAGGCAGAGACCAAACCTCCTCTGTGGTTCAGTGAATCAGCCAATCATCATGTGAGGAGTCCTTACCTTGGCCACTGAGCAAGGCTGGCAGCAGTGATTTATGAAGCCCTTTGAAATTTATGGAAAGTTGTCACGTACAAAATTAAAGGGATGCTTCACAGAGCTTTTTCCTCACCAAAATGTCATTATTTTGGAGGAAAAGTGGGAGAAATGTAGGAGAAAAGTGGCTTATGAATAATTGATTCTCAACAAAAGAATAAATGCCTTAATGCACAGTTAGCCTCATCCAGCCTTTTCATCTACTTCCTGGCTGGTTTCCTTTTTGAAAGTCGGACAATGATAAAATGATTGATAGCTGATTTTAGAAATATGGGGCTCCTGACTGTAACCATACCATACCAAAATATCCATCTTAGCAAGTTATTATCACGTGATTTACAACATAACTTTTTACATTAATTTTACTACTTGTAACAAAGAGGACTGATATATTTTATCAAGACCAGGACATATGATTTCAGACGATGTTTGAAACAAAAGGTATGAGTTGTGATTTTACTGTATACCCTTGCTAAGTATTTTAACGTTTAGTAAGTTCTAACATTTTGATGGTTTCACCAGAAGGGAAAAAGTGATAAATTAATGGGCACCTTTCCCTGAGCTTAATAAATCCAGACAGAAGTCAGCCACATTGTTATTGGCTCTCTACAGCCCTTCATGTCCATTGTACTGTGCATACAGATGCAATCTGTGAAACTCTGAATCATTTATCAGTGCACTATTCTCAGTACACTGTCTGGTTCCTCATCCTTCTCCCCCTTGCGCACGCACACACACACACACACACACACACACACACACACACACACACACACACACACACACACACACACACACAACACACTTACACTATTAATTTGGAAATACAAACAGGTCATATCCAGGCAGGCTGTGTTGTTAATCTTGTTTCATCCTGTTGTTTATAATGCATTGCAAATGATGATGATTTAAGCACCTATATCAACAAAGTAATCAGCTGCTATCACAGTGAAAATGAAAGATTGCCTATGGCACTAAAAGAGTCAAATATTAGATACAAAATTGTCTGTGTGAAGTGTGTGCAACCTTCTTAATCAAATTAAATAACCAAAAGAGGAATTTAACTGCATTCTTTTTTTAATGTGAATTCCTGTTTTCGTGTGGAGAATGCAGGTTGCAAAGCTACATGTGTTACACGTCATATTTAATTAGGTAATTTCAAGAAGTATGTTTTCCTTACACATACTTCCTGAAAAATCATTTTATAGATAAATATAGAGTCTATTGCAGTGAGACGAGGGAGTGGTGCTGCATCCTGCTGCTTAGTCCCATTTCTCTCTCTCTTTCTGTGTATGTGTGTGTGTGTGTGTGTGTGTGTGACAGAGACGGAGCAGGCTTTCATCAGGTTTTGACAGGGACTGAAGCCTACGCAGTGCAGGGCAAAGTAAAGTGAAGCTATAGACTACAGACTGAAGGCATCAGCCTCAGCAGAGTTATACAGAGATGTGTTATGAAGCCCTGTGAGGCTAATGCCTGACTGATACCTCACATTTCCGGCACACAGGCAGACACTCTATATGGAAATTTAATTAAGCAAGTATCAACACGCACACACAAACCAAACCTCAGTTCTTTTTCACACATGATTTTTATTGCACTCAGAAATAAGCCATATATATATATACAATATATTAACCAAATCAGAGAACATCCAGTTCAGTGTGAACCAACAACTAAATTCCGATCTTTTGTTCCCCTCTCCTTTATCTACAGGAAACGAAGCCCATCTGCATCCAGGGATCCAAACCAAAAATACGACCAAAGGGAGGGGGGCGACCACTCACAGTATGCCCCGACGGACGGCGGCATGCCCAGATCACCGTCTGACTATGGGGATGGGGACCCTCGGCGGGCTCCGCGGGGCCCACACATGTACCCAGATGTGGATGCGGCACGGATGGGCTACCGGGACCGGCGGGGCCCGGGACGCTGGCACTCCCAGGAATACCCGCTGGACCAGGAGCTAGATGGACCACCCAGCGAGTACGACCTCCAGCGGCAGCGGCAGGAGGAATTCCAGACGCGCTATCGCAGCGACCCCAACCTGGCACGCTATCCTGTTAAGCCACAGCCCTACGAGGAGCAGATGAGGATGCATGCTGAGGTGGGACGCCTGAGGCACGAACGGCGCCATAGTGATGTCTCCCTGGCCTACACGGAGCAGGATGAACCAGGCCCCATCCGGCTTTCCCGTCAGCATCTCACCGAGCGCCGGCCGCCTATGGTGGGACAGCGCTCCTACTCCGTCGACCGCTCCTCCCCTGGGCCAATGGGTCCCGGCCTCGGAGGCCACAGAACATCTAACCACAGCCCCCCAACGCCGCACCGTAGCCCTGTGTTGGGTGACCGATCTGGTGACCTGCGGAGAGGTGACCTGGGTGGGGATCCCATGAGGAGGCAGCAACACCACTTGGACCCCAGTTCAGCTGTCCGCAAGACCAAGAGGGAGAAGATGGAGAGCATGTTGAGGAACGACTCTCTCAGCTCGGACCAGTCAGAGTCTGTGCGCCCGCCGCCCCCGAAGCCCCACAAAACCAAAAAGGGAGGAAAGATGCGGCAGGTGTCGCTGAGCAGCTCGGAGGAGGAGCTGGCCACCACACCAGAGTACACCAGCTGTGAGGATGTGGAGATAGAGAGTGAGTCAGTCAGTGAGAAAGGTAGGGGCCACACACACCAACAATCTCACTCAGTCTACTCTCTTTCTGCTACTGTCTCAGTGTTTAACTTTATTTAGTGTTACTTAGTATAAATGCACATTTCTCAGATGCTTTTTCATGCAATTATAAAGCCATCCTTTTCTAGTATTACTCACATAATGTTGTTGTCAGGAAAGACAGATTTAATTTAATTATAATGTAATTATTGTTGCCATCTCGTGTTGATAGTGATTGTTGCAGCTGTTAACTCAGATATAACCTTCAGATTCCCCAGTCTACAGTCTCTATATGTGCTTTGTATGTTTGTATGTATTTATATGTGTATTTGTATGTGTAGGGCTCATTATTTTCGAGAAAAAAAAATCTTTGAATATATCTGTGTTTTTTAGATAGAACCGCTGAGATCAGTGCTACAAAAATCTGGGGGAAAAAATGTTTTTATTTTTTAGATTTACAGTTAAATATTTTTTTCTTTAAAGTGACTTTGGTGCATAATCAGCTGCTCATTTGTATTATCTCTTCATTTTCTGAGCTTAGCACTTCTTGAAATAACTTCTTTATTATAAACTGTGATGAACAGTGAGTTCTTTCATCAGAAAACACAACAGTGTTTGATGGATGTGGTAACATTGATTTAAAATGATATTCTTCTTTTCTAAAATCCCAGCATTCTCAGGAAAAATCTTCAGAAACTGAAAACAATGAGCCCTACGTATGTGCAAAGCACTATTGCATTTTATGTGTGTTATCTATGAATCTACTCTTAACAGCTCACGTGCCTTCGAGGAGGAGGCTTATGCGCTCATGAACCTGTCAGATATGTTTCGGTGTGGCTGGGTGTTTATGTGTGTGACTGAGATTTGAATGGATGTAAAGCTACTGCTCTCAAGGCCCTCTTCTTTTGCGATTATCTTATGGAACACTTTGCCAGGTCCTACCACAGCTGTTTTACACGATCAGTCTGTTCTAATGGACGCTGTTACATAACTAACAGACAGAGGGAAGCAGGGAGAGGGTGTGGGTGTCTAGTGGACCAAGGTGAGCTGAGATAGTAACAATTGCAGTGTATTTTATTCAGTAGTTTTATGTCATCACTGCAGCATATGAATTGGTGGATGTTATTATCAAAAGGCAGCAGAAGAGCAGAGGGTGACTATAGGTTTTCCTGCAGTATCTTCCGTTAGCCTTGACTTCTTGACTCCCATTCTGTTTTGTTACCACACTGTTGATGTTACTCCTGGTACAGTGGCCCATTAAATTAAAATTGGATTATGTTTCAGTCCAGTGGGGAAGGGAGTTCTGGGGTTGGGGTTCTGCGGGGTCTTAAAAGTACAAAATCCAGTAACCTTAATTCTGGGATTTATTATTTCTTGAAACATCTTAAATATGATTTTGCAATGTCTTAAAAATGTATTGGATTAATTAAGTTAACCATACCTGTATAAAGTGATGAAAAAATGTGTATTGATCAGGCTGCAACAACTACAAAATGAAACAACAACAAAAACGATTTTCCTCATATTCTTCACACTTGAAAATCTAATATAAATATTGAATTTATAATGGTCTTAAAAAGGTCTTAAAACGCCTTAAATTGAACCTGTTGAAACCTGCTGAAACCCTGAAAAAAGGTATATCATGTCTTGGTTTATGGACCCCTATACCGAACAGTAGTTCTAGGGTTTTTCACTGCATATTCTGCTGTTGATTTTATTGTTTCTTGTTGTGTAAACATTAAAATAATAATGTGAATTATGTCTTCACACAGTGGGTCCAGTTTACTGCAGTGTACCTAATTGAGGTGGCATGCTAAGTATTGGCTCAGCCTGGCCTGTCCTGCTGTTTAAATAGAAATGGACATCAGATTGCTCGTGGCAAATGTCCTACCTGCTTGGAGACACAAGCGCACTTGTCCAAGTCTATAAACACGCACTGGCAAGCAAACAGTCAGAGTGACTGAATTAAATGCCACTTTGCATAGAATCAACATCAAAAGCAATTGTTTAGGCTGTTACCTTCTTGACTGCTCCACCTGGTTGACAGTTGTCGTAATTGCAAATGGATTTTGTTGTCAAACCTGTAATTACGGAGGCCTTTACCTTAGAAATGTTAAAAGTACTAAACACGAAGAAAGGAGGAGGCAGATTTGGCAAATGGAAGAATAAAAGATGGGAAGGAGGAAGGTACAGTAGCACAGTTTGCTTTTGTAAGTAGCACTAGACCAAGTGTCTGCCACATACTCCAAATGTTTAGACTAGAAAAGAGGGGAGGAATTCGGTTGGTCTGCTCTGTTATGTAACTGTTCTCCTCACGAAAGGAAGCAGCCCAGCACCGGCACTACATTATTGATGTGGGAGTTTCCTGGTTTACAGGTAGCCATGGAACAAAAATAGGGAGAAAAGCAGGCTGTTTTGAGGGTCAGAGTTTCTGTTGTTTCTGTCTGCTTCTGTCTGCCTCCTCCACAGGTCAGCCTGTGTAGGGAGACAGAGGAAAAACAAAGCAAAGAGTTGAATTGTTGACCTGAATAAGTATAGCTTTCCATACTAGTTACAGAACATCCTCGGACTGCTGATTATGACGAGCTATCTTTGGTCGTTATTTAGGTATAATTGGCAGTTTCATTAATTTATTATCTAACTAAGGCTACTGTGATATGGTGCATTGCGGGGAGTCTGATAAATGGTTCAGTAGCATTGAACCATATATTTTAGACCAGAGTGTCCTTGTTTGCACTATGTCAAAGTAGACTTGATTATGTAACAGACAGCAGAGAGGGGATCCAAACTCTAGGCCCCAGATTTGGACATGTGGCATTCTGGAGTGTATTAATATAATCAATAAAAACCTCATATAATACAGTCAGGTCTGTACTCTGAAATATAATAACAGCAAAGAAAAATCAGTTTTGGCAGTACATAGAGTTTACAAATGGAACAAGTTCAGCATGACTGTGTAAATGCCATAGATGTATTGTAGCTGAACCAGGTTGCAAATGTGTTTTAAATGCTCCTAAAAGGACATGGATCATGATTTACATCCATTTTCACTCTCAAAAGCTGACCCAGTCTAGTCATCTCCCTGCATGTACTATAACATGCAAACCAAGCACTCTTTGATTAGCTACTGAAGAGAGTGTTTTGCCTCACCAGGAGTGAGAACAGCTAAAAAAACAGCTAAGCAAAGAACATCAACTGTAATTGTATGTGAGGCCAGAGATGAAAAAGAGGGCAGAAAGCACCTTTTGGCCATATGTGGCCCATCAGCGTCTTGGGGTTTGTGCACTCAGCTTGACTGGGCTAGGAGATGGGTGTGTAACAGCAGGCCAAACAGGGTGCATGTCATGCTCTCAAATCGCTAATACCCTGAGGGGGCCGCTGAGGGAGGAGGAGTGCTTGATGGGATGAGAAGAAGGGGAGACCAGGGGGGGGACTGTAGGAGAGGGAGGGTGTGCCAGCTGTAATGGGCCTGACTCGTGCCTGCGAGCGCTGGAGACTGATTTATCACGATGGTCCTCTCCCTGTGTTTTCTTCTTTATTGATTCCCCTGACATGCAGTCTCATAATAGTGCCGAACAGACAGAAAAGCAGAGGCTGGTTGGCTAACTACAGCAGATAGGTGGACATTGTGAATTGACAGCCTAACTTACATCCTCATTAATGGCTTTTGGGATCAGTTTTTGCACCTCAGTAAGGGTTTGCTGTCAAGTTTGCGCTCTCAAGCTAGATATTAAAAAAATCTTCTTATTAATTTGACCTTTTATACCTTTTAATAAATACTGTGTTTTGTGCTTAATAATAGAATTGTTTTAGAATATAAGTTTAAGTTTAAGATCTGCCTCCCCCAGAGGTTTAACATGACACTGTATTACCTTCCTAGCATGGTGGCTATGTTTAAACATACACAGTTTCACCCCTGCCTCTTTTCTGCTCTCGCCCCTTGAATTGTAGTAAAAACAGCATCAATAATTAATGATCCAATTAATAGTTTACACTGGTTTTTATTGAGCTGTCAAATTGATGGAGAGCCTGCTGGTGGTGAACTCCGCCACTGCCTGCGCTCTGTCTTTGCCCTGAATCAGCACTTTGCAGGGCTTTGGAGTCGGGGCGAAACGGCAGGGCTGGGTGCAGACTGCTGATGCTCACAATTTATGGCCGTGATGAGTTTCCTGCTCCCTGAAAACCACACAGTGCTTCGCTGGGGATCAGTGCCCAATTGTGGCGTGCCACTGGTAATAAAGCTTCGGGGGAAAGAAAGGGGAAAGGCTGTACATACCTCCATGCAGGCGCCCACTCAGATTCTTTTTGACAGACATTGAGGGTGGACTCGGGAAAGGGCAGGGGTCGGGGGGAGGAGTGTGATGGGAGGAAGCACATGCACCTCTGCATGTGAGCTATATATAGCATCTAAATTTAGTCTATGTATAGCTCCAAAATAGACAAATAATCATTCAACATAAGGTGATTTACATGATGTTTCATATGATGCTTCTTCCTCCCCCGATCATAAATGCAGGCCTTAAGCTGTTTGGACTATCATGGCCACATTAGGCAAGTGACTTGTTCAATGAGAGTGTCTACCACGCTGAACTGGGCTCTGGTGTTTATGCTGCCGACAGAATAGCAGCTGGGAGGCAAAGAGGGTAATCACTGTTGTCAGCTGTTGGTTAGAGGGCCACAGAGGGCAAAGCCTGTCTGGGGACATTCATAATTTTTTTTTATCACAGTGCATAACTGTGTACAGTAAGTAGTTTTAGCATTCTAGACCGATGGATGGATAGTTAGAGGAGAGGGAGAGAGGGAAGGAGGAACGTTTGTTTGGCGCAGACTGACCTTGCAGCTTTGTCACAACTCTGAAGATAATTGTAAGTGTGAAATATGTCATTGGAGAACATTTCACTTTGGCAGGTATGGATATGGCTATTAATATTAATTAAAGTACTGTGTTGAAACGCAATCAAAATAACAAAGGGCAATAATGCTGACACCACCCCAAAGAAGTACAATATAATAATTAACATTGTAAAAGATACAAATGGACCACTTCTGTTGAAAAAATATCCAAAACTATGTCCCAATTTGCAAAAACAATGCTTCTAAAAATATGCTGAAGCATCAATCAATCAACACAAAACATTGGTTTATTAAAGGATATTCCAATTTATTATAACTTATAAACAAAGTATTATTTTATAGTTTTGGCCATCATTCCTATAGCTAATAATCATGCTGAACTTCAGTTGTGCTCCCTTTTTGACTTTAATTAGGTTGTTTTTGGTAATATGGCTAAACTGTTGTCAGGTTGTAAACAAGAACCTGTATCAGCAATTACTTGAATACAGCAATATCACAATACAGTGAGTAACAATGGACAAAGCTTTGCATATAAGACTAAAATAATAATAAACCTCTTCTGCGTCAGCTGTGTGCATATTTTCATATTGTTAGAAGACTTGAAGATGTGGCTATATTTATTCACAGTGGCAATATCTTTACACAGCACTCTTCTTCCATGCAGCATCTTTTTTCTATATTGAAAATCACTTCCTCTTTACCCTTGTATGCTCCAGCCCCCCCATCACCTCCTCCTCTACATCTAGAAGCATATGGAGTCTATTTTTATGCCTTTCCATCAGAGTTCCCTGATTTTCCTGAGATTGAATCCTTAGCCAGATAATGCCTGAAGGAGGCCTGTCCTGTATAGGTCCATTAGGTTCTACAGCTCTTTGCAGGGGAAGTGAAGTGTGGTAACTGTGATGTATATGGCCCAGAGGTTGCACAAGTGCAGTGTTTTCAGATGACCTTACCTATGCCTGCGGCCCTAAGGTTCACTACTGCTACGTACATTCATGCAAGCACACAATTGTATCAACAACAACAACACATGTACAAGAAGAAGACCAGGATCTACTTAATGCCTGTCAGCACCAATACAAGGTTTCTGTATTGTTTAAATGACCATACCTCATCCTTTTATGAGGGCAATTTCATTGAGACCATTTCTTAATTCACAACTGAATTCACAACTGAATTGTAAAATGACTTGCCAGTGTAAGCGAATAATATTTAAATGCCCATTACCTCTACATAATGGGGTGTTAAATGCAGGCGTACACTACCCATTAAGGTCTCAGGACAAAGAAATGACCAGATTCTCAGCAGTCAGACAGCAGTATCTCTCTGACAACTGAAATGATTTTTCTCTATCTTTGGACAACCTCAACTTTCAGTCCTCTTTACCTCTGTTACTACTGTTCTTGGGAATTTTAGCACCACCTTCGGATTCAATATTTTTCACTCTTTCTAATTAGCTTGGATTTTTAAGCCTTTTAATCAAACTAAAATAGCTCTCCATCTCTCTGCTCTGTGCATCCATGTGGGAAAACAGGGCATGAATGACAAAGAATGACAAAGTTGGTTTTGCATATGGTCATGCAGGTTTGGATTCCCCTCACTGAGGGGTCTAACCACCATCAGTTCCTCCCTAACCCTTCAGCTGGATTGATGCAAAAATAAAAAAATAAGAAAATAAGTGTAATATAATCAGAGCCACTAGTCTTGCCCAGCCTGTATTTATCAAGGCTGTGTGTCCACTGGTGCTACTACAGAAGTTGTAATCAGAGCCTCATCTTTAAAAGCTCTCCCTGGTGCACTTTAGATTGAGGTCAGTTAAGGCTGCGTGGCACTGCAATCTGAATCCCCAGTTAAACACATTAGAGGTCTGCCCTGCTCCCTCCTACAGATGCAGCTACTGTAAGATAAGATAGCAGCATGCTAACTTTGTTTAAACAAAATGTGAGTTGTCTGCGGATTTGAACTTACAGGTGGGGTCCTACCAAAGACTTTTTAAAGGTTTTAATAATGTTCCAGTAGAGAGAAGAGTGAATAATAGCATTATTTTGGACAAATACTCCTCTCTGATTGCATTTGTATAATACAAACCTGCACCTTTAAACGAATATATGGAAAACATATTGCATGGCAAGTGGCCATTAGGGTCCCAGTAAACGTTTTTTGTGGTAAGCCACCCAGGTCTTGATGCATCTTGGCTTTTAGTGAGTAGATGATGGCCAAAGCAATCGTTACACTCATTAAAAATTGGGCATTTGCTGTGTAAAAAAAGGTACCATGGCTACTTTTCCCGATAAGGTAAAATTTTTTATTCCACAAAAGTGTTTATGTTTGTGATGATTGATAGCCAGTATCATATGAGAGTGGGATTAGTGGTAGTTTTCTCAAAATGAAGCCCACATTTCCCATAAAACTAATTTTGTTAATTCCTCATCCAGAGTCAGGTTCCACATATAAAAAGGTTAATTACTGGATTAAAATGATGTCCTGAAAGACCAGGTCCTTTACTTCAAAGCAATATTCTTAGGTATTGTAAAGCAATACAACATGTTTCATAATAAATCAAATTCATTGTCATTTAAATGTGAAACGCAGTGCTGAGCCCCATAGAGGTTGAAATATAATACAATGTATTCTTAATTGGAGAGCTATAATGGGAACAGTATTATGATAATTTAGTTTCTGGTCCTGTCTGTGTTGAGTTTGCATGTTGTCATTATCTTTACACGGGTACACGGATTGAATCTAAGTCCTGTAGGAAAGACAGGGAAAAGAGGAGGAGAAAATATATTGTCATGAATGTCACAACTGAGAAGTGGCAGAGAATGCAGGCTTGTGTCCTTCCCTTACTGTACATTGTTGCGCTGGTCAAATCATTATTGATCCTTTCTGTTGTTATTACCTGAGCTGAATCTGTCTTTCTCCACAGTGATCTTATAGTTGCACATGATGATCACCTTTTGAGTTTAAGCAGTATGTGAGAGCGGGTGTGTGTGTGTGTGTGTGTGTGTGTGTGTGTGTGTGTGTGTGTGTGTGTGTGTGTGTGCATAAATGAATGTGGGAAGTCTTGTATGTGTATCACGTGTTTGTGTATCTGTTAATGTCTGTATGTTGTGGTTTGTGGTGTCCTCACTGGTCCCTCTTGCTGTCCTCTCTTGTGTATGTACGCCCTTTCCCCCCACCTTACAGGAGATTTGGATGGCCATTGGTGGGACCATGCGTCTTGGCATAGCAGCGAGGCCTCCCCAATGTCTTTGGTGAGACATGTGGAGCCCTGCCTTGACCCCGCCCCCCCCACCCCTCCTGCCCCTTAACCCCCATCTCTCTCTCCCTTCTCTCTGTCTTTCTCCTCCCCCCATCCCTCCCTTCTCCCAGAGTCTTTTGTCATTTCATGTTTCCTTCGTTTTATTTATACCTTTGCATGTTGTTTTTCTGTTTTTCTTTCTGTTTTTATCCCACACCTGTAGGGGACAGTCAAAGGGGAAAAAGAAAAACTATTGAGCAGACATTTATGTCCGAGCCGACACACACCTTATCTGAGAGGCAAAAGAAAATGGTGCGCTTTGGGGGACACTCATTTGAAGAGGACTTGGCATGGTGTGAACCGCAGGTTAAAGACTCGGGAGTTGATACGTGCAGTAGCACTACCCTAAACGAGGAGCATAGCCATAGTGAGAAGGTACTGAGACAATCTAGCCTGCATTTTGTTATTATTATTTATGACCTACCCATCCAGTCTTTGTTTGCTCTTTGTCACTAAGTGTAAATAGGTGAGATGTTTGTTTTTTGGATTTTATTTGACGTTGTATAAATTGATTTCTCTTGCGATTTCGTTCCTTTTTGTTTTTCGGTTTTGGCTCCACCTTGCTCGGTGTTGCCGAAAAAGTCTTTTGGGGGCACCCTCTTTGCTTGCTACTTGTACTTGTACTTGCTGTTTTGCTCCCCAAACAGAAGCTACACATCTTACAGTAGTTGTAAAAGAAGAGCATTGACACACAACCTCTCTGTTTGTCATGGCACACAGGAATGTGGGTCTCTCCTAGTTGCATGCTCGTTCTCCTCCGTATGTTGTGTTCTTGCTCTGCAGCGGTCCTGTTTAGTGCAGTTAGAACACTTTTACTCAGGCCCGTCCCTGTCACTCTGCTGCCCTACCCCACAGCACCCAGTCCAGACAGAACCCGCCCCCTGCCCAACTTTCCACTCACTTTTATAGGAAAACCCAAATGATTGTAAGCACACAAAACAGGGAAGACTGGATTTGTTTTGCACAAAAAATCAAAACATTTGTTTTTCTTTTTTCCCTTTCACTGCGCGTCTGTGATTTCACCCTATCAGTGTGTCATGGCTTTATTCTGTGCTGTCTATATTTCATCCCTTTTGATCTCTGAACTGGCACCTCATGGTTCACTTCATTTGTTCTTGTATCTTGACCTTTTTTCCCCCTTTTCGCTGTCTGCTTTCCCCTCACTACTCCACTTGATGGTGGTTGTATGTTTGTGTGTAGTGAAGCATCGGAGTGAGGCTCCGGTCTTCCTGCTCCAGTTTGAAGAGCTGGTTTGAGGAAGAGTGTTGGGGCTGCTTGCTTTACTCTGCATGGGGCGCTGCATGAAGCTCACTCCACCCTCACACTGGCAGGTTCACACAAGCTCTGGAAAAAACATTCAACACTATTGTGTTGTCCACGATCAGTTTAGGCATTTAGTATTCTATCTTTTAAAATTTAAATCATTAAGCATGTTGCTATGTAAAAAATTAAACAACCTTGATGAGTCAACAGAGTTTGTGTGAACTTTCTTCCCTGAGTGAATAAATACTTTGCCCATGCCCCCCTTTTCACTATGGACAGCTGTCTG
This sequence comes from Dicentrarchus labrax, assembly GCF_905237075.1. Taxonomy (NCBI): domain Eukaryota; kingdom Metazoa; phylum Chordata; class Actinopteri; family Moronidae; genus Dicentrarchus; species Dicentrarchus labrax. The sequence continues at coordinate 22,592,362 of NW_026136707.1, forward strand.
CTTTGGTCTGAAGTAATCAAATTTGAGTGGATGAGTTGTTAAACAAAAGGTGTGTTGTTGCTCTGACCTTGTAGCACCCGGTGACGTGGCAGCCATCCAAAGATGGGGATCGCCTAATAGGGCGTATTTTACTCAATAAGCGCATGAAAGATGGAAGCGTGCCTCGAGACTCAGGAGCTCTGCTTGGTCTGAAGGTGAGCTCATAATGACTCTGTCTACCTGTCTGTCTGTGTCTGAAGGGATGATGCAAGCAAACATCGACTGAACATACTGAACATTTCCTTCCAGCTGTAGCCTCCTCATTCTACTTCCAATATAGCATGTTATATGTTGGTAATATTCAGTTGATATCAACATCGTACACAGGAATTTTGGGGAAGTGTGACAGGTACAGGTGACTTTCAGTGTTGTGTTTTTTGAACATTTATGTTAATATATGGTATAATAACTTTTCAGCTGTGAATTCTACTAATTTTAGCCTCTTTTTTTGTGTGTGTGGCTCACTGATTTTCTCCCTGACTTCCAATTATTGATTACACCATAGTGCTACTCAGTATTAATATTCATTAAAGACTTGATTATGTTCCTGATGAATATTAATGAGAAGCGTTTTATATTGAGCTGTATAATTTTCTGAACTCACTCACATTTAAGTACTTTAATGAACTGCATTCAGCAAGTCAGTCCAGATCCTGTCAGTAATGTCAATGCCCACATTTGCCAGATGAAATATTATTTGTTTTGCACAGTTATTGCAAGTTATTATTGTTGTGTTTACATGATGAATAATACTATCACAGTTACCTACATATTTAAATGTTATTCTTGCTGTGTGTGTTTTTCTTATTATACTGATCTGTATAAGTTACTTCCTTTAGGTCATCTTCTTGCTTCACAAGATTTAAACCTTTAAGTCAGTTTGTTATTGCACTATAGTCACTACATTGACCAAAGTGTATAAAAGATTTTCTCTTGTTGTAAATGCTCTGGTTTCCCTTCCCTTTTCACGGTTGCATAAATCTGTAGGTGGTGCACACTGGTTAAAAAAGCTGAGCAACCAAAGTCCCAAGGAGCATGCTGGGCCATGAAGAGAGAGAACAGAGAGTGGCAAGATGGGGAAAAATCATTACTGATTGAATGAACCTCCTGAAATGGCATGTTTGTGTCTGCTCATTGCCTCTGTGCGTTTCTGTCCGCTCAGCAGCAGCCAACCAACTCGGCAATCCAGCCAGTCAGTCCATCAGTCAGGCTGCCAGCCTCGCCCTCACTGTCTATCTCTCTCTCTCTCTTTTCCTCTGCAAGCCTCCTTCTCTGGCTCCTGCCTGTTACATAAAGCCATTTCATTTAGCAGACTTCCCTAAGCTTCTTTGTATGTTGGCATTCAGCTGCCATTAAGAGGGATTTTTATTTGTATGATGCCCATGTAAGCTGAGCAGAGTGGAGTACAGCAGCTCAGGACTGTACAGTACAGCTCTAGCCCACAGGCCTGCACTGTTACAGAATCACAGAACAGCACCAGAGTGTGTTCCTGGGGAAGAAAGCACAGCCCTGGACATTTAAAAAAAGCACAAAAACAGAGACGCACTTCTACCATTGACCCCCTCCTTGTAATGCTTTTATTGAGGATTCAGACCTTGCAGGCAAAAGCTAAAGCCATGACAAAAAAATCAGTGTTCTTCTACAAACTGCAGTGCACATGATACAGCTTTGTAGGCTTTGTCATGAAGAGTTAGCATGACACAATAAGGCAGCAGTTATAATAACACTAACAGTTCAAGTTTAGTTTAAACATGTATTTCCGTGCTAATCCAGTCACCTCTCTGCTTCTACAGGTGGTGGGAGGCAAGATGACAGAATCTGGTAGACTTTGTGCTTTTATCACTAAAGTGAGGAAAGGAAGTCTAGCAGACACTGTTGGACACCTCAGACCAGGTATTAAAACACAGACACACACACACACACACACACACACACACACACACACACACACACACACACACACACACTTTTATATAGACATTAAATGGAGTGGATTTGGTTGTGTTCAGTATGCTCTGGAGGTGAATAATGATGTGTATTTCACTGCAAGCACACAGACAGCACTCGCATCAAAGATTAAAATATTCCATGTGACATTGAGTATCTCTGGTGTTTTCACAGGTGACCAGGTGCTGGAGTGGAATGGGAAGCTTTTACAAGGAGCCACATTTAAAGAAGTTTACAATATCATACTAGAATCTAAGCCTGAGCCGCAAGTGGAGCTGGTGGTCTCACGGCCTATAGGGTGAGAGCTCACAGTCACTGTCACACACACTACATACACTTCACAAGACAGTTTGGGTCGGAGGTTATTGAGCATTAAGATGCACTGGATGACAGTGGTGTTAGGCACAAGGAGGAATTAATTAGATAATTAAATTATGGTTTAAATCTTTTATTTTTTATAAGTAATTTCAGGACTAGGTCCTGTCCAGAGTGTCTACCTGCCTTTTACCAAGTGAACACTGGGATAGTTTACAGGCCTTAGTGACCCTGAAAAAGAAATAATCGGATGGAAGGGATACATTTATTAATAAAAGTAGATGCTTTTCTTCTGCCAAGTAGCTAGTGCCAAGGCATCTTTTTAACATTAGTTAAACAGTTATGCAATCAAATGTGTGGCTTTTCAAGAATTTCAAAATAGCTTCAGATGTGATTCAGTCAATCAGAATGAATTGGAATAATGAATTTAATGTTACTTGTATAAAGTTGAATTTTCAGGCCTGATTTTTGATTTGTTTTTCTCGCATGTAACAACCACAAAACAAAACAAATAAAGTTTCCTTTTTGTTTGCCAGTATGGACTTAAAAAAGGTCTTAAATTGCATTAATCATAATCTTAAAATGTCTTAAATGTAACCTGTTGAAACCTGCAGAAACCGGATTAAAGAACAACATGCATGTCCCAAACAGAAACCATTTCAAGCAGGAATTATGCATGAGACTGTTTTTACGTCACTTTTATTGATATTTTTTCTCAAAAGCAATTACAGTTCTTATGTCGATATGCTCATTCATGCCACGTCACTGCCTGCATTTCTCAGAATAGCTTTGGATTGAAATCTCTATAATATGGAGACTTGAAACGTGAAATCCAAGAGGGAATATAGCTCGTGTTCTCACAGAATGTGTTTGTGAACGAGTAGTGCCGACTTGTTTATTCAACATCTGTTCCTTGCTCCCACCGGCTCTAGCTCAGGGTTGGCCCGGGCCTCGTATGGGACTAAACAACATCGCTCGGCAAAATGAAAACCTGCCACCTCACTTGTACTCTCTCCACCAATTGTTTTCGAAAGGGTTAATAGTTAGGAAAAACAGCAGCACCTTTGCTTTGTCAATTCCTATATCTTACCTGCTTTGTGCTGCTGAGGGAGCTGCTGGGTGAATGAAGACTAATGCGGTGCTTACGGTCATTAAAGCACAGTGCAGTCAGCATTAGCTCAAATTGATCCTTTCCGTCCCCTCCTTCTCTCCTGTCTCACACACTCACGCTCTTTTTTTTGTTTTCAGAGATATTCCAAGGATACCAGACAGCACACATGCACAACTGGAATCAAGTGAGTCTTGTCAAGATCTTCAGCCTATTTCATTATCCCATTAATCAGCCTAGAAACATCAAGTGAAGGAAATGTCTGAGAGTTGCTTCTGTCACTCTGTATTTCTGTCTTTCACATGGTATGCTTCCTTGCCCTCTTTGTGTCTCTCTTCTTGTCTATGTCTTTCTACTATGTCTTTCTATCCTTCTTACTACCATCCCCCTCTTCTCTCTTTTATCTCTTCATGTTACTAAAACCAACGTCACTAATAAATAATCTGACTGTGTTGTCTGTGCCTTGTCAGGTTCGAGTTCTTTTGAGTCTCAGAAGATGGATCGCCCGTCCATCTCCGTCACGTCCCCCATGAGTCCCAGCATGCTGAGGGACGCCCCCCAGTACCTGTCAGGACAGCTCTCAGTGAGTGACCTAAGCATGACATACAGACTACATGTACATGTACATTGTTTTGCCACTGTTGAAAACGTAAGTAAGTAACCTAAGATAGGTTAAGAGTTATTGAGTCCAAATGACTATATTTTGGAATGTGCTGTTTACATTTATTATTCAACTCAAAGTATAATTTAAATCCTGGTTGAAACCGTTGGCCTACCCGACACAGGTTCTCTCACTCTGCCCCTTCAGCTGGCCCTTTACCAACCCAGCGCAGGATTGTAGATCAGGTTACTGTGTGTGTTGTCCATTATCTAGTATAAAAACCCTCCTGGGGTAAATGGGTAAAGGGCTGCATTAAAGTAAAAGATAAATCAACTCTCAAATTTAGGACCCACAGGGGAAATAGCTTTAGTATCTAGGTTACACCTCCAGGACATGTTTTGGGTAACATCGATATTTATGAGAAATAGTTGTGTTTGACTGACATTAGGCACTACCAATCTTCATGATCTTAAAATTTGACTATTTTCAAGTATTTTTAGCTTGTGTTATATCAGGAAAACAGGCTGTTTCCAACAGCTATAATGAACTGTAGAGTAATTTGACTCACATTGACACCGTAACACTATTACAGCCAATTAGAAATAAGCACTTAATTCTGCAAACACCAAATCTTGAACAGATGGTTCTTATATTCTACGTTTATTTGAAGCGACTGACCTTGAAATTCAAAAACAACTGATAACTGAAACAGTTGAGTTTATTGAATAAACCTTCTGCAGTGTTTGATGAGTAATTCTAGACAGTAAAGAACTGTATGATATTTTTGGAGCAGTATTTATATTGTGTTTATAATGATTTAACAAATGGTTTACCATCACTGTGAGGCAAGCTTTGAAGCGGAGGAGAAAAGGTCCAGAGTAGAAAGAGAGAACAGAGTAGAGAAGCTCAGGGACAAACAAAGCAGTGATGCCAAGTTTTAAGTGAAAGGTGAGAAAGTAAAGTATGAATGAACCCACTGGCCTAAATCTCCCATCTGAAACTACAAATTTGTGTATTGTGAGTTTTTGTTGTTGTTTTGTGGGGTTTTGGTTTTATTGCATTTTCTTTTGTTTTCTTTGTTTTTTGCTGTTTAATTTTGCTTATCCAGAGCCAAAGCCTTAGTAGAAGAACAACGCCTTTTGCCCCTAGGGTCCAGGTAATGGGCCCTGTCTGAAGGGCACAATCTCTATTTGGTCTTTGCTCATTGACTGTTGACTGGCCTTTTTCTGTTTCCATACTTTGGAAAATGCATTCTTGGGGAAATGGCAGCTTCAAGTTTCCCTCTCAGTTCAGTGCATTGTGTCATTTTCTTCAATTTGATTTCTTAGTATCACTGTTATGATGAAAGTTCTTATTGCTCATTTTAACCCATTCACATCATTATTCCTAGGTAGTGCATGCTCAACTAATCTGAACACATTTTAGGAGACACTCTTTCATTGCCTGATTTGACACCAGTAATTGACCCTACCTTATGTCCTACATATTGGATTCTTGGCAATGCAGGAGGGTGTCTCCCTGAGCTTTTTAGGACAAAAGACTTGGGTTATTTTCTGCTTCAGTGTGACATGAACCCAGTCCTTGATAACTCGAACCCAACACACATCTACAGGAGAACTCCTCCATGTGCGAGTTGAAGCGATGTTTATTAGCAGCTTATGGTTGATGGGTCTGCAGTTTCATGTTACAGTGAAAAGATACCAAGTCACCGTCTTGTGTTGGAAACCAAATAGCATTTTCCCTTCCAGATGAGAGTTAGCGTATAAGCAAATTGTACCTTCCAAATAACAAACTATAAACCGAGCAAAGTTCTGACAGCTTTGCTTTGCTCCGAGGGTCTCTTTTAATCTGTCATCTTTAATATCGGTCTGTCTTTTTGTGTTTTTTGTTTTACGACACACAGCAGAATCACTTTCTGTATTCTTGATTCAGTTAGCTTGCAGGTTAACACTTGAAGGTTTCTTGGATATTTTTTGGGGGGATATTTATTTTGCTGACACTGTTACAGGATGTTGTTTTGCTTAAGGGTACTCTCTAAATACCTCACATAGATCTGATGAAAGAATATTATTATATAATATTAATATAATATTGTGGGTTTTTTTTAATTTAGAGGGGTCAAAACACATGACAGGGAGTTAAAAAGGTGGATTTTTTCCAGTGTGTGTTTTCATGTGTGTACTCTTTGAAAGAAATGTATGTTTCAGTTAATTAATTATTAGATTGACGCATTGTAAAGCCACTTCTGTTTGTATATCTGAGTAATTCAAACCACGTTTACTATCACACATAATATAATCATTATGAATCTTGAGATGTTTTACCAATTTAAGGACAGAACAGTAAATTAATCTTTTGCAGTATCTGGAATTTTGGCTAGAAGTTTAGAAGTTATTTGGTACAATTTGTTTTCCCATAAGCACTCTGCTCACTGCCTATATGAAATCTCTTGACTTGTCTTGAATGCTCTCTCTTGCGTTGCTGCATGTATAGGTGGTAGTTTTAAATGGTGCAGACCCTTTCCATGATCATATTTTTAAAGAAGTATGGACAAAAGCTTAGAAGTTTTATTTCTCATTTCATCTACTTTCTTTAAGGCCTCAGTTGGATTTTTTTTCTTCTTCTAAGTGTCTTCTTTTGGAGTCCATACTTCCCTTTTAGTGTGAACTGTCTTTGATTCCTCTCGCAACAGCATGATTGATTTCTCCATGTCAATGCCCATTGAATATCTGAGAGAACATTATTAGAGACAACATCATCACTGGTAGACGGTATCATTTCAACAGAGCACACTGTTTTAATTTTAGAGCATGTTGCCTTTAGCATTCCACTTCAATTCACTTTAGTCAAAATGACATTCAGCCTACTGCATTCAGTAAACTTTATTCATCCCTGTAGGGGAAGTTTTTAACTACAAACATAAACACATAGATTTTAAAACACTTTACATTAAAAGTAACCCACAATGATTATGTATATATAATAAGAATGGCACCATGCACATAACTAAAAAAAGAACACATTTTCATTACTCTCTTTAACCATAGAGACTAAAATATCATATTTGAATATCTTATTTTGACATTTCTATCTTTATCCTACCATATGAACACTGATACACTGAGTCCATGTTTTAATGAGCACTTAAGCTCTGATAAATTCCACTGCCAAGCATGTGACCTGACATCATCAGCAGGTAGACATATTTCTGCTTTTCTCTGAAGGGTAAATACAGGAGAAGACCTTATGCTGTATTCAAAAACAGTAGAAATGCGATAGGCCTCAATAAAAGAAGACACAAAGGCACATGTGATAACTTTACTTCTAATTTGATGAAGCTGTCTTCTCCTGCATTAGTCCCTCTGTGTACTCCTGTCGGCCCTGACCAGTCTCTCACAAGGCTGTCTCTGCTCTTCCCCTGCAGGTCAAACTGTGGTATGACAAAGTGGGCCATCAGCTAATCGTCACCATCCTGGGCGCCAAAGACCTGCCACCCAGGGAAGACGGCCGGCCCAGGAACCCTTATGTCAAAATCTACTTCCTCCCTGATAGAAGGTAAGAGTAGAGACAGTTACCATTACCATGTGCTTATTTTACACACCACACTCATATAATGTTCAGATGATGTCAGTTTCACTCTATTCAGGAGGAAATTAGTGGACCGAAAAAATTCTGTATTTGTGTGGATTTTTGACTGATGTGATGTCACAAAATTATGTGTCAAATGTTTTTAGCAGTTAGCATCAGGAAAAGCTATATGGATATATGTGGTTGTGTCGAATTATTGTTTTTGGTCATTCAGTGCAGTTTTGTATATTGTTAAGCAGTTCCTTCTTATGCACTGATGCAGGAAGTGGACATTTTCAGGCAATAGTACAGTCATCCTGCCATCTCAATCTCATCAACAGCATGCCACGGTGATGTGCTCTGTGCTGTGTCGTGTTATTGATCTGTTGTATTCGTGGCTCTTTTCTATCATGGTTGTAAATAAAAACAGTTTGAATTATTGTTCCTCCAGCGACAAAAGCAAGAGAAGAACAAAAACGGTAAAGAAATCCTTAGAGCCCAAATGGAACCAGACCTTTATGTATTCGCCGGTGCACCGGCGGGAGTTTCGGGAGCGCATGCTGGAGATCACATTGTGGGACCAGGCCAGGGTGAGGGAGGAGGAGAGCGAATTCCTGGGAGAGGTAAGGAAACCAAACCCCACCCATCATGGACACTCACTGACAGCATTATTAACGTAAAGCCCCTAACAAAGCTCTTACCATTACAAGGTTTTGGTGGTCCAGTCCTTGTCCATGGAGCTTTGATGTTGTTGTGTATTGCATTGTGTAAAACTGTTGTGATAAATGAATAGACTTTGACAAGAGGGATGGGGTTGTTTGGGAGAGATACTCACTGTATGAGAGTATTGTAGTACGTGTGTGTATTGTGTCATGCTGTAATTCTATCCCTGAAAAAAACTGTTACTATGGAACCATTGGAGTGAGGAGATTTTGTGATGTGAGAGACATCCCTTTTCCTCTCGCAGATCCTTATTGAGCTGGAGACAGCTCTTCTAGATGACGAGCCACACTGGTACAAGCTACAAACCCACGATGTGTCCTCCATCCCGCTCCCACGTGCCTCCCCGAATGCACAGCGCAGGCAGCTCCATGGAGAGAGTCCAACGCGGCGGCTGCAGAGTATGTAACCCCTCTGTCACTGATATGACAGAATATCTTGAAATTTAAAGTAAAGAGAGAGTGAAAGTGGCCACCCTAAAAATTTCAAAGACAAATATACTGTTTATAAGACGCCTATAAGAGCCAGGACAGATGTTTTTTTTTTTTTTACATGATGTTTGCAACTGTGGACAAGTCAGTAACATCCCTCTAGTCTTTATCAATAAGCTGATGCCACTTAACATTTACAATTACGTTACTACTCTTAATATATTACATCCAAGTTAGGTAAATTTTTCCAAAATTATAAAATAACTGTAATTTGCAATAATTTACAAATAAGCCACCAAGTACAGTATACCTTTGTTCAGTTTTAGCCATTTTGCCCACTGGTTTTCTCTTCTCCTTAAGTTTATTTAAGCTTTTAACAGCCCTTGTAGTTTATGTATGTTTTGTCTTTGTCATCATGTCACATCAACCTTACTACTTCTGCTTTTACAGACAAAGGCTCATATTCATACAACTCAGGTAAAGGCCCCCTGCACTCACAGGCAGTGCTGCTCTATGGAGCATCTGAGTGTTCTCCTGTCCTCTTCAAAGATGCATCCTGGTGCCCTAATTCTCACCCCCTTTTTCCACGAAGGGTGCATGTTTCTGCCGCCTTGCACAGATTTCAATGTGTTGAGCTGGTGTAAACTTTACACCACTTATTTGAAATCCACTTAGGGTATCAGACATGTGCACGCTCCAGGGAAACAGAGATTTAGGACACAGTGGTCTCTCCCTCTCTGTGTATTCACCTGTGAACTATCTCAGAATCCCATCCTGCAACCCACAACCATATCCTGCAAAACTGCACTCGATCCTCATCCCAAAGTATAAAGATATAAAACCCCAGGCTATCTGCCAGTCCTGGCAGACACAATATACTTTGAATTTGACCACTTGCTATTCCTCTGTGATGTATACATTTTGCCCGTTATTTACCCTTTTAAAAGTGCACAAAATAACTTTTGGCAAACTTTGCAGCCCAATCTGCTTTGCTTGTATTTGTGTGTCTTGAATGTGAATATGTTTTTGAAATTGTCATAGGTTACAGTAGATGACACTGTTGCTGGTGTGATACTTTGTTTACTATTCTTAATCTTCTAAAACAGTGGTAGTGTAAAGAACCCTGTGATTATCTTTATGCATAATACATTATTTTCTAACCAAACCCCAAAATAGCTCATGTTATGGCCCTTCTCTCCCCACTGTTGCATTCTCTGACCAGATACTGGCTTACACGCTTACTGTAGTTTGGGTTACTAGACACTTAAGGCTTGCTCGCTTCCCCCACCAGGATGATTTTCTGGGCGTTGTGTTAGTGTGAGGTGAAAGAGCTGACAGCTGTAAAAAGTCTCCAGCCAACTGAGATGAAAGGTTGGGAGCGGCACTGCCAGAGTGCAGCACTTGTCATTTCTGATAAAGCACACGTGTCCAGTTGATTTAAGTTGACTGAATGGTGAAGGCGGTGGGGGGGCTGCAAGGAGGGGGTCATACTTTAAAGAGAGGGGACAGGGAGGGGTGATAAGGCTACTGGGAAGATGAAGAAATAGCTGTAAAGCCATATCACTTCTACTAACCCCTCATTCACATGTAAATTGAATGATTGAATGTGTCATTTAAAAGTGCCACAGTTCAGATGACAAAAGATCTGCTGATTTTGTTGAAGTTGAGTGAAATGCAGCTTGTATATATTATCCAAAACTGTTTGTTGTATTTGTGGGGTGCTGTGTGGCATGAGTTACTGACAGTGCAGTCATTGTGTGTACATCTTGATGGATTCAGTTAGAACCTTCAGTTTAACCAATTACATTCAGACCTGGGAGTCATAATGCTAAAAAATGGACGGATAAATGAACAAGCGAATGAAAATGACTTCCCCCTCTTCTCCCTATTTCTCCATCTCTCTCTTTCTCTTCTCATTCAATCCTGTGCCCTCTTCTCTCTCCCCTGTTTTCCCGTGTTTCTCTCTGTCTCTTCCTCTCAAAGGATCCCAGAGAATAAGTGACAGTGAGATCTCAGACTACGATTGCGAAGATGGTGTCGGGGTAATAACAGGTAATATATTAAGGTCATATTAACATGCAAGACTTATTAGTGCATGTGAGTGAATTAATTGGCAATAGAAGTGAATTAAATCTTAAAAACAAAATGGCAAAGAGTCAGTCTGTAGGTACACACTTACAAATAGTTTAGTGTTTGCTGGATGTTTCACCAGGCCATATTATCATTTTTGGAATTTTATGTTTATTTGCTTTGGCCCTGAACTTATCTAACCTCCTGCATTTCACCATCCGTCAAATGCTCCCTAGGCCTGGAACAGCTTACAAATACTGTTATATATCATATTAGCAGGGTAAAATGCTGCAGCCCACCAGCAGCAACAGCAGCACAGTGAGGGAGCACTGAGATTTTGTCTGCCTCTGCACTGCTAGTTGCTGTTCTGCTGTACTCACCGAGGCTCCAGCAGCACGCCCACGCTGCATTTTTAGAAAAGGAGAAGCAGAGCTGTTGCCAGACAGAGAAAAAGGCAGAAAGAAAGACAGAAAAGTACTTCGAAATTTGGCCACATATAAGATCATCCTTGAAGAAAGTGGTACTAAGATAGGTAGCAACGCCATATATAAAAAGGTTTGCTTTAGTTTTCTCATGCAAAAGATAATTTTGGCAAGCTGTATGTTCTTTGCTAACCTCTTTTATAAATGTCATCCCTCTTTTTTTCTCTCACTTGAAGACCAAAGAAATTGTGCCGACCTTGTTTGCAGTAAAGCTGCTGGTAAATTGCAGGATGGAGGCAGCTGCCTGCACTGTCGGTTTAGCATGTTGCAATGCTTCACCTCCCTATTAGCAGATACAGGCCAAAGAGAAGAAGAGAGGAGACAAATGAGAGACATTAGAGAGGAAATGCATTGGAGGGAGACAGACAGAGAGGTGAAGAGCATCAGCCTGGGCTTGCCCATGATACCGTAGCTGAGGGAAATCCTCCTCCAACCTCTTTAACATTCTCATCAGCCCCTTACTGCCTCACCATGCCAGTCCCCCTCACTTCATTCACAGTGAAGGGAATACCCCTTCGCTCAGCTCTGGTCGCACCTTTCCCTTTACTCAGATTATCCTGCCGTCTTTACATTAAACTGCTGACACTATCTCTTTCAAGTGGAGAAGAAAAACATTTCAGTGCATTTCATTTTACTGTACACTTATTATATTATTTATATAATTGTTTGGTACATAAAGTACAACAGGCATTTTCAGTGAACACTAGTAATTACTGCACAGGTTATGCTTATGTAATCCTGTCTTTCAAAAATTTTGATGCAATGAAACTTAAGAAGTGACAAGTCATTTGCACATTTCTGTGTCCTGTTCACTACTTCTGCACAGGTGCAGCCCACTCCTCTTTTTGAATCCTATTAAATGTCAATGAAGGTTCTTTTATATGTGCTTAACAGGCCGACTGTGTTAATGCAAGAAGCAGCATTTCAAGACAAAGAATAGTTATGATTTGGCTCTGCAAGTTGATTCCATGCTGAGCTGAAGGAGGTTCAGTGTTGGAACTACTGTTTAGAAATGGCAGATATTTTTCTTGTTAAATATAATATGCGTAATACTGAAGGAAATACATTGCTAATTTTGTTCTTGTTTTTAGATATAAAAGCAATTAAAATCTGTATAAAATTGGTAGAAGTACAATATGTAGCAATGTACTATTCAGAATTTCATAATTTTACTTGCATCCACTTTAAATCAGGATGGATCATTTAGTTTGACATATTTTAATAGATTTATTCCAACTATTATGCACAATTACCTCCCATCAAAAAGAAAAATCTTATGATATTAATAAGTCAAATTTCCTCAAGTGAAGGAACATTTCTTTATCATTACCTCCAATTTTTCCTACCTTTCCTTCTTTTCCAACTTTTGATTTGGGTTTTCTTTAACTCATTTTAATGTGCTATACACTCTAATGAATATCAATCAACTTTAATAGTGCTAAGCATTGACCTTAACCATGGCTGCTAGCCATGTCTGATTATCGGTTAATGAACTCTTTCAAGTTCAATGGACTAATCAGTCTTGCAGAGAAAATTCATTATAATATTTTTGATTTTTTAAAGGCTATTTTCATGTTTAATGCACAATGTTAACACAGCAGATGAACTGCACCTTTATTGAAATCCAGTCCTCATTTTTGGAATATAGAGACTCAGCATAATGAGAATAGAAAATCTGTGCCTGTGCAGATTGGCATTTAGCATATATTTTATAAAGTTTGCTCTGTTTCTTCTAAGTTAACACAGTGTGCAGTTAAACTCGATCTGCATCATTAGCAGTCATCATTTTTTATTATCAGATGCTGCAGATTTAACTCTTTCACTATAAAATACAATGAATTCACAAGCTGGTAAAACTAAAAGTCTCACCCTCTTAACTTTGTCCCTCCAACCCTCCTGTCCTTTATCCATTCTTGTCTCCACAGACTACCGACCAAATGGCAGAGACTTCCAGAGCTCCACACTGTCTGTCCCTGAGCAGGTGATGTCGTCCAACCACTGCTCTCGGTCGGCTGATATTAACCGGGCGCGGTCACGCTCTCCCAGCGTTCCCCCACCCTCCAGGTATCAAATGCTCAGTCCACCACTGGGCTGACCCTTTATTTCTGGGTACACAATGTGTTTTGTTTTTGATATGAATGTATTTAACACCCTTTATGACCAAATGCATGTTGTAGAAGGATGCCTTAATCACCCTGCTCCGGGATCCACACAATTCTGATATATGAAAGGTTATATATGCTTTAGTAACTTAGGTGAACAAAATGCTACTTCAGGTTGCTCTGGAAATTGGGAATTTGAAATTAGTCACCCATTTGGGTGGAGTACTAAGTGCTGCTGTCCTTGCACTGCCACCCAAATGTCACATCACCCCTTTGTGGGATTACTTTAAATGCCTCACATAAACATGAGGCGATGTGCCCCCTGGCCAGTAGGGGGCAGTGTGTAGTGTCTAAACTACATGAGGGGTGATCCAGTCCACTTCTGTCACACAGCAGAAGTCTTGACCCGGCCTTTGACCTTAGGCCTTCTCAGTACAGCTCCTCCACTAGAGTGGACCACCACAGTGTGTCAGAAGATAACTACTCACCTGACAGGTACACACACACACTCCAGCTTACACTTGTGTGCAGTAGATGCATGTACATAAGCAGGCATGCATGAACAGATGCTGGCAAGCACAAGAAGTGGCTGATGAGCAGACATGCAGGGAGGTGTTTAGGCACGCATATCCTTATGCACGGTACCGTGGGCCTTAAACTCTATGGAAACTGATCTTGTGTGTGTGTGTGTGTGTGTGTGTGTGCGCACGCGCGTGCGTGCTTTTAATCTTTTTTATACGTTTTTGCTTTTTAAGGGCAACTTTCTCCATTCCTTGGAAATATTTGACCAAAATATCTTGTAGAGACAGAAACTGATAGAGATGTGTGGATTCCCTATACCTTGATACTTGTTTCCTATACATGTTCCTTTATCATGTATAAAAATAGTTACTCCAAACCTCCATAAGAGGAATAAAAACAAATAAACACAGCAAATAGCCACTAAAAAGTATAATCCTAAAGGATAAAAATATGTCACTTCACATATGTATCCCAGTTATTGTCCTATATGAACACCAGACTTGGGTAAGACTACACTGTGTAAGAGGAGTAATTAAAAATTAGGTTTTCCATCTTAGATTCAAAAGGCTGAAATTATGAAGGAAACATTTGGAGCCAGTGCTGCAAATGCAGCACACAGTATACAGTGTTTGCATCTATCTCACTATCTTTATGGAAGAGATGGTCAAGGGGAAGTGGTCAGTTATCCTCCATCAGCACTTATTTTCTGTGAGGCTTGGAAAATGTTGCTCCAAGAGTCCAATCATAGCCTTGGCACTGCCAGGCCGCAGCTACTTTCCCCCGTCCAATTAACTTTATTTGATATTTCTGAGGCTTGGACTAAATCAGTGTCAGACGCAGAAAATGCACTTATCTAAATTGTCTGGGACAGTGCTCACTTGAGTGTATTTCCGCTGCTTTAATTAACAGTGTCCCGTTATTTATTGAAAACAGATGAAAATGACACAGGAAATGAGTCATGGAGAATTTGGAATTGCCCCAGAACGCCAGCAATATTAAAAATCTCCACTGGAATTTGTATAGCTTTTTGTACGGTTGATATATTGTTTTAAACTTGTGTCATTTTCACTGTATTATCCTACTTTTTGAAAATATCTTTTGAAATTGTGTCTGTCAAAAAAAGAAACCTTATGCAGTGTGCATAGTCTTAAGTTGTTTAATCATCCAGTAACAGTGACAGCAAGCAGATTTAGGTGTTTGGACTGTTCCATTCCTTCCTCCGTTAATGCTGCTGGTGTGTTCGGTGTACCACTTTCATCTGTCAGTGTGGTAAAGCTGAGAAAGACATCTCCTCACCATCCGATCTCTCAGCCTCTCTTATCTTCTTCGCCTGTTTTTCCTCTTTGAAACTGTTACATCAACCTTTCCTATGAGCTTTCTCAGTCTCTTTACATCCTTTTTCTTTGAGAAACCTCTCGTTCTCGCTCCCTTGGTTTCCTCACCCCTCCATCTGTCTGCCTATGACTCTGTCTGTCTCCCTATGACTCTGTCTATCTCCAATCCTTTCTCTCTCTCTCCTTTCCTCCTCCTCCTCCGCTTCTTCCTCGGCGCCATCTCAGATCCATCTCTGTCTTCTCTCCTCCCTCCATGTGGTTGCAGCCATTTTCTCACCCTACCTCGAACCAGACATACTCAGCCTATTGATGATCCTCAAAAGGACCCCAGGTAGACTTTTACCTGAGCATGCATGAAGCCCCATCTCTGCACCTCCACTTTCCAACCCAACACCCCCTCAACTCCAACCCACAACCCATTTCTTTTCTTGTTGAAATCTTTCATTTGGTTGTTGAATACATGGCACTGATACTATGGCATGTTTTCTATCACAATAGTCTATGCACTGTAAGAACCTCATAGTAGTTACTCGTCATTGAGTCCTCCAAGCCTAACTACACTGCACTGAGGAAGTCAACATCACACAACATGGTTTTTGGATGCACTAAAGAGGCTCCTTCATATTGCCTAGCCATTGTCAGTGCCATCAGTATTGTGTTGTGTTAAAGTATATATTTCTTCTGCAAAAGATCAAATATATACATAGTGTGTGGTACTTTTCAGTAGTACACTATATTTAGAAAATTAGTGACTCTGTGGCCATACACTTAATCCATCCAGTATCAGCATTGCTTATTCTCTCTTTTCATCATTGCAGTCATTCTCATATAAACATTCCTCTCCAGAAATGTACTATAGGATTTATAGATGAGCAATTTCCTCATTTGTCTTTTCACTATATCCACCAAAAGAGTGACTGTAGCAATACTGAAAATGGATAAGTGGTCTATGGTTGTGAAGTTTTGTCCAGCAGAGGTCGATTCTCCTGCAAACATGTTGATACATATAGTAGTGTATATTCAGTTTATATATAATCACTGGGAATTTAGACAGAGAGCAGACAGAGAAAGTCTGTAATGGGACTCCAAAAGGTGTACTCCAACTTTTCTTCCTTTGCAGGTTCTTTTTTTTGTTACTTCCCCTTCTGCTGGTAAACAGTTTAATTCTGACCAGTTGTGATATTTTTTCGCCAGCCGCAACCATCGCGTGTACCCAATCTGCCGAGAGGAAGCAGTCAGGTTACTGCGTTCCACTAGGATGTCCCGTGCCTATTCTGAGGGCGCCTACTCCTCCGACTATGACTACGAGAGGTATTGACATGCACTGCTGCTGCATTTGTGCATCCAGCATCTTGTGGTCTCCTCAAGTTGTCTCTCGTCCGTCTTTAATTTATCCGTGATCGTACAGGTGATGACAGAAAATGATATCCTGCCTGATATCGGTTTTTGTTAAAGAGTCATCACAGCTCTGAAGTTGTTGATGTAAAATAATACACAACTGCCTCTGTATGTTGAGGCTCAGAGCTATGTGTGTCGCTGATGTCAGCTGTATGTACACTGGTTGTTGAGTAAAGTGCTGGCCAGCACCTGACTGTTTCTTCGTTGATGTCCTTGTTTATGTTCCCATGTACATTAACAGCAGTATGTTATGATATGATCAGTGGTGTGTGTGATTTTTAGTGTTGTCCTTTTTTTTTTACATGCTATTAGCAGCAGCTTATTGCACACCTATACAATGGCATCTCTGATGCATTGCTCTGGCTTTGTAAAGTCTGTGTTTGCCCTTTGGCTTCTTGTGTCTGGCCAGAATGGGCTGCTGGGCCGTTCCAAGCATGCATAGAAAGGCCTGCTGACACCCATCCATCCCCAGGAGCCACGCCAGCGTCCTGGTGCACCAATAAAAAGAAAGAACTCACATCACCCTCCCTCCTTCCAGAGAAACGCCGTAAACGCTCCACTTTTCTCTGTCTTCAATCTTTCGCCTTTTGCCATCTGGCTTTCAGTCAGGAATAACGTGATGTTTGTGCCATTTCTCTCCTCACCAGGAGGAAAAAAGTGATGAGTCCTCAGAACCCAGCCTGAGAGCCTGACTGACTTTATTAAAGTGTCACAAAGTTTCCCTGAGGCCCAGCTTGGCTCGACTTCAGCCTCAGCCTATAGCCTAGATAGCCATTAACGAGAGCTCTCCGTCTTCTGTTCTCCCCCTTTCTTTTTGTCTAAACCAGCAAAGAGGAACGTAGCTAGCATTTCAGTGTTATCCACAGAGGAATAATATAGATTTCCCTCCTCTCTTCAAACAGATAGCTTGTTTCTGTCACCACCCAGGCAGAGTTAAAACAACAGTGAGAGCTAAAAAGAAATGAGGGCAGAATAACGAAACAAAAGGCACGTGGAAGAGAAGGAGATGGGCATTAGTGGAGTTTGAGCCTTTTGGCAAGTGTCTTAGTTTAGGTGATTTCCCCTCAGAACATGAGAAAATGTTTTTCATGGTTCTGTTGTTTAAGTGCATCGCCCCAGAGTGCACCTTGAGCCTGCAGCGTATACGCATCAAAACAGCAGCTTCTACAAGAACACAAAACTAATATTTTGGACTGAGTTTGAATCCAGTGAGAATATTGAGCAGAGCTGTTCCAAAGTGCAGTATGTGTATGTCATGGCTATATCTATATATATAGAGGTTTGTAACAGACATAACCTTCACATTACCCATACATCCTTGGCCATAACAACCTCACAATGGAAATCCACCAATGATTATTTTGACCATCAGTATAAATGACTAGATAAAGACTACTTCAGGTCACTGACTGATGAGCCTTTGTTTTGCTATTGGAGACAGAAAGGACATCTCCTCTACTGGACAATTTTTCATATTGCAAAAGGCTACAGATACTACAAGGCTATGACAAGATTGTGTTAATGATTACAATTAAATAGATTGACACTGAAGTAAAAAATGTGCTTCCACATTCTCAAAAACTTTCAACAAGTCATGATGAAGTCTTTTGGTGTCTATTAACCTTATTAGAAGCAGCTCCCACTTATTTGTATTGTACTGACACCAACATGTCTTCTGCACTTCAGAATAAGAATGGTATAATGGTTTAGTTAAATACTGTTTGTTATATTAATCATATAAACTCTGTGAGATTTATGAATTTAAACTTTTAACTTTTTGAACTTTTACAGTTTGTGCATGCTCTAAACCTCTGTACTTGTGGTAATTTATTTCATTTTATTTCACTCGTCTGATCTGGATATGCTTACAAAAGGTAAACAATATCCTTCTACACTCAATCAATGATTTTCCTAATTGAAAAACCTCACCTGCTTTTTTTTCTCCAGCTTCAGATCAACAGGATTTGTCTTCATCCTCAGTGTGCCAAAAATACTTATGTTTGCTGGGCATTTTTCAGGAAATATAGATATAAACAGATATAGCAAGCCAAAATGTAAAGATACACTTCACTTTTTCTTCACATTTCACTCAAAGAATGCAAATGAACACTCACCCACCATTTACAGAGAGGCACCACAAGGCCCCTGCCAGTTCTACACAATCTGAAGACTTCACAATTAATTCACTTCAGGAACCATAAATCAGACAGGATCCACCTATCCGTCTGTCCATACTCTCAACCCCTAAAATTAAGTAATTCAGCTATTAATGGAGAATAATAGACAATGCTGTAATGTAAAACAGTTTAAGTTGAACAATTTTTACTAATTCCAAAATGACCACTTCAGTGATCATGTATGGATGGAATGAAATTGATTAACAATTGTACATGTAATTCTGCAACCTTGATTAAGGTTGTTACAGTGGAAACAGGTGGTGTTTGAACATTAAAGTGTTGTCTACTGCTCTCTAAGAGTTGCTGAATGATTTCATTTTGTCACTTTAAAGGGCCATACCTGTATTCTTTACTTGTTTTAATCAATTTACTTCAAGGCAGGCTGTAGTGTTTTATATTTTTGAATGTGTTTTTCCTACTTAACATGTAGCATTAATTCACATTCATTTCAAAGCAGGATGAAAATCAGCTCATGGAGACATTTGGTAGTCCATGACAGTGAATATGTCAACCACAGATAGGTTTAGAAATCTGCACCCACATTACAGTGCAAATGTAATGCAATTTGATCATACTTGAACCATAATGGTGTTTATTCTGATTTCCTGTAATTCTCATAAAACAACAAACAGAATTGGATGGCAAGTTCAGAAATACTGTAAAGTGTAGTATTTGATTTGTAGTAAATGGGTTAAAACATAAAAAAAAAATCCCAGGTATGTTACTTACACACATGCACCTTGGAGGAGTTTTGAGGGCATTTCTCTGCCCTCTATACTGTCCACCCTGCCCGCATACTGTCCCTGCCCTGCTGGGGCCCCACTGAGTGCCTGCCTATCTCTCAATAACCTCTGTAGGAACCACGGAGCCATGGATAGACACGAGTATCACAGCAGGTCCCGCTCTGCAGACCAGCGGCCCACTATAGAGCGCCCCACATCCCGCTCGCGCTCCACTGAACGCCCCCACGACTCTTCGCTCATGAGGTCCATGCCGTCTCTGCCATCTGGGAGGTCCGCCCCCCCCTCACCTGCCTTGACGAGGTGTGACCCAGATCGGAGACGCTAACCAGCTTAGCACAGCAGCAGACTGGGGTTTTAGTTGTATAATCATTTCCCTGAGGCACAGCTACTCTGGAGGGAGACATAATTTAAACATTATCTTAAAATATCAATAGGTATACCAAAAAAACACTTTTATTGGCTAAGAAACATTATTAGATTAAAGCCCAGTGAATGCATTAAAGCTAATAGTATATACCTGGAATATGCAATATAGACAAAGGTCACACAGGTAACTTACATGATCTAAGTTAGTTAGTTTAGTTAGTAGGCTAGCTACCTAGCTTACCCATATGGCTTTATGTTTATTTAGACAAGCTATGTAGCCTGCTGACTCTCATAGTACATTTTTTAAATTTTTTTCATGCTATGCTAATCTAACTACTAGCTAGAACTAGCAGATTTGTGGAAATCTCTGGTTCTCATACTCAACACTGAGGTTTAAATCAACCAATACGATTATTTCTGCCCCCAGAGCAGCTCCACCTCTGCTAAATGTTTGCATAACTAGAACCTTTGTAGAACAACCAGTTCAGACCCCGTCCCATGAGCTCCCACCCACCCCGAGCCTGACTAACTCACAGAATGAACCAGAAAAACCACATCACTACCACCTACCTCCCACACTGCCAATACCCTGCTTCCCTGCCTCACCTCACTTCACCTCACCTCACCTCACCTCACCTCACCCACTTCCCCTTCACGACTACCCCACCACCCACCTAGCCACTTTCTGTTTTGTCCCCAAAAGCACCGGAGCTGTATTTTCTTTACACATGTTCCAGGCACGACCAACTCCTGACACCATAGATAGCGTGCTGCCTCGTTTTAATTTGGAACACACTGCTCATACGCGTTAGTGAGTATAGCAGTGATGGGCCAACATTTTACTTTGATTTAATTTACTAACATCAACCGATGCCGTTTATCTTGTGATGGCATTCTGTTTTGTTTTTTTTTTACCTTTTTTTGTTTTGAGTTGCAGCCTTTTGGGGACAGTCTGAACGCATGGTCGCACTGGTCTGCTGTTTCTGCATTGAACTCTTCTCTCCTTGCAGCTTGATGAGTCGACTGTACATGCGATTCACACCTGGCATCTTTTATTGCAGCTCAGTTCCCTACAGTTGATGTGTCCCTCCACTCCCATGCCATGTGCCAAACATCATTGCTGTGTGCATTGGTTTTATATTTTGAGATATAAGACACTTTGTAGATTTCAGATAATCAGGAAATCTTTGCAAAGTTACTAAATATGTAAATATTTGCATTACGTAAAACAATGTCAAGCTGTAAACTGTTTACATGGAGCTATATAACCACTATTAGTTATGTCACATAGAAGATTCAGCTTTGAATTATTAAACAAATATGATGATCTCTTAGTTGGTACAATTGCTGTCTCTGATCATCTCCAATTGAGCTTAACAGTGACTAGCATCAAAACAAGTAAATATGTGATCTAACATATATTCTTAATCATTAAACTAATGCTACATAAGTAGATTCAATCAAGTGTCAGTCTCCCATTATAGTATAGTATATAGTATAGATAACTGAATTTGTCTCACACTGTGATGTAGGTGCGACATGGGTTGGCCCTGCATCCACCATCAGATCTTGTCCTAATTTGTGTTTTACCCCATTGTCCACTACTTTTTGTCATGTAGGGCACATCCTCGTAGTGGATCAGTCCAGACCAGTCCCACCAGTACCCCCATGTCCAGTAGACGAGGACGGCAACTACCGAAGCTTCCACCTACGGGGAAAGACAGAAGTAAGTCACTGGGTTGTTTTGTTTTTTGCATCACTGGGTTACTGTCTGTAAAGACATGTCTATTGAGTGAGGACATCTTTATATTAGTTGGATAGTGTGTTTCTGTTCAGCATCTTCCAAAGATATTGTTTTTATTTGGTGGCCCAGCTGATTGGGACTGAGGAAGAGCTTTGGTTTTACAGCAGTTGCTGACTCTCACACTTCTCTTTTGACCGAGACAGGAAGGATTATTATTTGCTGTTGGAATCTCCCACTATAAGCTATAGATCATATTATATATGCAGAAGGATTTTTCTTTGTTGATTTATGTTTTAGTGGTGTTTACTTTTGCCTTCTATCCATAACAAATCTACTCGGTTCCTTTTCCATTTCTCTCTCAGAAGATGGAGACGAAGGAACAGAGCCTTGTGAAGGTCTGTACCTGAATGTAAGGGTTTAGTCTTTCAGACTGGGAAAGCTGGTTAAGCAGCACCTTACTCTGAAGGCCGAAACCCTGTCTGCAACGGCGGGTGGCTGGGTTCACTGGAGGCTAAGCTTACTGTGTGCTCCTTGAACCCTCCCTCTGTTGCAGCTGTGTTTAACGTACAGTTCAGATGTCCTGTGCCGTTGTGTTGTACTTACCTGTAGGCCTGTCTGGATCCTACTATTGATTATCCCAGTGTGGTGTTCAAATGTAGCCTCCCCGTTTCTGTGTTTAGAGTTATATGTCTGGGAGTTACTGATTTATTTGAGCTATTTGGACTGCTGAGATACTTCACCAAAGCTTATATAATGCTTTATTGTCTGTATATACTAAACAGGGTGAACTTGAGCCTTTGAACAGCATTAAAGCACAATAGTTTGAACTTCTCACATCTTCACAACTACAAAGTGACATTTGAACTCATTTGTTCCTCAGCAATCCTTTAACAAATGTGTTCTAGCGACTTGTGACGTGCACTATAAGAAGAACCGTAATGAAAGAAATTATAAATTCACTTGTGTCTCAGTGAAAAACAAAGACTGTTGTAGCTTGGAGGGAATGACTGGGAGAAAGATAGAGAGAGGGCAAAAAGCTCAAGCAGTTCTGGAGAACTTGTCAAAGCACTCACAGAACTCTTTCATCATTGTCAGAGTCCATGAGGGCTTTCCCTGTCTTCTGTACAGCTGCCAACCAGCCTCTCTCTCTCGCTCGCTCTCTCTCTCTGTCTCTCTCTCTCTCCATCTTCGTCACTTTCTCCTTTGCTCTCTCTCAGTCCTGCCCTTCTTCTGTATGTGTGCCATCTTTTTTATCACTCTGAAGCTCTCTCTGTCTGGACCTCTCCGTCACTTCTTTGTGTTGCCTTTTCCTCTTTATTCTTCTTCTTTAGTCTCTTTCTCTCTTCCTGCCGTACCTTTCAGGCCAGTGGCAGTGTGTGAGCAGTGTGTGGAGGTATTGATCTGACCTTGTGCTGTAGCTCCCACTGAGCCGTATGGCACTCAGCTTATGTAATGCAAATGTGTGTATGTGGCTTTTTTATGGACTGGATCCATATTATTGCCGAGGGAAGAGCTTTACAAACAAGAGCTGGACTGTTGATAAACCTGCTATTATTTTGTCTCGCTGATGTGCTTAAAACTTTAGTCATACCTCATACTTGCACATATCTAATTGTATTGTATGTTATCTGTTCATGTGTGGCAACTCCTAAGAGGGAACAGGGGAGGAGCTTGGGGCACCTGAACCCCAAAATGGTCGCCCAGGTGTGTTTATCACTACATAATGCCTCTCCTAAAGCAATATGTTTTTCTGTGTTTCCTTAAAATATGTGATGCTCCTTTCTTCAGAAAAACATTTCATGAATGGGTGAAGAATGAATTACACATTTCTTCACAAAGAAAGCTAATTAAATATTATAAGCTCTGTTAGGAGTTTGGAGTTTGTTTTTTGGATGAGAGTAATGTACAGTACGGGTTTGTGTACAGTACATTCATCCAGGCTTGAATGAATGGCCAGACTGTTGGCAGAAACTGGAGTTCCCCACAGTTTCCACTTCCTACTTTCCCATCTGTTTATGTGGCTCCTGTCTTTTGACTGTGTGGCGCTATTACTCAACACTTCCATAGCTGTAGTGCTGACTGACTCAGTGAATACTCAGTTTAAGGTTTCTAAAAGGCTACATTCTGTTTTTAAATCATCTATAATCATTGAGTCATATTCTGCAGGCTATATTCTGCAGTAAGAAACTTGTATGTTGTATTATGAGTATAGTAACAAATGCATGGTGCAATTAACCACACACTGTTCTGTGTTATTAACCAAACGTTCATAGCATTTTTGTATAGTGGCTTTTATATGCAAAATAGTAGTATCTTGGGATAGCAGCGTGTTTGTGTGTGGATCTGTGGGTGTATGCGAGTCTGTGTTTGAGCTCATACAGTAAGTATGAGTTGCCATATTAACACGACGTACAGTACCAATATATGGTTTCAGAGCTCCATCAATTCATGGGCTTCCATCTGTCTCTCTACTAGCAGCAGACTGTGAGGAAAAACCCCAAGGCCCACCGGTAAATGGGAGGAAAGGCAAGTCCTCTGTATAGTGTGGTGGTGTGACTTTGCTGTGTGGGCTTTCTCGGTCAACACAAGTTCTTCATGTGTGACATTCACTAGCATCTGTGATTCTCAGTACTTTGCTATTCTTAGTGACCGTTCCTTCTTATTTGCTGTAGTTTTATTCATGCCCACCTCTATCCACGTTCTATTATATAGACTGAATGTGGTTTATTCCTATTGAGTTATTTTGGAGTGCTTAAATTAGAGAGTTGTATGTAGCCGAAGCTGATGTTAATATGTACAGAGTGCTGTCGTTGTGATCTCTGCTGGTCTGTCCTTCCCTGGCTCCACTGCGGCCCTAATTTGCCCTCTACTTTGATAGAAGTTCATGCTGCTCAGCTCAACCCCACAAAGACAAAGCTCTTCATTTCCATTGTGAAATCGCCAATCATTTTAATTAGACATGGATTATATATTATACACACACACACACACACACACACACACACACACACACACACACTGTACAGTACTCCCTCAAGACTGGCAGTTTCAGCCATACATAACCCATGTTCAGGGCAGTCCTTTGCCATTTTATGTCATAAAACATCAAGATTATTATAATTTTTTTATTATAATTATTATTTCATCTTAACAGATAATAATTAGGTGTAGTATTTTCTGAATTCTGTGCATTTCCCTTTGTTGTACTGCAGAGTATAATGTCTTATTTTTTAGAACCTTAGAGACTGTTACCTCTGTTGGCCAGCAGATGGAGCAAAGTTCATTATCTGTGATGAGGAGCTGTCCGTGATATCAGTGCTGAAGTGACAAAGTGGTCTTTTCCTTCCTTCCTAGTCCTTACCACTACTCTGTGTTATCACTGCAAAATATATACATTCTGCTTTCAATGTGTACACTGCGTATTAAAAGGTACTAAGATTAAAAAAAGATTATTTTTAGCACATTTGTGCAGGATCACATAAAACATGACCCTGATAATCCATGGTCCCTAAGATCCCTTTAGCATGCAAACCAGTGTGTGTGTGTCTTGCTGTAGAAGTGACATGGGAGGACCAGCAGCGAGGGCTGAATGGCTCTTTGTCTGATGGAGGGACACAGCCACACCCCTCCCTCCCTGACACAGGTTGGTTGGTCTGGGTGTGGATTTCTGACACTTTAAAAGCCATATTTCACTTTGATAGAGTATTATGCTCTTTTCTTAATCAATCATATGAGTCCAAATCATTTAAGAGTCCTGGCAGTACAGTCACAAGAAACAGGGTGGGGTATGCTATGACCTGACTACACAGCCTCGTCATAGCTTAACCAATAGCAAAAAGGTTCTTAGAGCTAACGGTCATAAGAATTGAGACAAATTTTAAAAAGATATTGGCAAACAGCTTTATGAAATGTAAGAATGAAATTTTTCATATCTACCGCATTTCCTGTAGAGCAATAAAATATTGTTGTTTCTTATTCATGGACTCATGTAAAGGCATGCACCTTCATAGTCAACAATATTAATATATTAATAAACAATATTCTACCAAAGTGATCTTTCCTTTTTCCACACTGTCCTTCACAGTTTGTGTGGACTCACCAGCTGGATAACAGCCTCTCTAAAGCCAGACCTGGACAATGTACAGTAGTAGCTGTGTGTTAGAAAAAAGAAGAAAAAGAAAAGAGAAGGGAGATATAATAACAAGGAGAACTCACTTTGTATATTTTGTATAATCCAGCAGAGTTATTTAAAATTATGATTAAGATGCGGTTGCCCAGGTCGGCCTCTGGATGGCAGCCTTTTGTTTTTCTTTCTCTCCCTCCTCAGTGTGGTTTTGCAGTGCAGCATGAAGCTGATGTTTTTGTAGACACTCTGATCTCTGAAAATTGATTAAGGCACATTTCATTACCCTTAACAAAACATGCATATTTTTAATTATATAAAAGTGTCTTGGCAGAGTGTCATACTTTTAATAAATGTAATGAAGTTAATTCTGATGAGATGCTATCATCCATAGATGTATTGCGGGAAAAGTGGAAATGTGTTGCTAAGGTAATGACACCACCAGTGTCTTAAGGTGCTGTGTTTGCTGTACAGGCTTTATGTGCTTCCATGGAAACACATCTTCGCCTCCCTTTGAATTAATCCTCATTTATGTTTACCCATTATGTCACTTGCTCATTCTGCCCACAGGATCTGATCTGCTATGCAAATCATTTTTAACAGTAACATTGTTAGATTTTAAACATTCCAGAAGAAAAACAGCACAACTACTGATATTATGAGCATTTTAAGATTATATGTGTTATTTTAGATTAATTTTGTTACAGTGTGACACAGTGGCATTAAAAGCAGTTTTTCACTGAAAAATGCGTTGCTGGGGAGCTGCATGTAATGTGCAGTCTGGTGTAGTAGGCTAACAAGGCTCAGTGGATCAGACATGGCCGTAAAGCCTCTGCCTTCCATGGCCTGCAATTCAAGCAGTAATGAACCTACAGCAAGCGTGGTCATCAGTCAGTTTCTTCTCCCTCCCATGTCCTATTTGTTTTTCAGCCTCTGTCACTCCTTAAACTCCCCGCTTCTCTATTCCCCTCTTCGTCTTTGTCTGCATATTTTTTTCAACCTTTATTTATCCTGGAAAGGCTGACTGAGCACAATCTTCTGTTCCAGCTTGACCACATTCATATTACTTTCACACTGGGAGCTTCTCAACAGTGATTTTATATAAAGGGTGGAGTTTTAATCACACCACTCACTACCACCATTTTCCCATACCAGTCATTTATTCTCCAACAGAGTTTCTGGATCTACAACAACAAAAAAATACCTGACTGAAATAGACTGAAATCTAAGCGAGTGAACTGAAGGGAGAAAGATATGAGTTATTCAACTTGCCTTCTGCAGGTGGTGCAGTTATTCAGTTTTTTAATATTTACTTAGATGTAGATAGACTGTGTCATGTACTAGTGTAGTGCATCAGTTAGGAAACCAAGTGGAACCCTAACTTAAAATAGGAGGGAATGAATTGCCTACATTGTATTTACCTGTATAAACACTGAGGATCAAAATTATTAAAACTCTTTATGTGGAACTGAAAATGACTGCACATAATTCAACAACGGTAGTTTCATAAAAAAAATTTTGTTGAATGTGCCATCTCAATGATATGGACAATGAGCTCCATTGGGTTGTCTATTGACCTATATACTAGCAACTACTGATTGATTTATTTTATTAAGATAAAGGCAGAAAGAAAAGTGTTTTTCTGCACAAAGACTGCTTTGACTGTTGACATAAGAAAATGTTTTTCAGAATTTAGTATCATGAGTCACTTCCATAGTGACCAACTTTTAGGGAACATCTTCTTGTTATCTTACCAACTCTATGTTGTTTATGAATCACCATTTGTAAAAATTGTTACACATTTGATGATTTTGCTGTTGCATCTACTGCTGGGAATAGGTTGTCATTCAGAGACTGTTGGGTTAAGTATAAAATGTTAATACCAAACACTATTAACCCACAGACCACAGGCTTTTCCACACTGACTTGTTCTAGTTTTTCACTCCCATCTCTGTCTTAATATATCACTCTCTTATCCTGATGACCTACATGATGCAACTGAAGTAAGGAGAGAAAAAAATCACTTGCTCTCTTGGTTATCATTTGACTCTCTAATGAGATGATGTTAGCTGCCACAAAGAGATGAAAGCTTGTGAGGCAGATGTCTCACATTGTCTTTTTATTCATATGACACTTCATTATTCACCCTAATGGAGTACTAATTGAGCTAAATGCAAATTCTGTGTAAGGGGCTATGAAAATTAAGTCTTAAAGCGGAGTGGGCTTCTTTTGCCCTCCCGGCTGTCACTGTTGGTTTTGTCAGGTTCAGACTCCAGGACGCAGATTAGACAGGAGGGTTGGAGAACATTATGGTGGACAGAGGGGGCAGCCTTTCTGTGAGGATGTTGATTACACACTGACCCCGATGTTGAACCCACGATCTGAGGTCCTGGGAGTCCATGAGGGGTTGCTTACACAGGATCAAAACACACATGGAAGTGTCCTGATTGCCGATAGAGTCATGAAAAGCTTTGGAGAGAAATAGAAAGTAAACAAAATCCTCCTCAGAATATTTCAGGGTCTCAGCAGACTGAGCGGAAGGAAAGACGGACGTGAATAATACAAAGAGGGGGAGAAAATATGTAATCGGAAGCAAAAGAGACGCTTGAATGCAAGCATTCAATCGTGTTGTTGCATAAGCGTCTTTCAGAAAGATACTGTAGCTGATGTCTGTGTATGTGTGTGTGTATGTGTGTGCGTGCATTTAAATGTGCACTTTTGCCCTCTACTCAGGTTATGCTGATATTCTTGACAATTTTCAAGTTTTTCGCTGGAACTTTGTGAGGTAGTCGGCTCTCTCTTTTGTGTGCTCGCTGCTCTGTGCTTTCAGTTTGTGTTGTTTTGTGTTTCTTTTTCCTTTCTTTTATGTTATTTTTCCAGGCTGTCTCCCCACAGTTGCCCCATGCAGACTCAAGTGACATCCACTTCTCCTTTTACCCTCTCCCCTTCCCCCCCCCCTCTCCCTGCCTTTCTTCAGAGGTCTCGAGTTTCTATCTGGTCCGGGACATTAACATCTCTTTACTGTTTCAGCTCTTTTTCCTTTAAAGCACAGATCCTCACCTCCCCAACCTTTCCCCCCTTTTCTTATTTCTAATAACTAAACTCTTAGCCTCTACCTCAGCCTCTCCCGGCCTCGCACCCTCTTGCTCTGTTTTGACTTCACACTGTGCCCATGGTGGAGTTTGTGTGTTCTTGGTGTACTCTATGATTTTGTTTGTGTGTTTCTGTGCTTGTTGTTTTGTCATTGTCGTCGTACTGTTGTCGTGTCGTGTCGTGTCGTGTCCCTCCCTCCCTCCATCCTCTTCCTCCTCACTCTGACCCTCCAAACCTGGCATACTCGGCGATCACGGCGATGGCATCGCCCTCCCTCCTTCCTTCCTCTTCTTTTCCGTCTGCCCCCCTTTACCCTTCGTGCATCCTCTCACATCCATCTTCCTCTCCTCTGTCTGTGTCTGTCCATTCTGTGATGTGATCCCAGAAGACACGGACTCACCAAGTTGGACGAACTCAGGTCTGTCCCTTCTTCTTCTTCACCTTCTTTCTTCTTTGACTCAGCCTTCTTCTTCCTCCTACTTTTATTCACTCTGTACGTCTTCCTGGCTTGCCCTCCCCAACCCACCTCCCCTCATCTGAAACGTCTTTTCTTTTCCCGCTTTGCTCGCCTCCATCCTCTTGTGTTGTTTGCACTCTTAATTGTTCTGTAGACAACGCTTCCAGCTTCTTTGTCATTTCGCACTCTTTTATTTTGACACAGTGTGTATGCTTACAGTTTATAGAAGCATGGTCATGGTCATGCCACTGAAGCAGGTCTTAACATGAGACACTGTGTTATTTTCTACCAAGAAAAAACTATATAATAAAATGATACAATAATGAATGTGTTTTTCATGATCTGGGTTAACTTTAGCAAATTAGCTGACAGTCGGGACACATAGGCAGTTTTATACAGCCTCCCAGTTTAAAGGCTCTTCTTGGGGTCTTGTCGTCGCTATGAGGTTGCCAGGCTATCAGCCAAGATTCCAGGAAGTCTCTGTGCTGGCCAAGATATAAAGAAACAAAGAAATATAACATGTTAATTAGTGAGGTTTACAGGTGCTTGTTAAGCTTAGCTGACCGGCTGCTAACTCCAGTTACATATTTAATATACACAGGTGAGATTGGTAAAAAAAGAATTAGCGTATTTCCCAAAATGTCAAGCTATTAATTTAACTTGTTCAACTTATAATGATTGACTGGGCAAGATTCATTACTTTCTGACTTTTCTTACTTCCATTGTTTTCATTTTAACTGTCCAACACTTTCTGACTGCACTGTAACTTTAAAATCAGCATAACCACAGTAGTTAATCAACAAAATTCTAAGTTTTTAGGCAAACAGATGTTGACAATAGCTGATATGGCTTGACATAACAAGTAGTAATCTGAATGCTTTTTAGATTAAATTAAACTTTCCCTGTAATTTCGAGACAACTAAAGATGTGGACATGTGTAGGCTGTGAGATTTAACTTAAGCAGTGAAGTAACGGTAAACAATTAACCAAGAGAGGCAGAGAGTAGACTTGATTGTAATGAAAAAAATTCACTTTGCATCACATATGCAGTCATTCATTTGCTCTCAGCTTATAATGCTTTTTCTTTGTATTTGTGTGTGTGTGTATGTGTGTGTGTGTGTATGTGAAGCTATAGGCATAATGTATGTGCGCATGGCATTTGTACGTGTGCATTCACCTTCACTTTATCACTGCTACCATTTGACACAAAAGTAGAGACAGAGAGCAAGTGGAGAGAATGGAGATGCAGGTACAGCAGGAAAGTTATAATTTGGTGGCGATTGAAAATTGTATTTACAGAAAAGAACACATGTAGCAGTTTCAGCATAAAATAAATTGTTGTGAGGTAATATTTTCAGTGTTTCTTTTTAGTTACATACATTTTTGTTAGTTCTTATGCAGTGCCTTTATTACCTCCACAGAACAATATTAAGCTTGTGTATTGATTCTGGTGTGATGTTTGTATATTGCAAATTGCACTTGCAGCAATATGAAACTAAGTACAGTGCTTAAATTGAAGTCAGGAGGAGATGAAGATTTGATGAAGGGGGGGGGGATTTTGCAAGCCTTTCACTTTGAGCTGAGAGGGATTGCGTTGGCCAGTTAGTTGGATCACAAAGGAATTTCATTTGCTGTCAGAGGATTGGAATTTATCTAGAATCTTGTGTAAAATGTGTCCCAACATGGGTCACAAGCAGTGTTGGAGGTTGTATATGTGTTTATTGAAGTATTAGTGTCCAAAGCTTCTATACAATGTGCCCTTTAATTATTATTATACAGTTAAATGAGCCTGGAATTGTGACACGCTGTTTAATATGTTATGCAGCTTACTTTTATCAGTCAGTATTTTCTCTGTTTGTGTTTTTGTTTTGTAATACAGCCAACCATTCAGCTTTTTCCCATTAGATCTGTCCTTGTCATAGCTCATGGCTCATAGCTCAGCAGAAGCTTGTCTCTCACCACAACAGTATGTCTCTGCATCAGGCTTTCCTCACTGCATCAGCCCCTATCTGACAGCCTCTTGTTTCTGTGCTTAGGTATGGACATGGAAGAAAGGACCAGGCAGATGAAATTGAAGATGAACAAGTACAAGCAGGGAGCAGGCTCCGACTCCAGGCTGGAGCAGGACTACCACAAGGTATAAACCCATCCAGATAGCTGGATTTATGCTTCGCTACTCCAGATTCACTGAACAAAACATGTCCCTACAGTATACTGTTTGCATGGTGCATAGGCCATATGACACATCATACTGCACATGTGCATTGATAGTGCATAGTGTACATACTGTATATAACACAGACAAACTTATATATGTATGTAAAATGTATATATCACACAAACATACCAATACAGGTTTTCAGTTCAAACAGTCAGTTCACCCAAATCAAAACAGCAAAATATATATATATGTATCTCCACTTACTCCTAGTGGAATTGAGCCATGCAGATAGTTTTGTTTTGACATTTCATTAATGAAATACAACGCAGTACCAGCATGCCTTCCTAGAAACAATGTCTGACTAACTCAGGATAATCCCCAGACCTCACTTTCAACAGTTTTTGTTGGGAAATATTTGTAACTGAGATAGGAAATAATAATAATGATAAATTATGTTCACAGCAGGGTCTGTGGACTATCTTGAGTAACTGGGACACACATCTGTCGTGCTTTTCAAATGTCATTCCTCAATGCTTTGAGCCATACAAACTAAAGTAGATATCTCCTAATCTTAGCACATACAACCAAAATGATCTGGCTGGAAGGTTAAATACAAGCATAAGTAAGCAAGGGAATGTGTTTTCTCTCCGTCATTTACATGAACTGAACCTTTAAGCCTTTTGCTGTCTTGTAATTCAAGGAATGTGACAGTGAGTGTGTGCAGAGTCAAGTGTTTACTACTTTGTTCTGGAGAGGTCCTGAACATGTTTAGAGAGCGCAGCCTGAGCCTGGTGTCTTGCTGCAGTCTGGGCCAAGCGGTACAAGACGAAGGCTCTCTGTCCAGTTTTCCTTTTAAGTCTGTGGTATGAAAATGATTGCATTAGGAATAGCCAATTTGTTTGCTAGAAGTCTATAAAAAGCAGATTAAATTGTAAGTTGTCCTTGTCTGTTGAACATTATCCTCCTTGGAAGTGCCATTGACAAAAACAGTGCTCTCACTATTATTAAACAAGACTTCTCAACTCTTGCTCTTAAACCACAGTGTAATACAAAACAATAACTGTAACACTCAGTTCAGGTTATCTTACAGTAAACACACCACAACAAAATACACACAGGATATTATATACACATCCAGTTTTACACATTGCCTGGAACCAGGATGGCGCCAAGATTGTCATCCAAGTTGATCTTCCAAGGAAGCTTCGGTGTAAAGCAACTTTAGTACAAATGTGCCAAATAAATGTCACCGGCTTTTACACGATACAGTCCTAGCCAGAGGTGCAAGCACTCAGGTCCTTTGTTTAAAGGTCCAGTGTGTAACATTTAGGAGGATCTATTGTCAGGAATGGAATTTAATATTAATAAGTATGTTTCTATTAGTGTATAATCACCTGAAAATAAGAATCATTGTGTTTTACCTTAGAATTGGCCGTTTTTATCGGCATACAGACTTCCATGGAGTCAGCCATGTTTTTTTTTTTGTTGTTCCTTTTTTGCAGCCAGCATAGTTTCTCCTACACGCTTGGAATGGGGAGTGAGTCAGTGGGTTGCACCCTGCGAGCGTTAGATTCCACTAAATTCTACACACTGGACCTTTAAGTTAAAAAAAAAAGTTTCAAGATGATAATTATTAAATTAAAATTTAACCTAAATAAAATTACATAAATATTTTCAGTAAAAATGAATTACTTTAAACTACTTTACATAATATATTCCTTTTTATTAAGGCTGGATTAATAAAAGAGGACAACTCCAAAACCCCCAGGTTAATTGTTTGTCCATTGGTTGTATTTGCACCATTAAAATAAGTTATCAACTAAAGAGCGTGCTGTATTATTGCCTGATCTCTGTGGCCCTGCTGTGTGGAGGGCTCCTGTGTCAAAATCTAGTTTTAGTTTTTCCTGCGTCATTTTCAAATTTTATTGCTCTCAGGTTCACATTCATAAATGAAGCTGTGTTTATTTAAACTGCCTCACATAAAAAAAATCCAGAGCAGAAAACCTTCTTTACAAATGTCCTTATCAGCAGCGCTAATCACAAATTGATTGATGCTGACAGAGGAGGTGAAATCTTTTGTAAATGCTCTAAGTATCCCATATTGTGAAAACCTTCAAGATTCAACCCTCAGCCTTATATTTTTCTGCTACTTGAATGTCTCTTTGATCTATTTGACTGAAGTACATTCTGACCTTTCAAAAGGCACACCTAATACACCTTATGTAACAACATCATCCCTACTCTTCTTCTCTCCTCTGAGAGCTAAAGTAATAAGTCTACATTATTCACATTCATCAGCCCACTTCTGCCACGGAACTTATCTTGATCAAGACTGGTAGTCCTTAAAAAGCTGAAGGCATGCGAGCAGTGTTTTGTTTGCGCTTAAAGTTCATACCCTTTCATCGCTTATTAAAGTTTACTCTACAAGTACAGAATGAATAAGCCCTAAACATTTGAAAAGAGCATGGACTTGTGCTTGCCAAAAGGACTTGTTGACATCCTCATAATAATAAGCTCTTTTGTTTGTATTGTTTCTGTCCTCTGCAGCATTCAGGCAGAGATCCACGGGGCTCAGATAACCTGTCGGCCAAGTCATCTGACAGTGATGTAAGCGACGTGTCCGCTGTGTCGAGAACCAGTAGTGCCTCTCGGTTCAGCAGCACGAGCTACATGTCTGTCCAATCAGAAAGGCCGCAAGGAAACCGCAAGATCCGGTAGGCTGATGTCCACACCAGGGCACAGTGAACTTTGTCCCACACTTTAAACTCATCGAGCTGTTATCAGTAATGGACAAATCCCTCTCAGCTGTGAACTTGTCTTTCCATATATGTTGCCACGTCCAGACGTTTTCAGCTTTGAAAGTGTTTGCACGTGGTTACATTTAAAGAGGAAAATACACCCCCCCAGCCCTGTGTGTCATTTTCTCACTGTGATGAGTTCAGGTTTGGCTCTGTTTTAGAAAAATCTGGAACCAAATGATTGAACTCTGCTCATTCAAGCTGTGGGGGAAGTTTGTCCATATCTGGCAACGCACATTGAAACATAAAACACATTGCATCTCTTTGGGTGTCGTCTCATATCAAAGCAAAAACAAATTCATTTGCATGGCGCTTTGCTGTAAGTCTACATCTCTGTTTTGTTGTTATTTTGAATCAGTCTGCTTTTGATCTTGGCTGCACTGTGTCTCTCTGTGTTTGTCTTTCTTTCTCTTGTTGTTGACAATATTCATGCTTTGTTTGATTTTCTTTCTGCTTTGCATGTGCTGCTCTCTTGCTTCTGTCTCCGTCTTCAGCCAGTTGCGATCAAGGAGCCAGTCTCGGGAGGGGGATGAACAGTTAGGAGAAGTGCTAGAGGAGGAGGAGGCAGGTGGGGGAGGAGGAGAGAAAGGGAGAAGGGCCAGTAAAGAGGGGAGATCGCAGGGAGGAAGGAAGGGATCAGGGGGGAAGGTAGACACAGACAAGGAGCATCAGGAGGATTTGGTGGAAAAAGAAGAGGACTTGCACCAAAGGAGTATCTCAGAGACTGACCTCAGGTAACCTGTGCGTGGCAGCCTCTAACTGTAGACTCCTACTAACAATAATGAAGACCTGTATCTCCCAGTTGCAACACTGACTTTTGCACGTTTGTAAGACGATGTGCAAAACAGAGTGTGGTGACTATCCTCCATCCTTTAATCTTGATAATTATGGAGCTGTGGCTCTAGAGTAGCATTACTACCTGATAATTGTAGTTAGAAACCCATGCAACCCATTCACACTTAAGAATCAGATAGGATGCATATAGAAACAGTTCAGCAATAATTTAAGATGAAGCAGTTAACCCAAACCTCACAAAAAAAAAAAACTTGTTTTTTATGTAGCCATTCAGACAGGTTCAGTTTCATTTGCTGAGATTTTAAGATATCTTCTGCAGGAGCACAGCACAGAGCCCTAAGTGGGCATGTGCACTATATGTGTATGCATAGATGGACTTATGTGTATATAGTTGCATCAGGAAGAAAAATAAATAGGATAATATAAAGATGAAGAAAGGTGATGTTAGTTGCAAGCGTGTGTATATAACATCAACCTGTGTAATATATGAAGGAATGTGGAATGGCTTCCTTTATTCACTCAATGATTGAAGTACTGCATTTGATAAAAATTATTATATATAAAAAGGAAAAATTACAGTGTCTCTTTAAACTATTACTCAGACCTCACCATAAAAACATTTATTTAAAGACTATTTGTCCAACTTAAAAAATAGATTGAAAATAGTGAAACTATTGAAATTGAGGTCTGTGGATTATCCTTACAGCATATCTCTGGATAGATATGCTGCTGATTTTGAAAAGTAATTTTTGAAAATGAAACAAACAATGCGATACAGTAGAATGGAAGTGAATCAACATTCCATTCACCTCCATTGTTTGGGGCAGACGCAGACATGTTAGAGACGCTGAATAAACCTCAGTGAATAAAACCAAACTCACATATCTGCGTGGTAAGAAACCACTAGGTGTAAGTGGGAGAATCACAAAGGATATTTTGCGTTGAAAAACTAAAGCTTAGAACTTGCACAGTTTACCAGCAGATAGTGGTGAGTTCAGTTGATACATTTCTCTTTGGCACCTTAATGGTCAATGCTTTAGTTCCTCCAATGATCCTCTTGTTGCCAAGTGTCTGTCTAATTTCATCATGGTTACTTTTGCCTGAGTGCCACTCTGAAGAGTATAATTTAGCTCAGAGATTTAAGTATTTATGTATATCACCATGTAGAATAAATTAATATGTTTGTACTTCAATGTAATTAATCACACATACATGGCTGAGTGCATGTATGGAAATCTTTACTTTTTAATTTGATGCATGCAGACTACTTTGGTTTTCACATGTCAAGAGTATATTTAACGCAAAACTATTTTATTGTGGCCCAAGAGAGTATAGTTTAATTTCTGAAGAGTGTAGGGCTAGTTTAAAAAGTATGTCAAGAGCAAATTCAAGAACAAATTGATTTGGAATCCCGTAGCAGGATAAAAGCTTAGCTTACCCTCCTAATAAGATGTCTTCTCTATCAAATCACATTCACAGCAGGATCCAAGTTAGTGCTTATTACTAACGTTAGTACTGCCGCAGTGTCTGCTACGACTTGAGAGAAAACACATTAAGATAAAAGCTGTACCCTCTTATGTGTGATTAACACTGTACCAGTGGCTCCTGCCTGATTAAGAAAACACATACCACTGCACATGGCTGAAACATGAGCAAATCCACTTAAAGAAATACAGGTATAGTATCTACACAGTTTTAGTTCCAGATTAATGCTAACAAGATCTAAAAATAAATCCTGAGACAGTACAGTTTTGTCTATTGAGGCTGCAATCTGTGTTGCTTTACTGTTTGTCTGTGCTGCTCAGTGGGGTGTTGTATCTGTATTTTGTCTGTCTGCCTGTCACATGCTGTCCTACAGTGTCACTCTGCAACTTGTCAACACAAACCTCCCAGATTCCTCCTGTTACTCCTCAACATGCCATTTCTCTCTGTGTAACACCATAACCCTCATACCTACACTGTCAACCAGCAATCAGTTCACTTTCAGTTAAGTCACTGGAAACTATAATTAATGTGAGTAAAAAACCTGCCTCAGCAAATACATTCTGAAGACACATTTGAATTCAGCCAAAATATTCTCATTTCAAACAACATCCTCCTCCTTGACTGAAAGTGAGCTGGAATAGTCCTGCTTTTAACATGCTGACAACTCTTATCTGTGTGATCAACCCCAACTCCTTCATGACAGCTACAGTATAAATCTATAATATACATACTATTTCACCATGTGAGCCATTGCACATTCTGCTTTTCCAGGACAACAACACATGAGAAGAGATATCATGTCATTCAAGTTTAGTGAGAATGTTCATGTGTACAAAATAATAATAATACTAATAATAATTAGCTCCAAATCCACAAGACTCCACAATAATCCTAATTTTAGTCAAGGTATTTATACAATGATAATGGCTGAATGTAGTTCTTCTACCAAATAATAAAAATTCTTGCATGCTCTGTTTACACCTTTGGCACAGAGGACCAGGATTTTCTAACTCTGCTGCCCAAGTCATTGCTTGATTTAAATAAGAAATATAAAACAGTAAAATAAACTAATTCAGACGTTCTCTTTAATGAAACAAGCAGTCCTTCAGTTACTGTATGTATTCACTTTAAACTCAGACAGGGGAAAAGATTATTCTTAATATTTCACTGACCTTTGCTGCAGCTGCTCAGTGTCATGTTCTAATTTATGAATCAAAACACACTTTAGAATAAGTACAATATGTGTGGCACTGGCTATCGAAGCCACACATTTCAGTCCCATATGTTTTTTTCATAAACTTAGCAGTATGATTACTTCAGTATTCACTGGGATAAGAAAAAGGACCTATTTTCCATGTGTTATGTAAGCTCTGCCAGTGACGACATTTGCATCAGCCTGGACATTGAACTTAAACAGTGAACGAAGCACTGAGCCTTACAATGAGAGCCTCAAGATCGATACTGTACATACTGAAAATAATCAGAACTGTGTCTACAGATCATTTGTGTAGTCAGGAAGCGTAAGGGATAAGATGCTACCTGCCTCAAGTGATAAAAGGTTCATTCACTGCTCTGCTTATCTATGTATAAAAGCCAGGAAGCAGTGTGATTCGGCAGAAACATCGCTGCTAGCCACATTTACTTATGACTCATCTCCTATGTATTGAGGTCACAGAGTAAATATACATCTGCTACACATTAAACAAGCCTGTTCACATTGGCCTGGCGTACAAACATCATGATAGCCATGTGTTTTTTAGTCCATGAGCGCTTTCACTGCACAAAGAGGCAAATGCACACATGCGGCTCTAAGCTGACGTTGTGTCCAGGGGTCTTCAGGATGTACCGTAAGAAGCTTTCCATCAGCACTTTTAAATCCCACATCACCTCTTCTCCTCCATGTCTCTTTCATCCAATATTGCTGCCTGGGTAATGGCTCAGTCATGTGAGGGAGAGTAAAGACTGTCATTACTGAAAGAAAGGAAGGAATGTTTCATTTAACCCCTTGGTCCTCCCCTCCCACAGCGTATCTAGTGATCTACCTTTACGACTGATGATACTGTTTCAAAATGAGTTTCAGACTTTAATTAATCACTTCAGTCTCTGACGAAAAACTTTGGAGCTATGTTGACAGGTGTGTATGCATGCTAATGCTCTGGCCGGGGGCACAGTTGCTATGGAAACACGTTTTTCTGCCTCACCTGATAAAGAAGCAGTGATCCTCTCGGTGAAAGGCGAACAAGATGAGGGGATAAGTATGGGAGGACAGGATGCGCTTTGCGTATATACAGCATCCATGATCTGTTTCTTCCAAGTTGGGTAAAAGAAAGTTGCTTTTCAAGCCTACAGCAGTATTTGTTGTATCTACAACTAGCACACATAATGTAATGTTCTGATAATAAATCTTTTTTATATGTAGGTAAAGTCTTGTAAAAAATCTATTTACTCTTAATTTATGGTTTGCTGATGATTTTAAATGGTCAGCAAGTCAGAGATACCGTACCTTTTTATCTACTGGTTGTATGTTATTGTTACCTAAATTACCTCATTTAAAGACAGGTGGTGTCAACACTTGCGCAAGACAAAAAAAAAACTGGTTTTGTTTTGCCTTGGGAACATCTTGGCCTAGATGAAAATGCATAGTGAACAATCTGCATGATGAGGAACACTATGTTCTTTGGGCTGAGGTTGAAAATCAGAAATCCCCGGAGAGTCCCAGTTTTCCAAGCAGGCACATTTACACAGTGAGTCCGGTCTGAGTGCCAAGACCTGTTCAGTGAGTAGAGAAACAGTAATGAGAGAAGGGGCTAGAGGAACAGTGAGTAGATACTGGTATACATTTATTTTACACAGTTGTGTTTATTTTAAGTCAAGTCAGTACAATGTGTCCAGTTAGACACATTGATAATCTATTTGAACCAACAGGATGTTCGTCAGTTGAGATGCAGCGCATGCTAGACAAATTAACACTTTATTATTGGACTGCTTCCTGGACACAGATTATGGATTGTTCATCAGTAGATATAAACATGTTGACCAGTACAGTGTGTCCATTTAGACTAGAAGAACATTTGTCCCAGTAGATGAATACATTGCCTCATATTTTTAATTATTTAGATTTTTAAAAAATGAATCGGGCAATATGAATTTCTGTTTGAAAGGGTCTGTGCTCATGTGTTTCTCTGCTTGTTCATTTTAACCTCAGTGGGCAATAATTTGTAGAGGCAACAATGCCCCAGTACCCCCGACCTTGCCACTGTGCTGATATTTGATGTAATGGAAGAGGCAGCATTATCGCTCGGTGTTGACCACATGAAATGCAGCCTCACTATGATGATAGTGAAAGAGCATATTTTAGAATGTCACCTGTACCACATCGGCCCGTGGTGTTGTCAGGAGCCTAGGCGCTTGAAGTCTGCTTCAAAGCTTCTCGGCTATATTAACTGATCAAAGGCACTAATCCCCCAATAAGCATTCAATATTTATGTATTAAAGTACAGGCTGATCCATAACAGAACCCGCTGGCATTAGAACTGGCATAAACAAAAGGCTTTATGCTGCAGGCTGAGGTACGACATGTGTGCATTCTTTTAGAGCACATCTGACTTATTTCACCACCAGCTGGCACCCAAAATAAGATGTATAAACAACCAAAACGTAGTGTTTAGGACAGGGGCTTTTTTTTTAGAAATCAAATGTAACAGGGAGTATTGTTCTTGTCGGTAGTGAAGAAGATCAATATGAGTTCATCATCATACACACATGTTGCAAATATTATTTATTAATTTTATTTATCTAACTGCTGGAAAATACAAACCGCTCTCGCTTTGTCTGGCAGCATAAGGCTTGAAAACACAGGGACCAGAATATGAGTGCCTGGTAGACTTGGGCAGATTGCTGGAGCTCTAGCAAGGGTTAACATTTAAATTAAAAGCATCACTCACCTTCAATGTCAAGGTAATGCAATATTGTTGCCTGCACTTGAAATCCTATAACCATGTCTGATGTAATCTTGATTATATACAATCATTTTCTTAGTTCTAATGCAACTGAGCTGAACACTAATGTCTAATATAGCAAAGAGCAGAATTTGAAGGAGCCTAATTGAAGTAATTGCTGGAGTCAATTGTCGAAATGCATTGATTCTTCTCCCATTTTAGTCTGCGTGTCTCTCCATAAGTTTTCTTTATAAGACAGTTACATGGTGGAGGTCAGGCACTTTAATTAATGAATAGTAGCCTGGAGGGCGCTACACGTAACTCATCCTATTAAGAATGCAGAGCCTATGATACAGAATGTAATTTGTCTCTTAAAGATAATTTTACTAGCAGAGCTAAAATAAGACCCTAATTTGGACAGTGGCCTATTTCCTTTCAAACGGGAAGAGCTGGAGAATAATGCTGATGGCAGACAACTCTTCCTTTTGTGTGCAGTTTAGTGTAAAAGTACTGAATGTGTGGTCAGGACTGTCCAGAAAAGTTGTAACTTTCTGTCTCCAGGTCTACATTAAAACGAGCAAGAGAGAGCTACATGTTAAATAGCATGAACTTAAACCTGGACCAATTAATAAAGAAATTAATACAAAAAAATCTATTATCTTATTATAAGTCAAATCTTTTCAAAAACATTTTAAACTTACTTTGAGATTAAAAGTTCAAACAGTATGTGGCAAAACAATCACAACTCGGTCCATTACTGCTCTGTTCTGGAGCTTTCAATCATACCACACAGAGGAGGAAGGAGGCACAGAGGACGAAGTTTGCCCAGTTGTTGTAGCATTGTAGATGTTCATATTTCTACTTTTCTGAGAACTTTAAGGACCCGTTGTTCATGTTGGCTGAAAACCTGAGATTGAAAGTTAAAGGTACTTTGTGGAGTTTTTGAACACAAGGGGCACTATGGAGCAATGTTTTTACATGTGGGTCCCTGTCTTGTTTGTTCCTGTGCACTTGCACGCGATACACAGTCAGTGTCAGTGCCAGTGGTTTCACAGTATTCCACTGATCTACAGGTAGCAGTAACAGGACAAGAAATGAAGCAATGTGCCAGAAAAGGAAGTGGTGAAGACAACGTATATCTTGTAAACATGCAGGTTATGAAATTTCAAGCAAATGCTACACAACAGTCCACACGGCAGAGTTGGAATGACTACATATGTGTTACTGATCAAAAATCTGGTACTACAATAATACTACCTAAAATATCAAGACCTAACAAATCAAATTTTGTGTTTGATAGAATGTAATACAAATAAGAAAAAAGCAATTCTTTACAGGTCAATAAACTTTAGTCAGTGCACAACAATTTAAGGAGCTACAGCCGACTACATAATAGTTGATCTTTCACTGCATCAATCTTTTAGAATATACAGTACATCCACTTTAAACCCTAAACTCAGCTATACTGTAAGTCATGAACTCCTGTACCTGAACTCTGTCCTTCTCTCCTTTTCACCCCACACCTTCTCGTCTCCTGTCCCTCTCCTGTCCCTCTCCTGTCCTCTCCTCTTGCCTCTTCTATGCTCTCCTCCTGTCTCCTCTTCCATCATCATCTCCCCTTTCACATCCTCTCCACTGGCCTCCTCTCTCCTCTGCCCTGTCCTCTCTTCTCTGTCCTCGCCTGCCCCCCTGTCAATGGTGGTGGCTGACAGTGACTTTGCATCCAAAATGAAAAACAGGCAAATGGGCTCGTCGGGTGGGATAAACATGACCAAGAGCACAAGCATCAGCGGCGACATGTGTAACCTGGAGAAGACGGACGGCAGCCAGTCGGATACAGCGGTTGGCACGGTAGGCACTGACGAGAAGAAGAGGCGCTCCAGCATTGGTGCCAAAATGCAGGCCATGGTTGGCATGTCACGCAAGAGCCGGAGCACCTCTCAGCTCAGCCAAACAGGTAGGACACCCAACTGCACAGCCTGTTTTGTATGTATGTTCATATGTGCATCTGTCTTGTGTTCTGGTCTGTGTGTGTTTTCTATGTTTAATGTTCTAATCGCTATCTTCTCCAGTTCTTCCCTTTCCCCACTTTTTATCTAGAAGGGCTTAGAACTTTCTGGAGATGAAGACAACAGCATGACTTTTTCTCACTTAATTCTCTCTTTCTTCTAGGTAACAACTCTCCTGGTAATTCCTTTCTCTCTCTCTCTCTCTTTCTTCCTCCCTTTTTTTTTCATTTTCATTCTTATTGCCCCGCTGCAGTTGTGTTTTCATGCGCATTGCTGATAACTTACGATTGATCAGTTTAGAAAATGTGTTAGAGCTTTAACAGCTTTGCAATTCCTGCCACATTGATGACCTAAGCTGCTTGTTACAGGTCAGGTTTTGTCACCTTTTCACATGTCGTGATGCTCTCTTGACTGGGATTCATTTCAGTGAAAAACACAAACTGTGGCCATCTGCAGTTGTTGTATTTGTTTCTATGAGTGCATGTGAGAATGTGTGCACATGTGAGAAACAGACATTGTTTACAAAACTATTTTTTGTTGACTGAATGCAGCAATATGTATTTTTCGGCAGTGGAAAAGATTAAGTTTTACAAAACATGGGGCTATTACTTTTCTTCACTCTTTAGTGTTTTTTTTTCTATCCTACTTTCTTTTCAAAAGCGCTCAATAATCATTTGAGCAGGTTTAAGCTGCCCTAGCTGATGCCAGAGAGTGTGAAAAACAGCCTAGCAGGTGGCGTGCAGTGATGTCTCTAGCCGATTGGGGTCTGGTCTGTTCTTGTGAAGGTCAGCTGATTGGTCCACTTCCCCTCGGTGGCCGCATCTCTCCGATGCATCTCTAAGCATTCAGCACCTATTCGTCAGGTCTATTCAAACCTTAAGTGCTTGATAATCACTTCTACCCATCAGCACTCTCTGTCCAGATGTAGCTAGATTGCAAGGCGGATGGAGAGTTAGATTTAGATGTGGATGTATGGTGAGGTGAGATGAGCGAGAGAGAGAAGCGAGCTGGTGTGCTCACGTGGCACTGCACTGCCCCGCTGGCTCGTGATTTGACTGGCACATGGGCTGCTGTCTTATCTCTGGGGGTTAATCATTTCTACTAATAAATGATCACATCAATGTGACAATCAGTGTTGTAGTATTATTTAAGATACTACCGCTGGAAGACAAAAGGAAATGTTAGATCCTCCCCGTTCAGTAATTCATTCATTCACTGTGAAGCAGTTCTCTAGGTCTTGTTTTGTTGGGTATTAATGATGGTTATGTTACTGAATGAGATGTCTCTTATGGAGTTTACTTTTGAGAACAGACAAAAACCGACTGACATTTGCTCAGATTTTTATTTTAAGATTCCCATTTGAACAGTTTAACACAATCACATGAACAAAGTTACACACACTCTTTCCCCATGCAGACGCAGCACAAAGTAAGCAGCCTGAATCTCCTACAGCTATTAATATTTCACTCAGCGCTTCTAAGTGCATCACATGGAGTTTGTGAGAGCGTGCATACATCTGCCTTTCAATATTTGAGATCTGTATTTGGTTCTCCACAAACACTGCCAAGCTGCCTTTTGCCCTACTTTGTTGTGCGTTATTCTGAGATGCTCATCGCCCGACTGAAGGGTGCATTCAAAGGGTGGTCGATTTTAAGAGGTTGCTCGACAGTTTGTGTGCACTGCCAAGTGCT
This sequence comes from Dicentrarchus labrax, assembly GCF_905237075.1. Lineage (NCBI taxonomy): Eukaryota > Metazoa > Chordata > Actinopteri > Moronidae > Dicentrarchus > Dicentrarchus labrax. The sequence goes on from NW_026136707.1 coordinate 22,636,578, forward strand.
GGTGGGGGATGGGCGGATCAGCCACGCAGCCAGACTCTGGCTTTGACAAACACAGGTTAGTCAGATGGAATGGATGTGCTCCCAGGTGGCCACCATGAGTAGTGTGTACACAGGCTGCAGCTCTAGTCTCCTGGAACTGCTGGTTTTGCCTCTCAGTCCACGGTGGCACGCACTTGAGTTTTCAGGAAATACAAACGTATCACTACATCCAAATAAATGCTTGGAGTGTATGAACAGTCACACCTGCTAACATCAAGCAGGTTACAGCATTTGCTGAAAGTCAAGAACAGTAAATTGCCACCAGGACATGTTTATTGGATGGAGAATGGAGACCATCACTGTGACTGATACATTATTGAGTTCTTGTGGCTTTGGTTAGTTACACACAAAGAAAGAGTCTTTTTAATGCGGTAGCACAATAACCAACCTGTGATAAAGGAAGTGTTCTAATAAATTTGATCTTATATTTTTTGGACTAACAATGTGGTCGCCGAGCAACATAAAAGTTTCACAGTGCTGACTTTATTTGAGAGTTTACATTGACTTTGATCTTTGCTTTAACATATTTATACAAATAAATGAATAAAATAATGTTAAGCTAATGCATGTTGTCCTTTATAGGCTTTATTGGTGTTGCACTGGTCATCATGAGCCAGCTGAAACATCAAGTTGATTTATTATACTGAATTGTCCCATCCACCAGTCAGCAGTCTTGTGGTCCCCGGTACATTATGTTTTAAACTCAATAGAGAGCTGCATTATTCCCAGTACCCCCCACCCAAACTGCTGCTACAGACCCTGACTCAGCTAAAACCGCACAGTAACACTCAAATCTTGCAAGTTTATTGGAAATCCATCTCCATGCATTAATCTGTGCATTTCTTCACATTTTTCTTACTTCTGATTGACATCTGAAAAAGAGGCCTGTTTTTGCTGCCTATTAATTCCAGTGCATTCACTATCTGTGCTACATATTCTCAGAGGGGAAGTTGTCATAAAAAGAATGCTGATGAAGAAGCTGTCAGCGGTTTACAGCATTGACAATACTGGTCAAATGTTTACTTCAGTTTTACTGTGAATCACTATTGCCTGTGGATGTTTGCCCCTTAAAGGTGCTTAATGATTTTTCGTTTGAAAAATAATTATATTGTTTACTTTCAGCATTTCACACACACACACACACACACACACACACACACACACACACACACAAACATTTTGTGCATCCTTAAAGGTGATATACTCAAAATTAATTTGCCACTTGCATCACAGAACAAAACAATGGGCTTTATGGCCGACCAGTCTCTATTGACGAAAACGATAATTTTACCGAGCAGATAATCTGAAAACACACTTAAAACTGGACTGAAACAAAATAAAACTCATCAAACCGTCTTTGTTAGTCTTTCCACTGTTCCAACAATCACCAACTCTGGTTTGAAAACTCGAAATAAATCCTTTAATTCACCAACATAGAAGAGAAAAACAGCAGTTTCACTTGCTCCTCAGCTGCACACGAAGCAGACCGACAATGTAACCAAACCATAGAGAGACAACTATAGCAACAATGGCACTAGTAGTCAACAATAGTAAAAAATCTCATGATACCTTTAACAGTGTAGTTTATTTAAGTATATTTTTGGGGGGGCTTTTATTATAGTGACAGGTGAAGATAGACAGGAAAGGGGGGTAGAGACAGGGGATGACACGCAGCAAAGGGCCGCAGGTCAGATTCGAACCCTGGGCTGCGGCAGCAAGGACTCAGCCTTGGTACATGGGTCACCAGCTCTACCCACTGAGCTATCCGGGCACCCATGCAGTGTAGTTTACAGTGTAGTGTTTTTTAGTGCTGCAGTTTTTGTAATGCAGTTTGCTCAGAACAAAGTGATTCTTTTACTTAATCAATCTATAGCAGCTTTTTGGAATCGTAATGCAGGAAGGGATTTGTTGTGTGAGCATTCAACCTAACTTAAAATGAACTTGCTGGTTGCACTGCATAGACGCTCTATGCTTGTATGTGAATTGTTCAGGATTATTTGAGTTCCATTTGTAAGAACAATACTGATTCTCTTTGCATTTTGTCCAATATGCATATTTTAAAGGAAGCTCTTTCAGTCATATTAACTATTTATTTTCTCTTTTTGCATTATAAATTACAGGATGGAACAGGAATAGGAGGACAATTTTCTTTACAATACTGCAGACTTATCAAGCACATTCTTTTTTGCCATTTTTTACAACACAGCTAGAAGCATATACCTGATAATCCATTTCAGTAATTTTACCCCATAATGGCCTCTGTCAAAGAGCCCCGATGGTGTCCCAGAAACATAATCAACAGCAAGCTTTACAACACAGCACCAGCCTCTGACTATTAAGGCTGAGGAGGTTAACAGTGCACGAAATGCAGGAAATTGGACCTTAATAGGCAAAAACAGGCAAGGCTGCCTGCAGTGATATAGAAATCAGAAAAAGATGGAATCAGTGGGGAGGATTCTGAGTATGTGGTGTAATACATTGTCAGTACCATCTAGTTTCCTGTTCCCCTGAGTGCAGCCTTGAGTATTCTAGCATAATACTTCTTACTACTACTTTTATCAACCTGATCCTGAAAGAAGCTCACTATTTGGACCCGATGTGGCACTTTCTCAGCTGAAAATCTATCTGCAAGAAAAGGATTAAATATGACATTTCCCTCACTTTGTTTTATAAATGTCTTCCCTGTACTCTTTATAAATAGGGGTATCGCATGATGCCATAGCACTAGCTCTAACCTGTAAGCACCCTGTCGAATCAAATCTTACTTTTGCTCCTCAGAAAAGACGAGATTTGATTTAATTTCATTTAGTGTTGATGCACTACCTGACACATCAGCCACTTTGCTAGACAACTGTTTATAATGGATACATACACAGTATGTTATGCAGCTATTTTATACCTTCTAAACTGAAATATACCATTCTTTCTGACAAGTTAATATAATCCCAGGTTCATTGTGTTAAATAAATCCAAAACTTTACTAAGAGTTCACCACCTAACTCACTCTGCCCAAAATACCCAAGTGTATACAAAAGAGAGAACAATGCATTGATGGCCCCTATCCGTGTCTCACTCCTCTCTACTACACCAGATACTGACGTAGTTCTGGACCTCCAAAGTCCTCAAACAGACTGTTTTGTATGTGGTAAAATAGCTGAACTTTGAGCTTTCAGCCGAGGTAATTTATCTTCTGAGTTGAGTTGGGTGCCTATCTCAGCAGCTCCTCCTCTAGCTGAGGCCGCTAATTAATCTCCTAGGGGGCCAGAGCAGACATGCTGCTCTCAGGATGATGCATGAAAGGAACACAGCAGCACAGGTACAACCGAGGCTGAGGGACACCAGTGCCCCACTGCTTGCTCCCCACCCCTCTTTCTACATCACTCTCATTCCCACCTTACTGACAGTTGTGTCTCGCTATCATCATATTCATTCTCTATCTTTGCCCTCGCTTCCTTCTCTTTTCACCTTCTCTTCTCTCATTCATTTATTCCACCAGCTCCACAGTATCTTTTCATTTCTGCCTTTCCCTCTCATTTTTCTCACTCCATCGCTATTACAATAATTCTCAAGAGGACTCATTGCTGTTAATCAGCCCGAGCTCTCAGATGAGCTGTCTCTGCAATGACCTAAATATATGTGGATCCACAGTAGAAGCGTACATGCTTTTATAAGTTTCAAATACTATGACTGTGTCCACTGCAAAATACCTACAATGCACTGATAATCAGAATATAGAAATGCTTGTGATGATAGTGTCTACATGTAGTGACTGCACTGTGCAGACATCAGCACTCTTTGGTGCAACTGCCCAAGTTACATCGATAAGCGGATGCTCTCTTCTACAAATTAATTTGCATGTTTTTCCAACAGATTGAAAATCAATACATCACTGTATTGGCCAGGTCACCATTTCACCTGAATGATTCTTTCACTGGGAACATTATCTTGCTTATCTAATTGATAACCATGGATAGATGAATGTGCTCTGCCATTGATGGTTTCGTGGCATCAAGACTTTGATCAAATAGACCCACCCAAAACCATTACTTGACTTGCATTTACAGCTTTTCTGTTGTACTGCATCCACTTCAGTGGTGGTTCAGTTGGAACTGAATCTGTTACCGATGTTTTGCTGGCCCACTGCAGTTGAGTGCAGCAGTTTTCCGAAATTGGTTGGTGTGTCCCACAATTATATTGCGATGTTAACTGTCACACTGAGGACTGGCATTTTCTTGTAGTGGTCTGAGCCGTCTGACATCTCTGTTCATCTACCAAGGGCAGCCTACACAACAATCACTTTGATATGTGTGTGTGTCCATTCAATAAACAACTGTGAGACTGCCACCTTCAAAAAGTCCAGAAAATTTGCTCACACAACTCAACTCACACTGCTGGCATTTACAATAATGCCTAAGCCACTGAAGGAAGCTACTGTATGCACCTGTTTATTCTATACAGTATGTCATGTAAATGCAAGAAAGGACCCAGTTTTGCAGGGATAGGGTTTCTGTTTCTATAGCTACTGTAGATTTTCTCTCAGGCACTGTGCACCTGGAGCAAAAACTAAAATCTTTAGGTTAGCATTAATCACAGTTTTGTGCTATATAGATTGATATTTATCTTAAGTCTTGCAGTTAACTGAAGGTGAAACTAGATAAAAGATGAGCTAGTTTTTTTCACCCGATATGTCTGCCACTATGACAGTGAAATATTACAGGCACTAAAGATTCCTGGTACACATTTTTATGGTTTTATTGCTCTGTAGGTAGTTTACTGTGTTACATACTTTTTTCAGGGTATTAGAATCACAAGTCAGTATTATTAAGACTCTATATAATATAGAGTCTTAATCTGAAATAGTCAAAATTGCTGATGACTATGTTTAGTCATGAGCTGGGATGTGAATATCAGTTGGTGGACTAAATAAACTGTTTTCACACTGAGAGCAGCACATGTTGTCTCTCCTAGCAGACAGCGTACTTTGCATAATCCAAGGAATTAGCCAATGTTCTTGTTTTGAAGATGTGTTTTTTCTATGCTGAGGTAATTATGCAGGTGCATAACTTAACATAACTGTGGAAAGGAAGTGGACACTGCTGTTGAAAGGGAAGTGTACTTAACTGATTTATTCTTGAGCTGCTTAAAGTACACAACATCCTCTTAAAAGTGTCTTTATTGTTTAGCACTATTCATGATAATTATATTCTATTAATTAATATTCTGTGGTCTTCTGACATTCCATTTAACACAAACCAGACTTCACACTATCGAAATTCCGTATGGCAGACATGGATTTTATCTGACCATATGAAGAATGAATCATTGTATTGCCACCTTTCAAGCCTATGTTAGAGTTTAGTACTAAAAAGAGAAATTTTTTGGCGGAATATCTCTTAGAAAGAACAATATGATGTATCTATCTCCATGAGCTCAGCTTGAAAGCTGTTGATTCCTCCCTGTCACACTCCACCAGCTGCTCAGTGTTTTTTGCCTACAGTGTGGCTCGTGCTCGACAGCCATATGTCTCCTTTGCCTGAGTCTGAGGCTTGGACACAGTTTAGAATACACTTGTATAGTCCTGTCCCACATTTCAGTGAAGTACATTTTTTCCTCCCCCTGAACTGGACTAAAAATGAACTTCCACCCTGCATTTTTAGATTTTTAACTGCTGCTAAAAATATGACTTCCTCTTGTGATTGTCTTGTCTTTAAATGCTGACCACTATGTAGCTGTCAGCCGAAGAGGAAGCCTAATGAGACAGTAGAACAATACTGTGGTCAGTTTAGTCACGGAGCTTGAACATGATGCCATAAAAATGGTAAAAACCATTATTCCTCTTTCAGTATGAGAAGTGATCATGCTGTGATGACATGTTTGTTTTCACATGCAAGACAAGTTCTTACGTATCAAACAAGTTTGTTTAGGACTGTAAGAAAAAAATCAGCTTGAGTGATGTCAGCAGAGAATTTTTCATATACACATATATAAGGCTTGGCAGTATTTAGATCCCCTTTCTCTCTCTCCATCTGTTATACTTTCAGTATTTGCACCACTGAGTGGAGGGAGGCAGCCAGGGGACAGACTGTTCCAACTGCTACACCTCCTGCCTTTCACGTTTCAAACATGCCCCTCTCACCTCACACCTTCAGCTGAAGGTGCAAACCTTTTCAGTAGAAGTGTGAAGTGAATGGCAGGACACAGAGTGTATGCATGTTTGGATATGGAGTCTTTTATAAAAAATGTGTTGTTATATCGTCAAGAATGATTCTGTACTTTATAAAAGATTTTGTTTTTGTAATAGATGTCTCTGGGAGAAGATGTGACAAACAGAGAATTAACACCCAACTCTACACCTTCATGGAGCTCTGTAACCGCTTTAAGCTCTTTTCTTTTGTGTTATACAGTTGTAAAAGTCTAACTGTGCACATCCATACACAGAATTTTCCAGCAAAATTGTCTGAGAACTGGACTGTACACTACTTTCTTAATACCAAACTGTATGCAGATTAAGTTAGCAACTAGCCAGTGAAAACAATGGGACATCTCACCAGCTAAAGACCTCAATATTATGTATTATCTTATTCTATAAAGTTGGTATAAGCCAAACCAGAGATAAAAAGGTTAATTTTTACACAACATGACTCCAAATTAGCTATATTATTAGATTCAAATAGAAAAGGAATTTCAAACATGAGATCATACCTTATTTTGTAAATAAAGCTATTTCCCATCATACTGCTCGTCATATCTGAACCAGACACAAGAGGGGAAGCTGCACTTACAGACTGCAGGACTGGCCTGCATCAAGGTAAGCAGCAGAGAATGTAAACTGAGAGAAGAGAGTGTGCTTCTCTACCACTGTGCGTGTACTGGTGTGTGTCCAGGTGTGTGCGCATTTAATAGCTCATAAGTGTGTGCTTGCTTACATGCGTGCATGTGAATGCTCGGGTTAGAGCCCTCCATTAAGCTGTGTTTACAGTGTGTAGGGCCAGAGTCGCTCTCTGCCGCTTGGCCTGGCCCGGCCTCATCAATCAGGAAGACTTCCGAAGGCTTCCACCTGTGATCCCTGCCGCCTGCCAGACGGCCCATACATATGATTTCTGGGATATTACGCTTTGTAGTTGTTGTAGTAGAAGTGGTGAGATTCTTCAGATTCCTGCCTTCTGAGGTGCTTGTGATTTCCAGTCGTGTGGTTCCTGCTGTGCTGGTTTGTCATAGTTTGGAGTGAAAGCAGATATGTTGCACAGTGTGTTTTAATGTTAATCTGTACAAGTCATGCTGTTGTGAAATCAGTGAATAACCTCATGGCCTAAAATGGAGATTCCCCATGGGTTCAAATGTAAGAAAAAGACTTTCTGATAGTGATTTATGAACTTCCCATAAACTTCATTAATCTCACAGTAATCCCCAATAATATAAACAATCTGGTTTTTGTCACTATTGTGACACATTTTTCAATAAAGAGATGTGTGAAGTACAGTAATTAACAGTCATGTACTTATGACGAGACAGGGATTCTTATTCTGATACTTTTCTTCAGGCACAATTTTGAACTTGTTTGAAATGCTCTGATCTTTAATAAATAGGCTTTTATTTTGTTAATAATGAGTATTATCTGGCAAATTAAGGTTCCTTGTGGCTTTTCATGTGAGGTACAGAGCCTTTGAACACACATCCACGTGCAGCATTGAACAGATTTGCGACGGGTGTAATTAACCTTTTCTTCCCCTTCAGGTGTCGCGTGTCAGGTGTAGTGGGCGTATAACTGTGAAAAATGTTGAGATGCCTCTTTCTTCCTCTCCGTCATTGTGCATTGTGGTTGGGTAAGAATAAACTGTGCCAAAGGTGCATAACTAGAAACAAACAGCACGTGCCAAATGTGTTGTCACCACGTGTGCAGTGACGCATTAGCCGTGATTTACATGGAGGAAAGAGGAATTGTCATTTTCTGCCTCGTTTTGGGGTATTATTTTGACCAAGGAGTTGTGTCAACCGCATTTCCCTCAAAAGTGGATCATGGGAAAATACATGAACAATGTCAGGTCTTTTCTTTTGTTAATTAATGTCATGAGATACTGTGATAATTCCATGTTGTAGGCTGGCTTTGTTCTGCCTCATAGCAACAACCAATTTAATTCTAATAATATATATGATTTAACAAAGAAGCAGCAAGTAGAACATTATGTTACGTGAGGAGCCCAGTGAAAGACTTACAGTAACAATTAAGTAATTTAGTACACAATTGGTCCTGTTAACCTTATAAGTCATTATAGTTTTGTTATTTGTGGCAGACAGAACAACTCACTGTCAGAAACAAGTACTTGAGTTGAGGTAATGACTAAGAGTTAGGGATTTTAAAGTTGCTATCAATAATGTTTGTAACTGATATATCATCAATACATTCATCTGTGTAGTGGAATATCATGAAATAGAAACAGTGATACTTGTAGGACCTGTAGTTTTTGAATCATATCAGTTACCTTCTTCTGCTATAGAGGTTTTACTGTAGCTGAGTGAAGAGCAATGAACGGATAACGCTGAAAAGACTTCAACAAATACTCTTTAACAGGGTTTTAGTCTCATAGCAAATTAACAAAAAAATACATAGATGTACATGTTACACTCAGCATTCACTTTTGTTTATAATAATAACAGTAATATAACAGTCATGCTAGCAGCTCTGTGAGGCACTTCTTAGGTACGATTGGCTTTCAGAAAACACCAACATGGCAACATGCTCACAGTAACAATGCTAACATGCTGATGTTGACCAGATATAATGCGTCACTTTAGTGTGCTAAATTGTGCAAATTAGTACAAAACACAAAGTACAGCTAAAGTTGATGAAAATGTCATTAGTTTTGCAGCTATTTGGTCATTAACCAAAGTACTGGACAAATTAAAAAAAAGGCCTTTTGATTGCACTAGATAAAGTTTATCACCTAATTACAATTTATCCTGAGGGGAACATGAATATGTATGTACTGTACTTTATGGAAATCCATTCAGGCGATTGCCAGCCTCATTAGGATTCATTCTCTGGGCACCATGGATATCACATTTAGTAGCATTTCATTCAACGGTTGTAATGACATGTCACTCATTACTGAAAAACCTGATGATGCTTAGGAAAAGTCAGGACCAATGTCAGTTGGTTCCATTTTCTGGGGACCATGAATGTCCAGGAAGGACTTATCGTCAGAATGACAGAATGACTTTGCCATGCCTTGAGCCATGACACTAGTAGGCCAAAAACCTAAAAAATGTTTTAACACTGATACAGGAAAAAGATGACAATAACCCCCCAACAGAGACAGCGTGCTTTCGACAGGGCAGAGGTTATCTTCAGTCTAAAGCATTAATAATGCTGTACAATAACCAACAACCTTATCATGCTGATGATGAACGAATAAAGCTGATTGATATAGTTAACTTTATTTACATTTTTATTTAGATAAAAATGATCTCAGGCACAAACAATGACAATACCTTGACTTTGTTTATGGAGCCTCCATGCAAAAAAGTGATGTATGGCGATTGTGTCACTGGTGGAGACAGCACAGAGGTCTGCTGATAACGACAGTTTATAAAGCTCTTATCAGCAGCCCAACTGATTAATTGGTCGACCTCTACAACATAATCTTAAAGACAGAACTTCTCCTTTAAGCTGTGTTTTTATTAATTTAAATATACACAATCTGTAGGTCTTTTAGTTAGCAGGGTCCCTAAATTCTATCCTTTAACATAAAAAGATGTACAACCAACTGGGTCATTATTAATGAGTCCCTAACAATTACCCAGTTTGTTGTGTGTGTTTGTCTAATTTCCTGTAGCTGTAAATGTCAAGTGTTGTCTTTGACTGTGCTGACCTAGATGAAACCTGCAAATGAATGTCATGCATTAAAAGGGTTCTTCGTGGAAGTAGGTTGCAGTGAGAGGAACTTTTGCCTCAGCTATAACACTACAGGGAGCTTGCTATATTTATGATGGTGCAGAGAGGCTCCATAATTGTCTTGCGCTGTGCCTATTCTGCCAGATGCATGTTCCGAACAAAAGCACCACAGTTGGTTCCCTGGCAATGAGTCAAAGCAGCACAGTTTCACTTTTTACCTGCAGTTGTGACTGAGCACAGGGGCTGAAGTTTAGTTTAAAGCCATATATTTACTTTATGTGTTACCCCTCATACGCCATGCCAGTAGCAGGTTTGTCAGTATTTCAAGGACCACCTAGGATGAATTTTTTTCTCTTAGCACCACTTTCTTTCTGCTCTGGACTGTTCAAACAGGCTGACCTCGGTTGTCCACAAATGGTAGAATTTGACTGAAAAAAAGATCCACGTTTAGTTTAGTTTGACCCTAATTCAAACAAAGGTTGTTGGATTGTTTGACAGTGGGGTTTGTGATTGATCAAGAGAAACTGGATTTCTCGTAACACAACATATCTGTGTGGTGGAGATCTGTGGAAAGAAGATAGATTAAGTTTTCAGATTTCTCATTTTCGGCAACTGTGAAAACATCCAGCAAAAGCAAAGTAAATTCCACCCAACACAACACAGCTGTGGTATGGTAGTTATGGACGGGAGAACAATAAAGTAGCAGAATTTGGCACGTGAACTTTGAGTGATCGCCATGTGGCTGAAGCCCTCTCAGAGAGGAGCAGGGCTGTTGGCAGACCTAATGACAGCTTGTTTTCACTGGCCTTTCACTGTGGACAGAATGGGGAGAGGGAGGACAGGGGATGGAGAGAAAAAGAAAATAACAGTGATGAGGAGCACAAAAGAAATAGAAAGGCAAGCAGAGGGAGAAAACAGAGAAAGCACATGATAAAAGAAAAGGGTTTTAAAAAATTGTTGAGAGAAGGACTGGGGAGGGGGGCTCAGTATCTCTGGGTAGAGCTTGTTCACCCGCAGAGCCAGCCGAGGTGCGCTTGAGCAGCCTGGCTCTCTGATTGGCGGAGCGCGATGCAGCTCTCTCCCCTCCCCCCGAGAAGAAAGAGGTGCAGCAGGAACGTCAGACCCAGACAGCACAAGACTCGGCTACTGAAACAACGTTTTTCTGAAGCTCTCCCTAAGATGCAGTCTACAGAGCATCTAAGGACAGACTAGATGATAGCACAGAGCTGATCGCATACAGCAAAGAGTCTTCTACTACTGGGCTTGATTATTTATCAATCAGATTAGATTTCAGTCGATTTTCAGAGGTTTACCAGTAAGACCAGCTAGAGAAGGCAAAGCTGACGTCTAGCGCAGTTCGATTCACCGCATTGAGAAGGACGGCCGCCGGTCACCATGGGCAGGCAGGGGCATGACACCTCTGCTGCAGCTCCTGGGATGCGTATCCAGCGCTCCCAGAGCAAGATGAGCCTGTCTGCATCGTTTGAAGCACTGGCTGTCTATTTCCCCTGCATGAACTCCTTCGATGAGGAGGACGGAGGTAAGATGACATGCAGGAAAGTGTCACAGCAGCAGCAGCTGGCTGGGGGGCAGCAGAGGGAAGAGATGGATTGAGGATTAGTGGGAAGATGCAGAGGTATCAATAAGGAGAATTGGGGCAGGTTAAGAGATGTAATTTAATTAGGATGGCCGTGTAGTTTAATTAGGATAGTAGCATGATGCTTGAGCTGTGTGTTCTGTGTTGAAAGTTGATATCTATGCCTCAAGAATAGTCAATTCATCATTCAGGCTATGAATTTGTTATGGAGCACACATACTGCTTTCAACAGTGGTGGTGGTGTTAATGGTTAAACTGACTGTTTCTTTATTCTTTGAATCTGACTCAGGGAATGAAAACAAAGGATTTAGTAACTGTAATGAATCATTGTTTAGTATCTTGTGGGTGGTAGTGTTTATTTAGCTTAGGATTACTACATCGCTCTATGACTGTTGCTCCAAATTCCCTCAACAGTAGTGATGATGACTACTGCATGTGTTTATATTTACGCCTCCCAAGATTTTCTTATAATGTTCTATTCCAGTGGCAGTGGGTCAGTGTACAGAGAAAAAGAAAACGTCATTCATTTGTTACGCAGAAGATTTACTCCTTTACACCTTCACTTATCTACATATTTTCGCCTGATCGCACCAGCTTTTTTTAGCCACACACTTGTAGTCACACTTCCACTGTTGGCCACTGAGCAGCTCCACTCTGGCCAAGGCCGAGATTTGAGGCCAGTGACCTGGTGACGAGCCAGTTTGTCAAACTTTTAGGCCACTGCTGCTTCATGCTTGACAGATACTTGGCTGCCACATTCTCCAACCGGTGATGTTAATGCTCCTGTCTTTGGCACATTGACCTTATCTGTCATTGCCTTGTATGTGTGTGATTTATATGTATGTGAACAGGATTTTGGAGACATGGTCTTTAAAGTCTAAGCCATGGTGTTTTCATGGATCAATCTATTGCAAACATTTCAGCAGCCTTTGGTTGTTGCATGTTATGTAAAGGTATTATTTTATAAGGTCGCAGTTTTTTCGATGTCATAGTAAGGATGTATCTATGATTTTAATCAGCAGCATAAATGCTAATATATGCATCACATCATTTGTGCAACAAAGTGGGAAAACTGATTTCCCTTGCTTTCAACGGTGTGTTTTTAATGGTGATTGATAACATCCGGCCACTGATTGGCAGAGGAGGTCTATGAGCTGCGGATTGCTGTAGACGTCAGAGACGACCTCTGTGGCTTTGTCTACTATTGTAATGTGTGAAGAGCAGGAAGAGGAGGCGGAGGCCGCCAGCTGAATAACTGAGATTTCAAGGCTGAAAGGCTTCACGCCTGTGTATGCCTGTGTGAGATAGGACACAGGACATTTCTCTTCTCTTCCTCTACAAGAAAAGGCAGGAGAGAGGAGGAAGAGTGAAGACAGCAGGCCCCACAAAAGGCCTGTAATGATGCTGGGTTAGGATCAACAAACTGGGAAGTTATTAAGTGAAAGTTACAGTAAGGTCAATGGATAGCTGATTGTTTCATGACTTTACACCTCGGGGTTGCAAATGGCGAGCTGTCGGTAACTCATTATTACTTTCTTCTGGCTTTGCGGTGATTATCTGACCTCTGGGAAATAACACGATGCCTTCATTTTGCATTAATTTGATTACGGATAAGAAAAAAAGAACATTGCATAACTAAAATATGTGCAACAAAATTTAGTAATGCTTGGATGGATTAGCGTTTGACTATAGCCATGCACTATTTCATGTTTAAACTTAGAGATTATAGATATATTTCAGGTGCTAACATACCAGTTTAAAAGAACTAAATGGCTGTTAAAAAATAAAAAAAAAATATTTTTTTTTTTTTTTTTTTTTTTTTTTTTTTTTTTTTATTTTTTTTTTTTTTTTTTTTTTAATAAAAAAAAATTAAAAAAAAGTGGGGGGTGTGGGTGTGTGTGTGTGTGTGTGTGTGTGTGTGTGTGTGTGTGTGTGTGTGTGTGTGTGTGTGTGTGTGTGTGTGTGTGTGTGTGTGTGTGTGTGTGTGTGTGTGTGTGTGTGTGTGTGCTGGTTGCCAGGCGTGTGTCTGGTGGTGGAGCATTCATACTGTTGTGTAGGTATGTGGACCACAGGCGCAGCCACGTGGCCCTGCACGTAGGCTGTCAGGGAGGCTGGGTGGAGATGAGCAGCGGCAGCAGGGCTAATGGGTGGAGTCAGCTGTCGTCTTGGATCAGTTAGGATGGGAGGCAGACGCTGGATGTTTATAGGTGGAGCATGGACTCACTAAGGCTCCCACAAGACCCCCGTAGGCAGTCGGTAGCACAGACCAGAGGAGAGCTGTGCGTGTTGTTCAACTGATACACAAAGAGCCATCATTCTGTAGAGCCTGTTTGATTGTCACAGTGAAATTGCAGCGATCCTTCCCACAATAAGCTATACTCATGTCTTAGTATGGAGATACATTTCCATTCACAAAGTTGTCTTTGTAAATGGTTTTCCATGAGCCAATGAAAGCACAGGTAATTTAATAGTCCATGTAAAACTCGCTGAATGAGTCACAAAGTAATTCAGAGTCATAGACTGACAGTCTTTCTCTCTCTCTCTCTCCCTCTCTCCTCCTTTGCGTGTGTCATTGTGCGTGCAGAAGCGGGAGGTAAGAAGTTACGCAGCACGATCCAGAGGAGTACAGAGACGGGCCTGGCAGTGGAGATGAGGAGCAGGATGACTCGGCAGGCCAGCCGGGAGTCCACAGACGGCAGCATGAACAGCTACAGCTCCGAGGGAAAGTAAGGAGACAGTTTGTGCATATACAGCAAACTCTGAAAACTCCATTATATTACTCATATTAGGCCTCACTCTGCCTTATCCTCGTGACATTTCATAAGCTACAGCTTTGTCTTATATCAGCAGAACTGTTCCTTTTGTCTCCGTGGTAACCAGTGTGTCTTTCTCTGTTTCAGTCTCATCTTCCCCGGTGTGAGGCTCTCCTCAGATGCCCAGTTCAGTGACTTCCTGGATGGTCTCGGCCCCGCCCAGCTGGTTGGACGACAGACGTTGGCTACTCCACCTATGGGTGAGGGCAACAATCCCTTTAATCAATTTATTTCCATGGTAGCTTAGAAATGTTAGTAAAGCAGAGTGAATCATCCTGTGAAACATACATGATTTAACTTATATATATATTATACTTTATATACTGATAAATATTGTGTGCTAAAAGTTGACTTTTTGTTAATCAGGTGACATTCAGATCGGTATGGTGGACAAGAAAGGAGCACTGGAGGTGGAGATCATCAGAGCCCGTAGCCTTGTGGGAAAACCAGGTTCCAAGGCACTGCCAGGTAATTTAAGCTCATTGTCAAAGCCAATTACACACTTATCTCATCAAGTCTAAGTAAATGTTGATATATGACGAATAAAAAGGATGAAAGAACATGTTTCTGTTGGATAAGTATAAATATTCTCGCCTCTCCTCTCTTCTCAGCACCATATGTAAAGGTCTACCTTTTGGAAAATGGAGTCTGCATAGCCAAAAAGAAAACAAAAGTAGCAAGAAAAACCTTGGATCCTCTTTACCAGCAGCAACTGCCGTTTGAGGAGAGTCCGGGAGGGAAGGTTTTACAGGTAAGAGAGGTCTCACAGTAATTAAAACAGAAATTCAGAATCAATCTTACTTAAACAACTTCACTTCTCCCTGTTTAAATTTGTCTCTTCCTTTTGATTAATTTCTTTTTCTGCGTTGTTCTCTGCAGGTCATTGTTTGGGGCGACTACGGACGTATGGACCATAAATCATTCATGGGAGCAGTTCAGATACTGTTAGATGAGCTGGACCTGTCCAACATGGTGATTGGCTGGTTCAAGCTCTTTCCTCCTTCCTCACTGGTGGACCCTACTCTGGCCCCACTGACAAGAAGAGCTTCCCAATCCTCTCTGGACAGTTTCTCTCGATCATAGCAGCGTGTGGACTGATAGCGTTGTTGTAGCAGCCAGTGTTGCGATTACAGGTCACGCCCCCCGGTTACACTGCATGCTTGATGTTGTGTCTTCTGAGCCTGTTTCTAGGGGTGCAAACGTGATCCTGTGTTTTAAGCAAAAACGTCGCGCACATTGTGCACGTGGCGAAGCGTGTTGCAAGCGCCTGGCGGCCGGGATTGCCGGGTGTTGTTGTTGTTGTTTGGAGGAAGCTGGAATGAACTCCTTAGCACGAGGAATCTGTCAGTTCCAGGTTTCCATCCAATTCGAAGCCATGGGGGTCAGTACTGGGAACCGCTAAAAGAGTTCTACAGAAGCCCTTTTCGAATGAAAAATAAATGTTTTGCTTTGATTTTTTTTTTGTTTTGTTTTCATTTATTTTCTTTTTTTTCTTTTAATGTCAATGTACTTGTATCTGAAAGGGGAGACAATGTTTCTAACCAGATGCTTGGTCATGCCACGCCAACAGACCTAGCTGTGTAGATGGAGTTTTGGAGACCATCACTTTCGGTGAGGTGTGTCCCAGCTTGTATCCACACTCCCCCACCCCCCACCCCCCGCCCCCCCAAAAAATGCCCCACATACTCTAGGTTTATGTACTGAATCAAACCGTACTGGTACCACCAGAAAGACTTCAAAGTTAATCAGAGGCAATACTGAAGTGGCTACGATCAACACTCCAGAATATACAGTAACAATCCAAACCCCATGAAAAGATGTACAATCTACCATCATTATTTCTCTGTTGATATATTGTATGAAAATTAAATGAGAAAAAAGTATTTTTTTTCCTTTTTAGTTCATTTGCATGGACACAAATTTAGCTGAATTAAAAAAAGAAAAGAAAATTATTTTCTTGAGGCTGCAACTTGCAAAAAAGATGAAGAAAAATAAATAAAACAGATCAGCCATTTTCAACAATTTATATTATTTTTAAAGATAAATTTCACTAGTGCATGGTTTTCAAGGGGAGTGAATGCAACATCATGATTAAAAAAAAAGACATTGTTTATCATTCTTTAGACCATTCATGAGTCTGTGTTTTGCAGACATGCAGATAAGGGAAACTTAAAGGAAACTTTTGGAGTTATTTAACAGAAAATGTTTATGTGACAAAAAGTGATAATGAGAATAAATGTAAATTATTTATTTCATTGTAAAAGGCACACGCCTTATAAAGATAAACATTATGTGCAAATTGTACATGTTTCTCTTTTTCTTCCTTGTCCCAGGGTACTTCTCATTGTACTATTCATTGCTACCATTGTTCAGTCCCCTGATATTGTCCAGATTTTAGGACTGTTGGTTATTTTACAGTTCTGTATTGTTTCAGTATGTATTTTATTTTGGATTTGATTTGTTTAACAAGCATGTTGAAAAGGATTTTCTGCAACATGGCTTGGGCACACCTTACAGTAACTCAGCATGTTTTGATAAAGATGATATTTGGAATTTTTGCAGTTTCTTGTACAGTGCATGTCAACTTCATTACTTTTCTCCCTCACTTTAAATTGAACTCTACAGCAAATTAGTTCTTGGTCTTCCCACGGCCAATTATTGAAGTTTTAACAAAAACATTCCACCCCAAGGTCATATTTTCTTTCAGGTTTTTGAGAAAAAAAAAGTGACAAGGAAAATATTTTATATTTAATGGAGGTTGACGAAACAGTTGTGATTGCAAGTGTATTTTATTTCAGTATTGTTGACGAACATGCAAAAATAATCTGTATTGGTACAGCAAGAAGTCTATACCTAATCAAGAGGCAGCAAAGATGCAAGAGATGTATGTTGCTGTGGTTCAATTTTACAGGCACTGTTTGTGAAGATGAGCTAATCACAAGTTCAAATAACAAGGGATATTGCCACAGAAAATGTTTTTTTCTTGTTTTAATGAAAATGAAATTAATTTACTATATTTTTGTTAGTTTTATTTAAAAGCCAAGACCAGTTTATTTTTTATTTTCTATTTTTAGTAATTATAAATACTTCTCATGTCTGGGAAGTATATGAATCTTATAGTTGCAGTATGTCTGAATGAAATTGAACTGAGGCATTATTCCTTTTCCATATGACGATAAAGCGTTTTAATGTCCAAGAAAACCTTGTCGCTGTAACAAGCTACAGTATATATTTTCATTTTCATTTTCATTGTACATACCTTTAGATGTCAGAATTTGAATAAACATGCTACCATGAATAGATTGATAGACTCTCTTGGAACAGGAAAAATGCCTCACATGATGACAAAGACATATGTTATTTATCCTTTTGAATGCCTTTTAATTTTCTCTTTTTGGTGCAATGTGTTAATGCCAAGGCTATGTCTTGGTTAAGTATGGTTGAGTACAGAGATTTATGTAAGTTATTTTTCAAATTAAAAATAAAAAATTGATATTACACTGATGTCAAGTGTTCGGTGATGATGAGATTAACACATACCCCCCCCACACACACTCACTCACTCACACACACACACACACACACACACACACACACACACACACACATACGAGTGTAACATGCAGTATGTAATTGTTAAAGGGATGCTCCAGCAATCAGTAAAAGTAGTAAAAATAGTAGTATTTTAGTATTTTTTTACAGTAGTATTTTTTCCTTTTACATTAGGAAAAAAAGTATATAGTTAAAATCAATACAGCAGAGGTTGAGAAATCCTGATTATTTGTCCCTAGTATGGGTCAAAACACTTGATCCTACAATTCCCATAATGCAATTTTTGTCCCCTGCCAGGTGAACAGTCACATCTTTCAAACTCCATGCCCCACTGTCTAATGCACACAAATGTAGGCCAACTCCCTTTAATGAGTAAATTGGACCCCTTTAATGGAAAATGTAAGTAAGTTAAGTGTGTTAGCAGCAAACAGGCTGATGGGACTGTCACTAGCTTTGTCTGTATTTAATAAACTAAAGTATCGGACACATTGAAACTCTGACCTGACGCCAGATGAAAAGCCAGGGAATAATCAAAGTAATTACAATTCATCCAGATGGATACATGTATGTACACAATTTGATGGCATTTAGTAGATAGACTTTTGAAATATTTCAGTCTGAACCAAAGTGTTGGACAGACAGATTGACACTGTCATTGTCATTGCTGGAGCCACACAGCTAGCATGGCTTACTGTAACAAGTAACCCCTTAGTGTTTACGTTAGGTAATTTGTGTTGCAATGCAGTAAAATTATAAAGCAACATAAAAGATTCTCAGTTTGAAGCTTTTCACTCTTTCACTTAGTTTGTTTAGGTCACTGTATGCCAGTTTCACAGACCACTCAAGAACCTACACTCTGACTCTTTTCACAAGCAGCTTTCCAAACTGCTGACGTCAAGACCCTGCTATCAACCAACTATTATTTCTCTGTTCAAAGTTCCCTATCTGAATCCCTTGAAAGCAGAGCTCAACTTTGATTATTATAGTGCAATTCAATAACTTGTCATACAATATGACCAATGAACTTCAAAATCCTAACCCTGATGTTTCCTGTTATTGTGAACAGCAGTCTACTGTCACCTTCTCCTTTTAAAGCTTTTGAATGTGAAACACTGGGATGTCTTAAGGTGTAGCCTATACACCAAGTAGTCTGAACTTTTTCACGACATTAGTGGCCAGTATCTGTAGCCTTGCAGTCCTCAACAAAATACTTGATTTTCACACCAAAAGCACAGGTCTCACACACTGGCCTCATATTCGCTTCTGTGTGCTTCTGCTTTTGGTTGAAAATAGGGATGACTGGGAAATGACGAATGACTGAGGTCTGAGGGGACGGAAGAGTTCCTGTTTATGCCGTATTTAAAGAGACTGCAAACAACAAGTTAGACTGACTACAGAGATGTATGTAGACTATCTCTGAAGCAACCATTTAACAGTTACAAACAACCTCTATATGGCAGGTTTTTAATGTTCACATATACAGCTTTTTGACATTCAAATACTGTATATCTCTTGCAATTATTGGTTAATTTTTGTTAGTGTGGCTGATGCACTCCAGTGTTGGGTCCCTCAGGATGCTACTCTCATTGACTGCAATAAAACAGAGCCTCAAGGATATGGGTTATCTGGCTGTGGATGTTTTTATAACCGGTAACAGGAATGGCTTTCAAAGAAGTCTCATCCTCCTCTTCACGTGTAGCTTTTCCAGCCTCGTGCTCAGCTCCCTGCTCCTCCTATACCTCCTCTTCACCCTGAACTATGAGCTAGCAGTGGCTGGAGGGATTGCTGGCTGCTTTGGGACACTACTGACAGTTGCCCTCTTCCTGTCAAAGAAAGTAAGGTGTTTGGGGACTCTATTTGTGATCTCTATTTTCATGAAGAAGAGTCGGAACCTGCTCCTGACCGCTGGGACCAGTTTAGTGGTTCTTAGAAACATCCGCAACACCTTGGAGAACCTCACAGGCCTGGTCAGGAGTATGATTTGCAACCTGAAGGCGAAGAAAGCAGCCATCATTGCTCCATTCAGCAACTATGTGAAGATGTTGAAGTGGCTAGGGAACATGCTCAAGGGGGTTACAGACTTAGGGGTTTTGAACCTTGACTCTCAACTCAAGGTTTCACCCAGGCTGGAATCCGAACAATTCAGGGAGAGGCTCACTGAAGCAGAGCAGAAGCTGAATGAAACTGTAAAGTATGTACAGTCCATTATGAATACACTCTCCTCTGTGACCGACAGGCTGTTTCCTGCCATCAGCTTCCTCGTGCTCATGATGTTTATAGCACTGCACATAAAAAGATTCTGCAATGACATGAAATACGAAAACCGGTTCATCAGCAGCAAATTTGTTAATTTTGACAAGAAGCAGAAGGCGGAAGGAAAGCCCCACGTCCTCCCCCTCACACCAGAGGAAGAGAAGCTGTACACTACCGTCCCCTCCACCCGTCCCACCACCAGAGAAGGGAGAGCTATGCTGAAATTTGGCGTTCCAGTTGTCTCCCATGTTGTATCTTGGGCCCTTTTTATAACTGTGGATGCCTTATTGTACTGTTTTGTTGACATTGTAACAACAAAGTTATCAGAGCTGGAACCATTCCATGTCCCACTGTTAATGAGCATCACAGTAAGTATATTTGTGAAAGACCCCCTGCTACCTTTGTGCATTTCCAATACTTGCTCCAGCCACTGAATGCTAATTTATTTATCTTCTCAGGGGATTGCAACTTTAATAGGTATACCATTTGGCGAGGAAAACCATCAAAAAGACTTTTCCTACTTTGTGACCCTATTTGAGAAGAAGTGTCTTCCTAAACCCAAGCTGCTGCTCTATAACTCTGTTGTTCCTTTGGCTGTCATCCTACTCACCCTACTCATTATGGCGCTGATGGCTGCCAAAGTGGCCCAGCTCAGGCTGATGGTCTGTGAGCAATTCTTCTCCAACACTGCGGAGGCCAGAGTGGAATACCTGCACGCCAAAATCCTAAGGAAGAGACTAAAAAAGAGGATTTGCCACCACCTCACATCACTCTATCATAAGGTGTGTATTACTGAATATCACTAGTAAAGTTTCTAAATCTGTGTGTATAATGCATAATAGTGAGTATTTTGTTTTCTCTTTTCAGCCACATTTCTGGTGCCCTCTGCTCTTTAGGCCTAAAGAGAATCCACAAAGTGTCGTGTGAGGAATATCTTTTTATCTTTCTGCTGCATGATTTACATTACAAACACAAGTAAGAAAGGACAGTTTTGACCAATGGATTATATACCTCAGTGGTCCCATTAAAGAATCATGTACATATTCTTAATTTAACATTACCTCTGCCAAAAAAATCCCTAAAAATGAAATAAAGTCAAGTAGGTTCATTGCACAAAGGTGGCTATGGCTAAGCTATACAGTTTGTCTAAGATCAAACAATTACTGGTCAAACCTCCACTATGTACTGTAGGGCTCCACTTTGTACCTCTCTGGAAGAAAATTGTGTCTTCAGCTACATCTCTTGTTGTGGCTAATGCAACATTGTTTGTAGATCTGATTTGATAGTGTTGATCATAATAATCTGTTACATCAGTGGCTTTCCGTTATTTTTGATAAATCTGCTTACAGCTGGTTCAAATCAGATCTTTCTGGTAGACTGTTGTTGTAGATGGTTTCAAGTCCCCAGATGGTTGATAAAGGTGTTCCACATTAATAGGCCTTGTACTATTTACTCTATATTGTACATAAAAACTATTTATTTTCCTAATGAACATGGGAAATTTTTATGCAGATGATACCAACTTATTTTTTTTACACCATGCCACTACCTCCAGCTGTGACCTGTGCAATGTTCCACATCAATCACACCTGTATATAAAAAGCTGTATATAGTGTACATATAACTCTTATTCTATTTTTTTCTATTTTCAGAAAACAAATCTTGTATTTATTCTATTCTATGTTTTATTTAATGTATAATTTAATTTAATGTGTATCTGTGTAATCTGTGGCTGTGTTTATCAGGAGCTGCTGAAGTGTGAAATAAAGTTTATCGTAACTTGTCTTATTTTCCAGTCGGCTCTAGGTTACAGTCTGCTTTTGACCAGACCTCTTTTGTTAATTTAAAGCTTGTTCTAAACTCCCAAAAAATTTAATGTATGCATCTCCCAGGAGCACAACACTACTGTGCTACAAATAATGGAAACTGAACAGATACAGAACAGCATACAGCGCTTTTTTCCAGTTTCAAAAGAGGAAACCATTACACTATTTACTGTGTTATCTACACTGGATTCTGTCTGCAAATTGAACAATAATAACACTAGATCACAGACCAGGATAGATTTAAAAGTTCCTCATACCAACTTTGCACCTTACAATTGGCATGAACTGAACAGGGATTTTAAACTTCTACTTGAACTAATATTTGTGACTGTTTTAGTGTATGTGTTTTGTGTTTGTGACTGAATTGCCCTGTGATAATGTATAAATGCTTTTTTAAATTTTCTATATTACATTTCATGAGATATTTTTTAACAATACATGTGCCACTCAAAAACTGTGCCCAATTACTTGTGTATAGCTGCAGTATATCATTGTTATTCATCAGAATGCTCTAGTAGTTTATTAAGTTATATCATATTACATAACAGGTCAGTCTGCTAATTGACCATAATGATTCCTGGTAACCATGGAAAATGGTCTGTAGTAGTAACTGATAATAGCCAACCAATGAATCAAGAAATTATAATTTAATTCAGTTTAGCCTCAATGAACACTCAGCAACTAGAAATGTCCTTTTTTCTTGTCAGAGTTATTACACACATTATATTACATCATGTTCATTATATAACAAGGCAGATGACAGTATTCTATGATGAATCTACCCAAACAGTGAGCGTAATCCATGAGATAACTAATACTAACCAAATATTCACAGTATATAAAAAAAAAGTTCTTGTTGGAGGCATTTAAATAAACTACTTGTATGTTTTATTTTACATTATACCTCAAGTTTAGGTTTGCAGTTATGGATTATGGACTGTATTTGTCTTAGAGCACCAAACAGCTTCTCATAAGCTAAACTACAGAGGCAGGCTTCTGTATTTTACCTCTATGTATAATGCTTCCCTGCAGAGTGTAGAAGAGCGATATTTCATCAGTCAGCACATTGAAATTGGTCTAAATGAGTAGAATTTGAATGAAGAAATTACTTAATATATTGCACTCTCATATGTGGTCAAAGCAATGACATTCCAGTTTGAATTAAGTTTTTTCAACTTTGCTAAAATAACTGACGTTGACATAGTAATATGAATGGAATTATGTTGATTCAGTATGAATTATTACATAAACTTTATTCCATTAAAAAATGTATTCGTCCTTGATATTCAAAAACTACAATTGTTCAATAGACATACTTCACCATTTTCACACGGTCTCGATTGTAAAATCCCACACCATCCCTTCCATTGTCAGAGGAAAGAGGAAGGAAGTGGTACAGCTCAAGGATGAGTAGGCCTTCTCCTGTGACTCACACACTGCCACTGACCCGTGTGGCAACCTGATAAGCTCACATTATGTCTCAACTAGCCCTGTGGCATAATACCACGCCAGCATGCCAGCCCAATGGGAAGCTGCCACATGATGCTCGGTGACAGCCACAGACCTTTTTACCATGGGAAGGAATGAATGCAGTCCATACATGGGCATAGATGGTGTGCATATGATAATGTGTGATCCCGCTGAATATGCAAATACCGAGTCCATCTGGGTCAACAAAGTAAATCTTAATACTTGTGTCACTGCATTTTAAGGAATATCTCATCTAAAGGAAGGGTGCTTTTGGGTGAAAAACATCAGTCCTGTTACCAATGGCAACAACCATTCAGGAAAATGGGAACATTTAAAAAATGCCCAGTAAGACAGGAATAAGGCACATTCCCAACTAAAGCCAGTTTTAAAAAATAATTTTGTAATATGTTGTGTGTCAATATAAAAGTCAGTATAAAAATGATGAAAGATCTCTTTTTCTACATTTGCTGTTTTTACATTTCCTTTCCTTACAGCGAATTTCTTGATTGCATAATGTATGTTAGAGCAAATATAATTTCCAGCAGCACAGTGGGTTCTACTGACCTGTGTACTGAGCAGAGCTGACCTGGAAACCACACACAGTTGAACAAATATAACAAAGGTATTATCTGCCAACAGTACGTTGACCTTGGTGTTGATCAGAGTTGACCTAAAGATCAATCACCGCTTTTACTGCACACAGTGATTTAAATTACTGAATAATATATGCATGACAAACAAAAAATTGTTAAAACAAGTCACATGTAGAAGCCACTCCGAGCAGGTTTATCAGTGAGACAGCATTCAGTTGTTATGGTAGCTCCTGGATTGTACTGGAGACACACAGCTGGAGATTCAAAGTGCCTTTCATGTTCTGGGTCAGTTCTTCATACAGAAATGACTTTGCCTTCATAGGGCTTTCTGATGACAGCTGTAGGTTCCCCCACCTGCAGGCCAAATACAAAGCAAAAAGAAGGCTTAAGTGAACTCATTGTACAGTACCTCATCAGGATCTAGTTGCTTTAAGTTCAACATAAATCAGAATTTCAGCCCTGATTAACACAAAGGCAGTCTTTAGGTGTTTCATGTATGCTTTATGAACAACAAAGTTTCAGGTCTTCATATGAACCCAGAGCCAGCAAGCGGTTGGCTAAGCTTAGCTTGTTGTTTTGGTCACTTGGGGGGCAACAGAAATAAGTTGTGAACAACACTGACATACCTGTTTATAGTGTACAGTTATTTCACTGAAAACAGCTGCCTGCCTTTGGCTAAAAATGACTCCATCAGAGTTAACTAAAACAGTGACGTTTCAGAACCAACCAAAACAATAAGCTGAAAGATGCTAAATAAGAGCTGTAGAGCTGAGGGGAAATGTAGGTTCGTCACTACGAGCAACTTATTTCACATTACAAATATGATTTTTGATTATAATAATTATATAGATTATTAACAGTATAAATAAATATTGCACACACAATCAATACTGCATATTGTTTTACTAGCTTAAAAAAAATCCCATTTGAGTTTGACACTCAAATAAAATGTGTTGAATTTTACGCACAAAATAGCAAATAGGGAGTGATTTCTGAAACACATGGGGGACCAGAGTGCAGTTGTAACATTTCACTAATTGAGGTGTTATTTAATGAAACCTCGTGGGGCTTGACTGACCTGATCCCTTTGCTTGATTCTTTTGTAAACAAATTCAGAGAAGGGTTTTCTGTGGATGAATTTGCCATGCCCTGGTGACACCGTTAACCGCCCCTGCTCATAGACCACTTTGCCTCCAGAGATGGTGATGACGGGGACACCGTGGCACTCCATGC
Source organism: Dicentrarchus labrax (assembly GCF_905237075.1). Lineage (NCBI taxonomy): Eukaryota > Metazoa > Chordata > Actinopteri > Moronidae > Dicentrarchus > Dicentrarchus labrax. The sequence continues at coordinate 22,661,846 of NW_026136707.1, forward strand.
CCTCGAAGATGTTGTAGTCCACAGCCTGGTGGTGGGTCTTGGCCGATATCTTCCTACCGAGACACAAAAATACAACTACAGGTTTGCAAAAAGCTACTACTAAGAACTACTTCAGAACGAAACTTCTTTATCACATCTAGCCTTTGTGATAAGTGAAGTAATCACTGCATGCTTTCTGAATACCAAGCTGAAAAAAGAAAACATAGACCGATTGTGAATCCTTAATGCCCCCATTCTAGTCTGAAACTGATTGAATCAGGCCAAGATGTACTCGTACACAGCACTGAGTTACAGCGGCTCACTTACTTTGCAGCAACACGCAATATAATATAATGTATTATTTACAATGTTTGCTCATGTGATGCTCTCCTCTCTAAAAAGGCTGGAATGAAATGCTGAATACGAATGAATAAGAGACTCAGGACAGGCACCAATTTCAAGTCTTTACCCAAACAGATTTAGCATGGCTGCAACAGAGTGTATTGGCTAAAATGATTAAAATACTTTAAATGATTTATCTAAAAGCACTCAAGGTAAATGTATCTCTGGCAGGAAAAGCTTTATTCAAGATTTATGTAAAACTCATAATTCAATACTCTTTCTTGTACTGTACTGTACTATGCTACTGCTATCTGCCCCCAACTACATTTGTACTTTGAGTATTTTGTATGCTACCTATACGTCTACTCATTCTACTACAGCAATAGTTTCTAGTTATCTCGCAAAATAAAAGTGTACATGCAAGACATATTGTTAGAGAACAAACTACCACACCATATATATACACAGTACGTTGGTCCCTCCACCTTGACCCACAACGATAAAATCCTGCTCATTAATCTACCACTCACAAGGGGACATTAGCCTGCATAAGAGCATGTACAGTGTACTTTTATCACTAGCAGATACAGGGCAACATTAGAATTCCTTTAGAGTCAGTTGAGTTTCTGTCCACTTGACGAATCTAAGTCTAATATTTAGTCTCCTTTTAGCTTATGTGTTTGGCTCCACTATCTAAATATTCTGCTGCAAGATGCTGCACTGTGTTATCTAACTAGCTAGCTACTTTATCTGTCTGTCTGGGCAGGTAGAATACAGTGGGGGTTTAAAGCCAGTTTGCTGAAAACAGCTGTCTGCACTGGCCAAAAACGACACTAAGAGCAAGAAACTGTGACATTACGGGCCATAAAACCAAAACACTGAAAGACACAAAAACATTGTGTGGAGCTGACTGATTAAAGCTGCTTTAGGTAAAGAACCTATGTACAGTACCCTGGCATGTACTAGTGTAATAGTAGTAGTAGTAGTAAGAACTTAATGTAGTTTCAAGCACATTCCCATTGGGGTGGTTGAAGGGCTTTCTGGAAAATGTAGAGAATCTATTAGAGAGAAATCCAATAACAACACTTCACAGTAAAATAATCAAATGCTCTGCACAGTACATATTGATGATGTCTAACCAATACACCATATCTGAGTGAAAAGACTAAATCAGCGGGAAACAGTGAAATAAGTCTGACTCAGCCGGTTCCATGAAACACATTGAATGTCTTTTTCATTTTTTTTTTTTTTTGCGAGCCCTCTTTTACCCCCCATTCACACATGCACATTTCCTGTTGATTTGTAAAGCCAGACACCATGCCTAGCATGCACTGACAAAAACAAGATGTGTCCTCATTATTCAAGTAGCCTAATTATGAGACACAAGGCAATTGACTGAGTTTTTCTGGTTATGCAACTGTTTGTGGCCCCTGGTCCCCGGATGTTATGAAGCGACACATACGCTGAGGGCAATTAATTACACAGTTTCACAGATGAGTTCACGGCGGCAGCAATCAAACATGAGGCGCTCTCATGCTTGAAAGGCATTATAACATCCGCAAACATGCACACAGGGTAAAGACAGGATACAGTAGAACACACAGGTGATGTCCGAGGACAAGTAGATCAAAACAATGTAAACTCCTCAGCGGTCAGAGGCGTGAAGGTATCAGGTCTCAAGCTTTCTTGATGTTACCAGGGAATTCATTTACAGCAAATTACACTGGGGTGTAATGTGTTCTTCTCCAATTCACATCAGCGGTTAGTGACTTCCCTGAGGGGCTCAGCCCAGATTCTCCAGCTAACAGAGCAGTGCAGTGCCATTCTGGGTTATATAAGCCGGAGTGTGCTACAGTACGCAAGCTACTGGAATGCAAACTGTCCTCTGTGCCTGCATCTGTGCATGTGCTCCACAGAACAGCATATTGTCCTCCATATCTGGGACTTTGTTAGAATCTTAAGAAAAAGGAAAGAAACACTCACATGATCTGTTTTTATACACAGCCGTATGATACCCTGAGCCAGTTACTGAAAATAGCCTTAATGCTGTGTGTTCTGTACTATGAAAATTGGTTTAGCTCCCACGTAAAATATTCGTCATCTTTAAGATCCTCACCATGACCCATCAGCACCGTCCCACTGATGCTGTGCGCATCAAGCTTATGTAAGTGTGTTAAAATCCTTCCCTAAAAAATACCCAAACATGGAAAAGAATGAATCATTCCAACAGTCTTTTTTAATGACTGATGAATATGATTCATATGCAAATGGTGTTATGCTTTAATTTGCAGCTGTAGATTAGTAATGACATACCCTGACTTCTGGATAGTGCGTAATCAGCTTAAGTGGTGGGTTAGTGTCTGTGTGTGTGTTGAGGTGGCACAAGATGAAAGATGCATCATTTCTCTTTTTAGTTGCCTGTATCTATAGCCTGCATGTTTCACTGCTAAACTTTATAAACCTTATCTTATTCAACCAAATACTTGACAGCCTGAAGACATGCTTTCAAGTTTGCCCAATGTTTCAGCAGCACCATCTGCAGTTGAGGCAGCTGATAGCACTGGTAGAAATGTTTCGCTTAATACTGAGAGATAAGAGAGCATTCGGAATGTGCATTTGAGTCGTACACATTAAAAACTGAGAGCTTTCTTTTCCTGCTCTGTTTCAAAAGCTTTCCCCGATACTGCTGAATGGCTGGAGTCGGGCCCTCACCTTGTCATCTTGGGGTCCCATAGAACCACATCAGCATCCGAGTTCTTGGCAATGCGGCCTTTCTGCGGGTAGAAGTTGAAGATTTTCGCTGCGTTGCTGCTGGTGACAGCTACAAATCGATTTTCGTCCATTTTGCCACTGTGCTGAGGGGGGGAAATGCAGAAAGGGGCCGATTTGAGTAAGGGGCCACAGTGGATGACAACAAAATACAGAATTAGCAGACTAAAGGTCAGAGCGTAACTGTCAAGCAGGCAACTAATTTACGCCAAAATATCATCTAATGTGTGATGTGTAAGCACTGTTGCATGCGGTAAATCTTTCCAGTGGCCTTGGGGCAGCCGAGTTGAGGAAAATGCAGCGTCTGCTCTCTGCAGCAATCTGCAGCTCCCACACTTTATTACCTTTTCTGTTTGTATTGTAGAAAAAGAGACTTCAATGAAGTACTATTAGTACAGGTGTGTATTTAGAATAATTAGAGTTGATACATTTTTACACACATTTTACCACATTAAACTGCATGGTATAAATTCCTGTTGTTGCGTAGATGGGAGCCAAGCCATGTCCAATCTTCGTGACTTGATATTAAAAGGGGCCCACGTAGGAGCCTTATCATTTTATGTGACACTGTGCCTAAATGATGCATATTCCCCAATAATTTGGCCTCCATACACGATGAGTAATCAGCTCACTATACATCAGAGTATCAAGCTGACACAAGATATTTGCAAACAGGGACTTTTAATTTTAAAGGCACAATTTAATTTGTGGTTATGTTGCCATTTGCCCTGTTTTATGCATTTTTTTCTATTTAGCCCACTGCAGCACCACTGCAAAAAGTGTAATTACACAGGTAATGACAGGAAGCTGCATAATATCTGTTGCTAGCAGCTCACACTTCTGCTGTTTCAGACTCAGCGTTGACTGATGAATTGCATTCATGTGATTGGGACGTACCACTCCTTTCTCCCAGATGACAGACATCCTGTCCTCCACTCCGTTCACTCCGTTGGGGATCTTGGTGAAGTCGTCTTTGCCAAGAGCCTTCTGGCACACAGAGAAGGTGCAGTTGTCTGTCCCTGTCACGCTGAGATCATCACTAGCACATTCGACAGATAAACACATTTACGGATGAATGACATAGTCCATTCTGGGATGGACAAATAAAATACAGAACAAATACTAAAAGTCATAATTATTTAGTCATCATTGAGGCTCACTTAATATGCAAATTAGTCCATTTGCGCAAATTCTAGCCTTTATTACATTTCCACGTCAGCTTCACCATCTTTTCCTCTGCCCCCCTTCAACAGTCTTATCAGAACAAATTGCTCCAAAACATAAATGTTCAATTACAAATATAGACACTTCACTAGCACTTTCATGAGATTTTTTTCATCTGTGATGACATTACTGGTTGGTTGCTACATTTTTAGTTCCACCTACTTGGCCAGTAGGTCCATGAGGTACCCAGGGGTGCTGGGGTCAGGTCTGAGTGGAGGACCCATGACAAAAGCAGCAGCATGGGCCCACTCTTTGTGCCAGTAATGAGTACCGTCTGTACCCAATCCAGCTGCAATAGGCTCCCCGAACACCACACGCCCTGTAGAGAGAGAAAAACACTAAATAAATAAAAAAATTAAAGTTGTTAAGAAATTTCTCTTTGTACTGTTTCAGGGGTCACATGATGACACCTGCTGCTGAAACTTCAGAAACAGCCTTGGGTTCAGAATCTTTTCAAAGGTTTTTCCACCAAGACAAGAAGAAAAATCATGTGGAGACACTTTTTTAAACATGAAAAAGAAAACACCATATATGAGCACTGATTCTGGTTCTGGTCTTCAAAAGACCATGTAGGGCCATCAGCTCTCAACCTGGCCCTACTTCAACAGCAGGTGGCAGCAAGCCCACACTCACCGTCTCTGCGCGCATTAGACACCACCTTGGCGGCTGATTTGCTCATGACATGGACCACATACAGCGGGCAGTTGACGGCGTGGGCGATGGTGATGGCCCTCTGGGTGGCCTCTGCCTCCACCTCCTCCGGCCGACACAGCTCATGGCCCTCGGGCCCCGTGATGCCCAAAGACAGCATCTTCTTAGCCCCCTGTCGATTCCCAGCAGGGACAACAAGGAAGCACAAAGGTTAAATGAGATGGAAGGATAACAACAGCACAGTATCTGTAACAGAGAGGGATCAGACTATAACTAATACAGCTATTACCTAAACTAATATTACAATAAACATGGGAAGACACAAACAAGTCAAAGTAATGCTTTTAAAACATGTTAACTGCGTTTTGTTGAAATTGGCTCTACCGCCTTATTGTTTGGGGTCCCACAGACCCAACGCCATGTGTATACAAATGTCAATAATTGCACAATCAAACTTTTTTCCCCCCTTTAAATCTTTTTTGACCTTTTAACATTCCAATATGTAGAAACGTATTAAAGTAGTGACTCTTTCCTTTTCCAAAAACTGGGTTTGCACATTTGATGAAAATGACAAAAAACTGAGTTGATAATAGAGCATTTATATTACAACAAATAAGGGAAACTTTAATGTTACTGCAAAAAAAGTCAACACCAATCACAGATAGAGAAAATATCAAATAATCAATTGTAATAACAGAAGTAATGCATCATTCTCTGTAGCAGACTTGTGAAATATGTCATGTTTAGAAGCAATTCTCATAAAATTAGGAAAATCAATCTGATAGCAAATTGTTTTGAGCAGTGGGCCCCAAAGACCCCAAACAGAACATTCGGGTTAACTATACAAATTCATCCTCACTACACCGTTAACACATTTCCCAGTGATAGCATTAAGCATGTGTTCCCCACCACTAGAGACCCACGTTTCCCTTTTTTAGCATTTGCTGCTTCCTAGTGGTGAATTGTTGTCATGGCATTTAAAAAAAGATGAATTGGAAAGCATACAAATACATCTCTGAGAAATAATTGGCCATTTTGACTCGTCAAAGCAGCAAAACACACGTGTACAAATATTAATTATGACTCCAGTCCATTGTGGCATTTCAAGTTATGCCAGTGAGCCATTAGTCACGATACAGATGTTGTGGAATCACTACGTTTAAGTGGAACAGGTGTTATTACTGGTGCTTTTCTGGATATGATGTAATCTATCTGTGGTGAAAAAGACCTTTGTAACCATCCAAAATTCTTCTGGTTAAAAGTTTGCTGCATTAGACACTGGACAGAACAAAAGCTGCTTTTCGTACATATCATCACATTGTTTTCCTAAACATTTGCTCTCATTGCTACTATAGATGGTGTCAGTGAACCTTAAACCACCTGCATTTTTCCAGGGAAAAAAATCAACATATCCCTTTATCCAGAGTTTGCAGAAATTCTCAAATTTTAAAGCGCAATTTCTGCATTGCTGTTACTGAACCTATTTCTATTACTATTACTGCCACAGTGTCCATTCTTCTATGGCAGGATCTTGCATGGAGAAACACTTAGCTTTCATCATGGTTAAACATTAACCCGTATTTGTTTCTGGACTATGGTATGTTTACACAGAGATTATTTACCTGACCTGCCCTAACCAAGCCCTTTCTGATAAAGGACTGCAGCATGTATGCTTCTGTAACTGGGGAACGATAAGGGCTGAGTTTGTTTAGATTTGAGCATTGTTAGTGTCACTATCCGTGCTAGGAAGAATGACTATTGTTTTCTATTAGCTACACTTTCAATATTTTCCAAACAGTAAACCATACGGCTTTAGCTTGGAATGGAAAAAATGGAAACTAATAATTTAAGTAGTATTTGTTAATCCTGATATAATGAATTGTTTGCCCTGCAAAAAGTATCAGTATCTTAAGAGTACTCACATACAATATAACAAAAATGGAGAAAAACGTCACATCAGCTCTTCCAGTTAATAAACATATATCTATATTTATCTTACTGACCTCTGCAATCAGGTCTCCGTTCTCAGCATGCACCTGAGCTATAGCTCCGATCTCCTTACACCGAGAGAAGGCAGCATATAGCTCAGAGTCCTCCAGCATGAACACATCTTTATAGGCCATAAACATCTTAAAGGAATTGACTCCCTTCTCTTTGGTCAGTGTCTGCATCTCTTCTTTGACCTGGAGAAGAAACAGGTTTGGAAACACACATGGATAGTAGCTCTGAATAGCTTTGGGGTGTGGGGGGGCTATGAGAAATTGTGCCTTTAACACAAAACAAATGCAAATCCTATTTGACATTTTTATTCTTAACAAGACACTTCTGTTTGCTGCCATTTCTGACCCCAATTTATTTGTGAATTGGCGAACACAATAGTAATCTCACACTTTGCCAAGATAAGTTTTTATTTTCTGTACTTATACACAATCATCTGCTAATTCACCTTGTCACTCCACCATGTGACGGCGACGTGCAGCGAGTAGTCACAGCAAACTTTGGGGTCAGCTGTCTTACGCCAACAGTCGTAGGCCTCCAGGAGAGACTTTCCCTTTTGGGGGATGACAAAGTCCATGATCATCGTGGTCCCTCCTGCTACAGCGGCCTGGTGAAACACAAATTATCAAACAGATGCAAGTTAAAGATTTATTACCTATTACTCAAGACCCATGTCAAAACAATAACTGATATGTTTAGCAAACCTATATCACTGAGTGCAGAGCAGTCAGGCAGTCACGGGCAATCTTAAACTAAAACATTATATAGTTCATCATGATGGACACAATAACAGGAACAACACCCAGTCTATCAGAGTAGCCGTGCATAGCCACGTGAAGCTTACACTGCTGGGTTTCTGACAGAATGATGGCCTTACTGACACTGTAGTTTAAGGTGTTGTTCGGTCAGTGTTGGTGAGAATTTGCTGTGACTGCGACACATTTGTTTCCCCTTGCCACATCACAACATTTCACAGTGTTGTGACTGATGCATTCAGACAGCAGCTCTCCGGCCTCTTTGTTCCTCTGCAAGCTGCTTCATGTCGCCCGACACCTCAATTATAAAACATGTGATTGTCACATTTCTAATAAAGCTGACACAAGCTGCTAATTGGTGTTTGATTTGGTATGACTCACTTGTATAGCTGCCTGTTAAACTGTTACGTACAGGGTGTGGACATCAAACATGAGGATAACTGAAGTAAAGTGATATATTTTGTTTTAGGTTCTTTGCCAGATTCTCCAGATTATGTCTGTGCCCTTTGCCAGAAATGTAATTTAAGTCAGACAAGTTCCTTTAAAAGCCTCCAAAACAGCCTTCAAAATAAAACGCAAACAGAGACCCAGCACATTATATAAGGAATGTGTTTTGCACAAACTCCTTTAAAATACTTTTAACCATCATTAAAGCTAAAACTTAAACGCCACACATTCATCCTACAATTTTGAGGAACTATGTTTCAAATATTTCCATTTTTCTGATACTTCAGAGGCAAATATTATATTATTTTATAACTTTGATTGCTAGGTAATTTGGAGATTCAGATTGATACAAAATATGATCAGCGAATAAATTAGTATGTATTATTATAGGTCAAGATAAGATAAGACATTATTGTGGCAGTGGTGGAATGAAATTCACAAATGATAGATAAGATAAATACGATGCTGCTGGTAGTAGTAGTAGTTAATAGTATTTGCAAGTGTTTTCTAACAAAATAAAATCAGAATTAAAAGGTAGTGAATATCAATACAGCTTTAGTGTGAAGGTAAGGTAACCTAACTTCTGTTATTATTCTGTGTGTCTGTAACTTGTCGCACTTGAAGGTGTGTGGAACTCATCCTCTTATATCTGACACAGTGTAAATGAAGTATCTTCACCTTGGTGCCGATATGGAAGTCGTCCACAGCCTTGGTGCCCATGAACGCCAGCTCCATGTGTGTGTGCGTGTCGATGCCGCCCGGGATCACCAGTTTACCGGCGGCATCAATGACTCGCACCCCTCCTGGGATCTGAAGATTCTGTCCAACTTCAACTATTTTCCCATTTTCAATGTAAACGTCGCTGACCACGGAGCAGTCTTCATTCACAACTTTACCCCCTTTGATCAGGATCCCGCTGGGCTCTGCCATACCTGCTGCGCGGCTCTCAGAGACTGTTGAAAGTGTTTAGAAGAGCCAGAGTTTGTGCAAAGTGAACAGCGGCAGATGCTCTTCTGTCTGTGCAGTAAGGGGTGTTCAGACACTTAACAAACGCATGGAGGTCAGCTCCAAAGTTCATGTGAGATATGCATGCCTGCAGGGTCGTGGCCACGCAATCATGATAATTCTACTCGTGCAATGCAGGGAGACAGTATCATGTGTCAGACACCGCCCTGCTCACTATCTTACAATGGGATTACTCAACATCCCGCCCACTAACAATCATTTACAGATCCTTGGCAGCTGCGACACATTTTCTGAATCACTTAATCTAGCCAGATGAGAAGTTTTTTGTTTTTTTTAAACTGCCTGTATTTGCATCTGCATTATTTATTTATTGCAACCAACACAAGCCTATAATAAGTGCCATCCCAGAACTGAAAGAATGGGTCAATTATATGACAAAAAACATGGATCCATGTGCATCAAGATGACTGATAATGTTTGTAAGTGGCTTCCTTCTCTTTGCGCTGTACTCTCTTTAGTACGTATTTCTCCATTACCTCATAGACAGTTTGTTTTTTCATTTAATTGATGTCACCAATAGAATGTTTAATGTAACATTTTAACTTGTCGTGTACAAAAGCTGTCAAAATCAATACAAATTATAATATGAATAAAAAACATGATAAATTGTCCTCTATGGCGCCTTTCCAGAGGAGAAAATGTGATGCAGTGCCCTCCAGAGTGCCCCTGCAGTGGACAAAACGTGGTAAAGTGCCCTCTAGGGTGCTATTCCTAATGCTGATATAAGCTGTTTCACCACAAATGAATCACAACTTTCTGTGCACTGTTGCCTTTTTTAGATTTTTTTTTTTTGCCCCTGCCCCTCAAAAGGCTCTGTCTGCTACTACCTTTTTGGCCTTGATTGGCACCATAGACAAATAGAAAGGAAATGGACATACAGTGCAAAAGCCACCCTGTTCGGTGGAGACTGGAGAGCCACCAGCACCGAAAGGGGTGGACATTAACACACTGGACACAGAGAGGCTGCCTCCCGTCGCTATAGCAACCTATGACGCATACTGAATAATTAGTGTCTTAACCTCCTACCATTTATTATTTAAGGTTAGCCATTTGTCAAGAAGTCCTCTAATGCTAGTGCACACTAACGTACCGGCGGTGGGACCCGAACGATTTTCATGCTAACATTGTATAGAAATTCCCTTTAACTAACGTTACTACGTTAAATGATCATGTAATGGTTTCGGTTGATTTTAAGGTGTTAAAGTAAAGACGAACTTCTTACCTTTATAACCGTGTATCGTTTTAACCATTTACTTTTGCCCCGTTAACTAACGTTAGAGTCGGTGATGTAGCCGTGTGCTGGATGAAACATCATTAGCACTGTTTAAAAGGACCTCGGAAAAAAAAAAGAGAAGGAAAAAAACGGACCTCCATAATGTGTGGTGGGGCCATAATTAACATTAACCAATACTTGGCCTTACTAATTCAAAGCTGAAAAATACTTTCATATGACATTAGTTGTAAAGCTAATTGCTAAAATAGCTAGCGTTTGCTAACCGAGTCCTCCAGTTTAATCTCAAGTTAATAACCTTCAGATCTCTACCGACTCTCATCAAATCCAATTAACATGATAAGACACAAAGGCGGCCTAGAACATCTCCAACAAAAAGTTATCAAAAACAAAAATGAAAATCAGCAACATATCATCGACGTACCTGATGGGTCGGGATCGGAAAAAATGGCGTGACTGATTTCTTCCTCTGCTCCAGAGTAACGTTAGTTGTTGGCAATGAGTAAATGACTGCCATCTGCTGGTACTGCACGTTCATGTCATGTTAAGGTAATGTTAGCGTGTCCTCCACACGCTAGTGAGAAACAAAGCGTGACACTGACACACAATGCCCTAGTGACCGGAGGGTGTATCACAGGCTTTGGCATGATACTGGGTTGGCTACTGATAGAGTTACTACTGTTGATAACTAACCAATCTGTCTCCTGTGCACAAGAAACAGAATCAGTCTCAATAGGAGACCAGACTAAACTTCAAATTCCCCAACTGCATGGAGATACTGAATCCTTGGTGTGTGTGTGTGTGTGTGTGTGTGTGTGTGTGTCCTGATCTTTGGGTCACTGGTTAAGGTTAGTGTTAGACAAGTAGGAATGGTTATGGTTAAGTCTGAAGAAATGAAATGAAGATAAGTCTATGTAAGGACCCCAAAAGTAACATAAGTAAACAAGTGTATGTGTGTGTAATATTGTCATGTAATATAATACACACATTAGGGATTTGTTGAGTGTCTGGAATCAAGAACTCTACATGATGCAGACAAGGGTTCTAGACTCCTGATTCTGGAGCTCAATGGTGAAAATCTCTCTGTAGAGTTCACACTTCAACCTGAACACAGTCTGTTCATTTGTGTGTGGAGGATCAACTGTTTGAGTACTCACGACTTTAACATTGAACTGAAAAACCGTTGTGAGAATTTTGTTGTCGCTCTGACTGTCAAACCTTTTCTGTATTTTATTTTACAGCAAGAAAATATCCATGGAGTTTACAGAAGGAAGTAGAGGCATCTACAGACCCATCAGGGTATGTGAGAGTGTATTTTTACTGGAGTTAGACTGTAAACATTTTTCAGATGGAGTTAAAGCTCTGAATAACAAACTAATGATGAACATTATCTTGTTTCCTTCATAGGTGTTGTTTGACACACCCATATATGAGCAGGCTCTGAAGATCTGCTGGCACACCGGCTCCTATAAGTCTCAGGTAAGACCCACTATAGTTTTCATGTCTACACCAAAATAAAACAGCAGGTAAAGTTTCATTAACTGTGTACTTGTACTTGAACCTAAAGACATGTGATTTCTTGTATGTTGTTTAGATCGCACAGCTCTGAGAGTGCAGTGAGTTACAAAAGCTGCTCAGACCCCCTCCGATTAGCTTCCTGTCATCACTGCAGTGCAGGATGACCTGACTACTAGTGCTGAACCTCCTGCCAATATCGGCCTGCAGGAAACAGAGGAACAGCCTGCACTCAGTCCATAACCAGTCTTTACTGTGGTTGATAATGGTGCAGTGGACAGAACCAGAGTCTCTGCCGTCACTACTCCTCCACCAGCTCCCCTGTCTACCAGTGCAGGACCTCGTCCACAGTGCCATCCACAATGGCTTGAACAGTAGTCTGGATGAAGCAGACAAACTGGCAGCACCAAGCCTGGACAAAGACTCGGCTGTGGCGTCACGTCCTCCTCCTCCTCCTCCTCCTCCTCCTCCACCTCTGACTCCTCCTGCTTCAGTTGGAATGCTGCTGGATGGCGAGGATAACTGTGAGGAGCCCACCTGAGAACCAGACTCTGCTGTGGTTTCTGCTCCACCAGCTCGTCTCTCTGCGCCTAATTTCTTTTTTCAGAAATAATTCTAAGTCCAATATTACCCAGAAATACCCACTATTAATACATATTGTTTGTTCGCCCCTTGTCCCTTAAACAGCCTTAATAGAGAAGCAACTCCAAACTAGGTTTCCTGTGTGTCACTAAGTTGGTGGTGTATAATTAAACACATTAATGAGAAAACAGCACCATAGACGGCCAAGACGGCCAAAGTACCAGGGTTGTAAACTTGTTTACACAGAGCATAGAGAAACAGTCCAACAATTGGGTGGATGCCTGAACCACCTCCAGTCACTGATTTAATGATTTAATTAATGTTTTTAAATATAAGGGTGTCCATACACACTAGAAGGACTAGTGTTACTGTATATTTGGAAGGTCTCTCCTTACAACTATCTTCTGTTTCTTTACACACAATACCAAACTGTTGTCTTTGAGAGATCAAAGAAACTGTCAGGCTTTAGGGCCATTATGCATTCATATTTGGCTCTGTTTGGAACTTTAAATACAATGTTATCAGCCACTTGAGCTGGTTTGTAGAAGTTGAAATGAAGAGACAGTAGCTGACTTGCTGTATAATGTACACACCCACAAAATGTTTTTGCAATTTTTGCAATTTTACTGAAATACTCCTTTAAAGAGCTGCGGGCTAAGATGCCTAAAATAATTAAAGAATATTGGTGTCTAAAATTAATAGAGGCTAAAATTTTACTAGGAACTATACTCAGTTGCAGTTTATTAGGCACACCTAACTAAAACTAATGCAGTTTATAAACTTCATACAGGTAGGATTTATTGCAGGACTGCTGTATTAAACTGCATTAGTTTTAGCCATGTGTACCTAATAAACTGGCAACTGAGTGTATACTGTATGAACATTTTTAATACATTAGCTTATAGAAGTTGCAACACAGAAACACTACTGGTATCATCAACATTCAAAAACAAACGAATATCAACATTCCAAAGCCCAAAGTGTCAAAACTGACCTCAAGTCATGTTACTGTACCTGATTTGTACTGAAGGAGGCTTAAGTGGACAAAAGAGCAGTTTGTTTTTTTCGTAACCACCATAGTTTCTCCTTCCTGCTTGGAGAGGGATTGTGAAGCGAGGGATTTGCAACCTGCAACCAACTAAATATCTGCTCGCCCTCCAAGCATGTAGGAGAAACTACAGTGGCTGTGAAGCTCGCAAAAAAACAGAAAAGGCCCTAACCAGAGCCCATGTCTGGTTTGTCCGTTCTGGGCTACAGGAGAAACACGGCGGTTCAACATGGCGGACTCGCAGAAGGGGACCCTCTGTAGATAAAAACAGATAATTCTAAGGTAATGAAAACAACAGTTATTATTATTATCAGGTGATTATACACTAATGAAAACATACCTACGAATATTATATTCCATTTCTGCCAATAGAGCCTCATTAATGTTTCACACTGCATCTTTAAAAATCTCCCTCTTCTTTGTTGTTTGCGGTTGGCAAACTGTTTTTAGGGCCTTTTAGGTCTACCTTCTGGATTGGGGGTTTAAAGTTCACAACATGATGGGCCATGTTGTGAGTATATGACTATGACATGTGCATGCATAAAGCATATGCATGTTATATTTATAATAATAATAATAATAATAATAATAATAATAATAATAGATTTTATTTATAAGCGTACAAAACATAAAAGCAGTAAAACAACATCAAATAGTAAAACACTAAAAACACATCAGACTAAGCTAAAAAGCAGTTTTAAAAAGGTGGTGGAGTCAGGAGGTTTGCATCAGATGAGCGGAGGCTACGGGATGGATTGTGGTGATGGAGCAGGTCAGTGAGGTAGGTTTGTGTATGAGGAGGAGAATTTTGAACTGAATACGTTGTGGGACCGGGAGCCAATGGAGGTTCTGGAAGACGGGTAATGTGGTCACCGGTGTGGGTGAGCAGACGAGCAGCAGAGTTCTGGATGTACTGGAGTTTATTTAAGGTTTTGGATGGTGTGCCGTAGAGGATGCTGTTGCAGTAATCGATTCTGAAGGTGATGAAGGCGTGGATGAGGGTTTTTTGCAGCAGAGAAAGAGTGATGGGTGGAGTCGGGCTATGTTTTTAAGGTGAAAAAAGGCAGTTTTGGTGCTTTGGTTTATGTGGTGTTCAAAGGACAGGTTATTGTCAAAGATGACTCAGAGGTTGCGACTGTGAGGGGATGGAGACAGGGTGGAGGTGTCGACTGTGAATGGTTTAAGTGATGGATTTGGGGCCGATGATGATCATGTCTGTTTTGTCGCAGTTAAGTTTGAGGAAGTTGGTGTGCATCCAGGATTTAATGTCAGTGAGGTAGTTGGAGAGAGTGGAGTGAGTGGCGGAGGTGATGGATTTGGTGGAGATGTAAAGCTGGATGTCGTCTGCATAACAGTGAAAGTTGAGACCATGGTTATAGTCTCTTAAATTGTCCTCCAGTGGAAGTCTTCACTATACCTGCTGTCTTAAAGTCATTGTATGCCATGCCCAGTGAAACCTGAACGTAAAAAAAGACCACAAAGACAGTCAGTTGTCGCCTACTTTAGGAGTGTTCTGCCTTTCACAGTACAAAGACCAGGGAAACAATGGAAACCAGGGATTTATTTCCTATGGCTAACACATGTTAGAGTCCTCCATCACTCTTTAGACCTTTTTCCAGCAGACATTTTGACTTGTCATAACTGGAAAAATACAAGTAAAACTAACAAAAGTAATAATGTGTTCCATTAAAAAGGCTCCATGTTGCTGTGGTGCTGTACAAATTCTCACATATTTTATGGAATTTTGGACCGATCATCATTCATAAAAACTGTGACCACAATCGCCAGCTCCTGACTGCACTCTACAGAGGCAGGGACGCTGACTGGTCTAAAAAGTGAATGTGTGTTTAAGAATTGTTTATATTTACTGTTTAAAAAAGCCCAAATACAGCAGGCTTCTGATAATGCTGTGATATCCCTGGAGCATGCAACTGCCTCTCTTTCATGAAGAGTTGTTAGCCACTGGGAGAGATTAGCATTTTACTGCAGTGGATTGGTTGTCTGTACCGCATCAGTCCAGACAACTTTTCTCATCCATTAGTGTATTACGAAAACAAGACACATTGGAGAGACAAAGATGCATGCGCTGGTGAGATAAGCGCACGCACAGGGCTTAGGAACACCTAACCTTCACAGTTGCAATAAACAATAACATGTGACTTAAGAGGATTTACATAAGATGAGAGGAGTAATCAGAGGGAGTGAAAAACCAATGAGGCAGCAATGGCATCTCCTCAAAAGTCCCTGTGTTGCTGAATGAGGAAAGTTGCCATTCCGCTGGATTTAGAGCAAGGCTGTTGTTATCATTTTATTTCCTCTACCGGCACTACAAACCAACACAGATGTCAGTTTCCTTTCGACTGCATTCAAATTCAGTGAGCACGGCTCTGAGAGTTGACATGGTAAAACTCTGGCATTAGAAGGGCATAGCATGCACAAAAAGGTGACATAAGATAATGCTCAGGCAGATTATCAGCGCTCTCTGCTCAGGCAGAAAGAGGCTTGTTTACTGCATTTGTGCTAAACTTCACACATCATACTGCAACGACAGGAAATGTGTGTTAGAGATCCGAGAAGGGAAAAAAGCTGGATTATAAATATGTCTCTCTGTGGCTTCTGTGGCTGTTTTGATTATTTTCTTTTGGTAAACCAGAGGTGGGCTTTCTAGGAAATTAAATAATTCCTTGTTTCTCCGTTTTCATCCCTGATCTAATTAGATTTCATTTCAATCTAATCTTGTCAGACTTGCTTGTCTTGTATTTTTGTCAAACAAAGAGGCGTTCTATTTTTACTCTGTATTTTCCTTTTATATAACTGGATTACAGAAAAAAATGCACAGAATACATGTGTGTACGAGCAGGAGGTAAGAGGCACACTATGAAAGGAAATCAAAGTGGGTAAGTGGAGCTACTTGAAAAAATGGATGACCTGCATTGCTGTTTTATTAACCTATGCACAGTCCCTTTACTTGATCCAACTCGCTACACAATCAATCCTAACCCCAACATCCATGCTACGCTCACTCAGATTAGCCCGCTAGCCTCCACCTGTTAACTGATCACCAACTTCGTGACAGCCAGGAAGAAGCAGGTGAAGCTGGGAAAACCTACATTCAGCACTCTGGCAGTGCTGCTCCTCTCCCTGCACACCAACTACTACTCCTCTGGGGCCCCATCTGTTAAACTCCTCCTCCTCATGCAGTGCTTACTGGCCTCAACCAAGATAGCAACAAATGAATATCCAACTGCTCCAATCACAACAACCTGGAACATGCTCAAAATTGTGGAGATAACAGTGGACTTTAGGAGATGGTCCTGCCCTTCCTCATCATCCACACTAACTTTAAACTAAGGTTTCTAGGATCCACAGTGTTTCAGCACTTGAAACGGGAGACGATCAAAACAAAAATCCCAGCAGAACAGACACTTCCTGTGCCAGCAGAGGATGCTCAACCTGCCACCAGAGCTGTTCAATCTGTGTTCCTACACACACCAGTCACAGTCTCGTTTTGACCCTCTTGATCAGGAAACTTCTGTGGGATGTGATACAAGGGACTACACTAAAAAACAGGCAGACACAAGAATAGTTATTGTGTGTGTGATGACACACTGATGAGTAATTCACTAATTCATGTGAATCTGTTACTACAGTTTCCAAACAATAACCAGTGATTACTATGCAGTCGTTCCTTTTACAGATATGTATATCTATACTGTACACATGTCACAAAATATGATTATATTATATTTATTGTATAAATTGAATACTACTTTTATGTACAATACAGACTATATATATAGATATATAGATATATATATACATATACAGTATGTTTCTGTGTGCGATAGCTGTACATGCAGCCACCTCTACATTTAATTCATTATATCAATCCAGATTTATGCAGTTATTTTCAGATGTTCTTTGTCACTCTTGCAGCCCTTGTGCATACAGTACTGCAATCAGACCAGACCTGTATACAGCCACTGCATTATTGTTTGTACAGATATGTATTGTTCATTTCTATTTCTACAGCTTCTTGTGTATTTGAACAATTTATTTTAGCTCATTTTTTTCTATATTCTATTCTATATAGCTATATTTACCAATTGTCTTTAATACTTGATGTTTTTTTAGCAGTGCATGTAAGTACATTATGTGTGAGCCAGTGACCTGATTCTGGTCGTGAGTCTGAATATTCATGCACACAAACGAATGGTTCAGGATTGCATTACCACTAATTGTAGCCCAGATGGCAGTGTTCTCCTCAGGTTGAAATGGAAATGTGACCTGCAGTTCTGACTGCTAAAATATTTTATTGTACAAAAAGAAAATGCTCAACACAATGATATGTATGTATGTAGTATTGAAAAATAATGCTTATCATATGATTTTTGCATAATCTAATATGGTGATATATGTTTTTAAAACAAAAATGAATTGCAAAAATGGCATTAGGACATGTTTTGAATATATTTGTTATTTAAAATACATCTCAGATATTTAGGTAATGCTGTCAATAGTTTAGAGAGTGAATAGATTATGTGTTACGCAACCAAAAATCTGAAAAAGTAGACACACTGCAGTATAAAGTGTCATGTATGGCCTCAGCTGAATGATGTATTTAGTGGTAATTTGCAGCCTTAAATTAGAAAAATAAATATCCATGTAATAGGGCTTCAAATGTGGCATAAAGTGATGTAAGATTTCCTGACACTTGGCCTACGAAGACACTGGGAAGTCTGCAGCTACTTCAAAACATTTGTCAGTCACATTGTTGCAGCTCAAGCATCACAAGGCAGCTGTTAAGCAGACTCTAAAAATGTTAAGCTTCCAACAATGGGAGGCAGAAAATGTGAAGGGAAACAATTAAATTACGCCTTGCATGAAGTTTGCTTTTCATTTTGTGAGGCAAATTTAGTGCCATGGTTAATCATTATGCTGTTGAACACGATTTGCAAAAATATTCAAGAGCTTTATGTGCCTCAGTGCCCCTTCTGTATTGAAAAATAATGGGCCTCTATCCAATTAAAAACTGCATTAAATCTCTAAAGTATTACATGCACTTTACTGGTATCTCTCTGATTAGGCTTTTCTGCATGTGCAGATGCTGACAGCACACTGAGAAAGGGTGCTTTGACTGACTGCTCCTTTTTAAATCTAGTTCAGGAGTTCAGGATTTTTTATGGATAAAGAAGGTGCATGCATGCGTTTATGCTGAGAAATGAAATCTTTTTCATCAAAATCTTAAATCTGGGAGAAATCTGATGGACAAGAAATGATTTTGAACTAAAACACAAAAAACTGCCATAAGAATCAAAATGGAAACCTATTTCATCACATCTGGCAGTCAACATCTTGTTCTACTATTCAAGTTGTATTTTATTATAGGTCAGTTTCAGGTTTTCGTACATCTTTCACAAAAAAATTGTTGGACAAAATGTCTGAGATGATGCTGAGTGTGTCCATGTTCTGATGTATCCGGATGTAATAACAACAAGAAGAGCTTTTCGTATTCATAACAGCCCTTATGTTTTGATTCTAGCATTGGTAGGCAGTGATTCATTGTTCTGCAACAGAGGCACCAGTCCAAAATGTGAATGGATGATTTATGTGACCATCTGTTTTGTTTTGATCATAATTTGATTATCTCTTTTTGTGTGATGACTTCCGATGACAAGACCCATTTTGTTGCACACATGCACACACACACTGTACATGCACACACCCCTTCACATGTATATGCACACACCCACCCACCCACACACACACACACACACACACACACACACATGTTCAGCAGAACTTTGGAATAATTGTGCTGCCTCTCGATCACTGTCTCAAACCCACAGTCCACATTCACACCCTCATTCTTTTAAAAACTGACCAAATTATGATTACAAGTAACAAGCAGGATAGTTGCACAACCGACTCACTCCCACTATCTATTTGTGTTAATTAAAAGATTTGCAACTACATGTGTCTGCAGATAATCAAAATGTCTTCTGCAGCAGCACTCCCAGATGCATCGGCACTCCAGAGCTCATTTGCTTGCTGCGATCTCATGTTTGTTTAGAATTAATCAATCTACCCACAATTGAGTTAATTAATTAGTGTTTTAATGCTACTCTTTATAATTGCAGTCAGATGAGTCTGCAGACAAAGCAATCACATTAATGCAAATACAACAGATAATTGTTATCCAAACTTCCTCAGCAGCAGGAGGGGAGAGCTCTTACTGTACTAGAGAGCTCGTCCCGGGTCGCCCTCAAGAAGCACTAGATGGCACCATTGAGCAGAGTTTCTCCTCGCTGTCCTCTTGTCACTTCCTGGATATTGTTCAATTAACTGTCCTATACTGTCCTCATTGGGGTGGGCGTGCATATGCATTGAGGGATAGATGACACCAGGGTCCCTGTGATACCCTCACTTGTAGATGAACGTCCATTAAGTGTTGCAGCGATGAAATAAAAGGTCACTGTTTCCAACAAGTGCAACATACAGTACATCCTGTTTGAAAAGTGAAATTTGCATGTATCTAGTGTGAATCAAAGGGAGCGTTTCCTGTGTGTCTTCTTGCTCCCCTGATAATGTTTAATTTGGTTTTTCACAAGAGGCATCAACAGCGTGACCTTAGAGGCTTCTTTCACTAAATGTCAGGGGCTGTGTTCTTTTCAGGAACGTTTTCCACAAAAGGTTGCCCAGTGTTTAAAGCACCTTTTTCCTGTTCTTATTGCGACTGTGTGAGGATAAATTCTAACAACGTTAACTTCATGCAGGCAGGTCAGTGTGTGTATCTCTGTTGGACATAAAGGACTACAATAATTGGGTAAATAATATATGCTCTCAATGTCATGTTTAGGAATTCTGCCCCAAAAATTTCCATGTTTTCTCTTATTTCTGTAACAGAGAAAAGTTTGCAACATTGCGTTGTTTGCATCCTCAAAACTTTCCATCATTCAAATTTTATTCACAGCATCTTCATCATCATTACCATCACCACCATCATCACCATCATTAACCGCAGCTCATTTTGAATTGCATGGCTTTGTAGAGTACATTTTTGTTTACCCAGTTCCTGGTGTTTTTCAGGAATATGCTTGTATCATTCGGCAGCCTCTCAGCAAGAGCCATTATTCCCTCATCTCTTTAGTTTATCTCCTCTGATGATCTGCTCAGATAGATATGACAGCTGAATAAATATGCAAACGTAGTGCGCAGCTCCACACTTCACCACAGAATTTCTATTATGCTCTCAGATTTAGAGACGAACAGTATATTGAGATAACAATGGGACTCTTTGGGGATTTGGATGAATAGGTTTTTTTTCTTTTTTATCATCTTCTGATAAACTACAGATATCAGCTGAAAAAATCAAGACACTTCTGACTAATTCGCTCCGACTAATTAAAAGTCTCTTTTCACAAATCTGCTGTTGATACTTTCAGAAGAGATCTTTGAATATCAGAAAATAAAATGGGATTCATAAAATCATACTTTCATTAATTAACTTAGTCAGCAGTGTCACATCTCTTACTCTGCCACCAGCTCTGCTGTGGCCTTCAAAATCTGTTTTATTTGAAATAAATATGAAGTATTCATCTGACCAATGTTTTCAGTGCTGTGACCTAATTACCTGTGAGATTTTAGAGGAAAAGCATGAGATGACATGGGGTAATCATTAGTAAAATGCGAAAGTCTCATTCAAAAGAAAAAAATAATATTCCTTTTTGAGTTTCAGTGCAACTGACCTGAAGCTACTTTTTATTGTTTTCAGTGTTATTTCCGCATTTCAAAATGTTAAAAATATGAAGGATATGGAAATATTTTTGCCCTTAATTCCCCCAAATAAGACCAATATTTTAGCAAAATATAAGTACAACGAAGAATCGCAAAAACATATATTTTCACATTAAAAAAAATCTTCAGAATCACAACATGCACTGATTGGTGCACTGTCGGACTTGTGGGCATATGTTGCCTTTTTATAGCATACTGGTGACTATCTCAGCTTTAATACTTTGGGCTTTCGCCTGGCCCCCAGCTCCCAGCATGCTTTGAAACATGTAAGTCTCTTTTCAATCAGTTTTTCGAGCATGGCATCGATATTGGCTACATTTGTGGCAGAGGAGGCGCTTTGGCAGCTCCGTTTGAAAAGAATTGCCATGGGAGGGGTCGGCTTGACCCAGCTTTAATGCAAAACTGAAAAGGAGAGGAAACAAAAAACGCTACTATATTTAACCAAATCTGCAGCTTACTCGGAAAACACATGATAATGATATCCTCTTAACACTCCTTGCTGCAGAATTACAGCCCTCACGGCAGCAGGGGCCAAGATTCAAGACTAGAGAGAAGACGCAGTTATTACAGCACAATCATTTTGTTGTGACTGTGTTTCTGGCCCCGTTCACCTTACTTGGTCAAAAGTGCAACAGTACAAAATGAGCAATTAATGAAGCAATACTGTGAGTCTTTCCTCATAAAGGGGTGCATTACTCTCAGATC
Organism: Dicentrarchus labrax; assembly: GCF_905237075.1. Classification (NCBI taxonomy): domain Eukaryota; kingdom Metazoa; phylum Chordata; class Actinopteri; family Moronidae; genus Dicentrarchus; species Dicentrarchus labrax. Next base: position 22,683,915 of record NW_026136707.1, read on the forward strand.
CTAAATAAGCACTTGTAAATGTGATTATTTTCTTGTTGGGTTAGTCGTTTTAAGGGATTTTTTTCTGCACCAGTTATGTTAATTGAACTATAACATCGTGTGCACCGGTTTGACTATAGTTTACTAGAGCAGCAGTAAGATTGCTCCCTCCACAGGAACTGTAACTCCTCTTTGGTTATAACTGAGTGTCCACACACATCTACTCCTTCCTTGGAACATACTCTAAAAATAGATACATCTTCCTTGACAGGTTTCTTGTTGTTTTTGCTAAATCTTAATTAGCGATTAGTTAGAATAATTCTCAAACTGCTTCTTTTTTTTTTCTCAGTGGAGGATGGTCTGTTATTTTAATTAAGCAGAGGTCAGAATTATTAACTCAGCAGGAGTGTGTTGAGAGAAGCTGTGGAAATCAGCAACAACGCTACACATTGTGCCACTCAACACACCGATGCACATTTTATCTCCCCCTTCCCTTCCCCTCCCTTTCTAACCAAACTGTGAAACAAGGGAGAAAAAGAGTCTTGGGAGGGATGGGAGACTTTTGTTTTATGTTATGTTGCTCACTGATTCCTTTTGATTACTTAGTTGATGCTTTCTCTTCTTTCTTAGCCCCCCCTTCCTCCCTTCTGCTCTTCCCAATGGTTGGATGATGATACAGCTCCAACCAGACCCCTGATGGGAGCATCCGCTGGGTTTAGGAAGTGGGGGTGTGGTACAGGAAGAAAAGTGGAAGCAATGAAAAAAAAGAGAAATAAAGGTTGTGTGAGTGGGCTCTGAGAGGAAAAGGATGGGATAATTAAAGGATAGTGAGCGAGAGTGTATCATGCAGCTCACGCAGAAGAGAGCTGATCAGACTATAAATCAAAATGTCTCCGTTATATCTCGGTTCAGATCTTTTGACAGTATATTGCTTGTTTTCCTCTTGCAACATGGCAGCTGGCTCCACATCAAGCGGATAGATGTACAGTACATAAAGATTCCATTTTCAACCTCCCCTGAAATCTAAAAACATAGTGTTATCTAACCAGTCAAATTCACTCAAGACTTTGTCCATAAGAAACTTTTAGTATTTTAATAACAACTCTCCTTCTTTACTTTAAACCATATTAGGAGGATGATGCGTGGTAGATAGGGCATTAGTTAAATTGTGATTTGAAATCCACAACGCAGTGACTCAGTTAATATGTAAATACAGAAGGAAGAATGCAAATTTCGGCAGCGAAGAACAGAGTTCATTCTTGGGTTTTATTTGTTAGAAATCTCTGCAGGGAAAGATTGCAAAGTGTTGTACATTCTGTCTGTGGCCAAAAGGCAATTACTGCCAGAAAGCTTTTGACTCCTTCTGATTATGTGATGCCTTTCAAAAAATTACACAGATTTCACATCACATGCTGAGCATACCTCGGCTTCAGTTGGGAGCCTCAGAAGAAAATCCTGACATTCATGCACACCACCCCCAAGCCCCGTATCTACTGTAGGCTTTATTTTGTCTGTGGGGACGATGACAGACAAATAGAAGGGGGTGCTGCTTCCACTCCCTGGTCAGCACTGCAAAAAATATTCATATTAACAAGTCATTTAGTGTAGTCCTGATTTATAATCCCATTTTCTATAACATAAAGTGACAGCTTTGGCAGTCAACATGGTGAGTTCACCAGCTTCTAATACAAATTATATTCTTTTTGTTAATAGATAACAAAGATGTGTGACCATTTTTTTGTAAAACACGAGTGGTTTACAAGGAAATTATGTTTGACACAATTTGTGTATGTTTATTTTATATTTTATGCATTAATGGCACAAAAAAAAAAGAAGGTTGATGCCGAAGTGATTATCTAACTTGGGTCTATAGATTTGTGCAGGAATGAGTCCTAAATCACGGAAATTTGTTTTTGGCACTTCCAATTCCCTCGCCTTGAAGTCAATGGGTTTTTGTGAATGGGTTTTTGGTTAGATGCCTGAAATAAGGTCTGTGGTTTACACGTTAAGCTTTTACGTGTCTTAAAAAAGGTGGCTGCTAACAAGTGGCTAAATGACACAGAGGCTAGTGGCGACAATGAACAGTTAGTCATCATCACGCTATGTTAAAATCTTAAAAGGTCGGCCTACAAAAATACATGTACGTCATCCCTGCAGCACTCTAGGATTCACCTGCAGAACACCAATCAGTGCTCGGAATCTCCTGCCTCTTTACTGCATCACCTCACTGCTCAGAGACCATGCTAGAAAGCTAACTTGCTACTGTAATGTTAATCAGCTCGTGCTACTGTTTGAAGAATTAACATTAGTATCAGCGATGACAGTAATGAAGGCCAACATTTGGTTATTATGGGATATAACCTTGATAAAAAATTTAGGTTTCTAGCTGCTAAACATGATAGTGACCTGATGCACACTGTACTGTGCCGCAACAGGTCCAGTGTACTTCACTCACGTAAAATTGGGAGCAGAAAGGATTGAAAAGAACAACAGCGGACAGTGGGGACTGAAAAAATGTAGGTGGAACAAAGAGAAAAGAAATCAGCAAATTAGTAGGCTAGAGAAACATTCTTTAATGTGTTGTCAGTTTAAATCTGTCAGTGAAAATCTTGACCTTTAGTTTGTAAATTAAAAAACCTATACAGCAGTTGAATTGCTGCTGTATAGCTCCTTTAGTGATTTATATGTGGAATGTGTGTATTAAAACATGGTCAGACTAATCTGTCAACTTTGTTCAACAAAATCAGCCCCAGCAGGAAGGACTTAATCATTTTCAAGCATACATATAGAAAACCCCATAAAAAATGTGATTGAATAGTTATATTACATATTCAGGGTACATTATAGATGGCTACTATATTGACCAAATAAACTGTATATCAGTCCTGCTATCTAGGATGTGAAAACTGTGAAAGTCAGTATCTCAACTGAGACCAAAAGAACCTGATAATTACACAGTCAAAAGTTTTATTTCAGTCAGTTCACTAGAAAGTGACAATTCCTCCCAAATGTGTCACATGGTTCAGAAATTCTTAAAACAAGTAAAACTGCATTGTTAGCAAGTAAAATGACTTTATCCTAATGGGAGGCAGCTATATAGACTGGACGAACTGGACGAAATGGCCTCTTAAGCCGGATATTTTTTGCAGTGTGCCCTCAGAAGCGTTCAGGTAGCACCAGCGTCAGTCAGGGGCCTCAACACTGACTGACACCCTGTGAGTGATAGTGAAATCTAGCAGGTGCATTTGGCTTGCATACCTCTGATCAGTACACCGCTGTGCTTGTCTTCTTAGCTTGCTCTGTAATAAGCTCCTTCAAAGATCAGTATGTACACCCTCCCCCCCTTCCCCTCCCCCCTCCCTCCTGATAAGATCTGGAATATGTAGTTCTCTCCTTCCCTTTATTCCCAACTCTTTTCGTTTTCTTAAGAAAATGTCAGTTTAATCATATCTTAATGCTTTGATAATGGGGTTCTTTTACACGGGCGAAGAACAGTCACTTCAGTGTCTTAAAAGCCCAGGATGTGGAGGGAAGGAGAGAATGTCTCTAAATTAAATTTGCTCGGGCCCTGCCTCAGCGCTGTGTATGCACATTTGTGTATGTGTGTGTGTGTGTGTGTGTGTGTGTGGTGTGTGTGTGTGTGTGTGTGTGTGTGTGTGTGTGTGTGTGTGTGTGTGTGTGTCTAACAGTGGAAACTGAGGCTCTTTTTCACCCCTCTTGACAATCACACAAAACATGTAATTGTTTCATGTGCGCAAGTGGAAACTATTAATATTTAAATGTCAACTTGCTTGATTTAAATAATTGTGAAAGTTTAAATGGAGACTAAACAAGAGTGTCAGTGTAGGCCAAAAACCTGCCTCTTTAAATGTATGTAGTGAGCTTTATCTTTACTGCTTTACTTTAGTACTTCACATAATGAGGTGCACAGACAAGTCACTTGTCGTATGAGACTTTGTTAGCTTTTTTCCCCCGTATATTCCTATCTTTGCTGTTTTGGATATAAATTATTTCGACAACAAATCGCCAGAAGGAAACGGCAAAACAAGAGCGAACAAATAAATTATTTGTAAAGTGTCACTGCATGCTAACAGAGAAGGAGAGAGCGCGCTGGTCCCCAATGGAAGTGCGTGTGCGATTGTGCAGGTGTGAAGCCAGCTGCTGGGCTCCACTACGCCCCCCCACTTCCCCTGTCACTCACAATGACAGGCAGGTGAGGCAGCGAGCGTACACACACTCCCTCAACTACAATTGCACAACTGTTAAGGTGTGTGTTACTTGAATGCCATAAGGGAACTGCGTGCTGAACTTGTGCTACTGTTAGGGAAAAGGGAAAAAAAAAAGTTGTTCATGTTAGGTAAAGGCTCTGCTACTCAAACAAACCCTGAAATTGGTTTGCATTGTGGAGGAAGAAAACTTGTAGCAGCACCACCCACTTTCAGCCATTTAGACAGAGCGAGAGGGAAAGACCAGAGGGCATATTTAAACAGCCCTGTGGCTCTGCCATGTTGCTGTCAGTCCGCTCTGAGACCGAGACACTGCCGGCTGCAGCATTGTCTTGACCTACTTGTGACTCGTTATTGCGCCGAATTAGAGGGATGGCTGACAAAAAAACAGCTCAACAAAGGGAGGGGAAAGAAACAGCTTAAGAACAAATAGCCATTTCTGGTGGAGTTTCGAGTTCTAATCAGTGAAGCAGAAGCCAGCGGAGAGCAGGGGAGTCTGCGCGCAAAAACATTATCTACGTCTCAAGATGGATCCTTGACTAATCCCGCTGTCTGAGCTCAACGCTCCCAAGATGCTCCGAGAGGAGAGAAGGAATACTGGAGGAGAGGAGGTGGTGAGGGAAGGGGACCAAGGATTCAAGAAAAAAAAACAAAAAAAAAGCCAGTTTAGTCTTCCCACAGGCCAGTGTCAGTTCAGGGACAACATTTTGGCCCTAATTGCACTCTCTCCAACAGCAGCAGATTATGGTTGGGCACCCCCCCCCCCTCTTTGTACGCCCAAATCGAGGCTGTTAGCTGCACTAGATCCTTATTAGCGTCACACTCATTTTGGCCAAGTATTCAAGACTCCAGTGTTACTATTCCACGAAAAAGCATCATCAAACTGCTAGGGAAGACGCCCCCCTTTCATCTTTTAATTAGTTAGTTTGCATTGGCTGGTACAGTAAGCGGCGGATTTGTTATTTATTTGCTGAAACACAGGCTGCCACATTATTGTGTGGCTCCACGCAGGCTGCTGTCCTCTTTGATTCAGGCTAATGGAGTCCCACCAAGCTACATAATATGTGCTGTATGAAAAGCCTCTAATTCCAAATCATCTTAAAGGAGCGATGCGTACAGCAAGAGAGAATGTCTGCACAATGACACACACAAAAAAAGAAAAACAAGAAAAGGAGGGAAAGAAAAGAGAACACAAAAACTCCATGTGATTTTGCCTGGACATGAAACCAATTTGTTCAGAGAATCATTTTACTGCCATTCACAGTAAATGATTAAAGGGGAGCTACTTCACATTGATCTCTTGCACAAAGCTCAATAAGCAACTGTAGCTAAACAAGGAAATACAGAGATTTTGCATTCTTTCCTTTTGTTCTAGTGAGTTCATTGAGCTTACAGTTGCATAAAACTGAGATATTGTCTTCTGTACACTGTTTATTGCAACTTATGCCGTTCAATTGTGCTCTTATTTTCAAGTAGAGGGAGGCTATTTCATCAGGAGTGAAGTCCAGTGATGCGGTGAACATCGTTTAAGCTGTTGCAGACTGCTGCTGCTGCTAAACAGGACTCTGTCACTGGCACTCTGTAAAACTGTCAGGGTTACCATTGAGATGAATCTAAAACTGGCCACAGGGTTATTTTTAGACTTGGCTGCAGGATAAAAAGTTTCTGAGCCCCATAAGTAGGTCAGCTCAAGTGGTGTTCAGATTGCTGTTATGTACAATTACTGAAAAGTAGCATCTCCGGTCGAGAGCAACTTTTAATCCACACTGCAGTGAATGAGCGAGTCGACTTCTCCCTCACCAAACTTTTAAAAAAATCTCCCCTAATCCGCAAACAGTTTGTTCTACAAGTTGGCTTTGTCGGCTACCTGATGTGAGCATTGTGTCAAAAAACAGCTGCTGTAAATTTGTACAGTTGCTGCGACTTTACCTGCCGGTTGGAGACAGATTTTGTGTAACAGATCTAATAGTTTCCTAAAACTACTGTACATTTCTCTCACCATAACCTCAAGCATCTTTACAGCGCTGTTAGTGCTAATAGAGAGCATGCATTAAAGCACCAATCCGTTTAAACATGCATGTTCAACCTTTTTATTTTTGTTTTGCAGCACTAGATGTGCTAGAATTATATGCAGGGTTCATTTGATCTACAACCATCATATGCAAGGTTTCCTTTAAAGTTGTATGTATTTTGTGTTTACTGCTGGCCCGTGGTCAGGGCAGAAAATATCTCGCATTTTCAAGTGCTTTTATCTTGTCTTTTTATTTTCATGAGGTTCAAGGGCAGGTTTCTCCCATATGGCTACGGTATACCATATAATGAGAGCGAGCGCGGTCAAATAAACCCCTGCTGTATAAAGATGCTATATCACAACTGTGTATTCAATTGCATTAATTGAATAACAGGAGGAGAGCAGGTGACAGTGCTGGAGTGAAAATGATGAGCGACCGTTACAGTGGCGCGGCCTCCATTCCAACTTTGACAGGTAAACAATCTAATTGATTTTCCATGGCGTCTTGTTGGACTGTTCAATGCCATATTTCCAGTTTAAACGCAGACCATTCTCAGTGTTTGCAGAACAGACAAGCCCGTCATCTGTAGCACTGAAAACATGTCAAGTTAGAACGAGTAATTTGTGGTGATGAATGACAAGTGCAGGCTCCTGTTCAGTAGTCTGAGCGCTCATTAGAAAACACATTTTCAGATGTCACCAGGCTTCTGTGTTTTTGTACTTTTTGGGTAGAATAAACAAATATTGCTTGAATACTGCAATGTCACAGAAATGAGCAGAAGGAACTTAAACCTCAATTGACATGTCTCACGCAGCCGACTTTTTTGAACGTTGACAGCCATCTGTGTGGATTCCTTTCACTCTCCACTAATGAGCTGTGGGTTGAGGAGACCCAATCTACACAGGCCTGTCCCTGGGGCCCTGTGCAGCTGCCGGGCACACACACTCATGTGCATGCACGTACAACCCCCCCACACACACACACACACACACACAAACACACACAAACACACAAACAAACACATACAGCCACCAGCTTCCCTCTATGTTTGAAAGCACACTTTGGCTAACTAAGATCTGAAGTCGCACAACTTCACATAGAGTATATGTTATTTTCTTGCACCACACATTCCTGTGTGCCAACTAGAGAACGTAAAAGTGCCAACACCAGAGCAGAAGAGAAGTAAAAAAAAAAGTATCTAAACAAAATAAGAATGCTGCACATAATGCTTTATTTGTGGCAGGAGCGTAATACAACTGTTGAGTGTGTTTTTGCAGAAATGTGAGATAAATTATTTAATTTTATACCTTCTGTCTATGTGTGTCTCAGTATATGACTGTGGGCACGTGTTTTCATCATTCTGAACAGTAATGATGTGTGTATGAGAGTGAGGGAGAGCCACGCAAACAGCCTGAGAGACTTCATGTGTAGAAATGGAGACGGTGCAAGAATATGTTATTAAGTCAAAGTTTGCACAGCTATTCATGCTTTCCCTTCCTCACATTCCTGTACCTGTAAATGTTGTGACAATGTGTGGAAATCTATTTGATCCCTATCACGCACAAAAGCAGATGAGCTGGAATGCCACTGATACAGTGTGTGAATAGGAAATGACAGGAAGAGCCTAATCAATGTCCTCCAGGACTGGCAACTGCAGCGCCTTTGTTTCTTTTTGTAAATACAAGCCTCTTTAACATCACAATATAAGCCATTATCTCGCCTGGCAAGGTAAATTTTTGGGGGAGCCGCACAAAAACATACATTTTCCCTCAGCTTGGAGCAGATCAGTCGGGTGAGATCTAAAGTCATGCAAATGTTACAGCAGAAAAATACTGGCAAAACTCATTCTAATTATTCCATATCAGCACATTTGCATGGAATGGATTTTTTTTAAGAAGGGAAGAGTTTATGATCAGTGGAGCTTGGGCATGGGGGCTGTTTAGGAATTCACAGCATTTTGATCTAATCACGAAATCAAAATATTCATGAAACACAATGATATCTCCCTGAAGCAGGCGGCTAGCCATTAATTTTCAAATTCAGGTAATTTATTAACACTTATCAGAGGCTGAAAAAGCCTTGCTCTGTGTTTGTAAAGTGGGTGAGAGGGAGAGAGGAGTTCGAGAAAACTGATTCCAGATGATTTATAACGGTGTGCTGGGTGCATTTTCAACCAGGTATTCAATTAGAATGTATGTCCAATTTTCTATTCTAGATCTACAGTTAAAAACTCTATTAAAGCACCATTTTCCTTAGCATACATATCTATTATCAGCGTTTACGGCAAATTTGATAACTCTGGCTCTGGCTCTGTCATTGTGCTCTTTTTATGCTCATTGGGCTCTTTCTCTTATTAATTGGAAGAGGTTTGACTTTAGTCTACAAGATGCTGCTTGGACATATTTTTCTTGCCTGTGAACACTTGCCTTTAGTATTTGTTCCTGTGAATAAAGTCATCAATAAAGCTTAAAAATCACAACTGCAACCAATATCACCACTACTGTATTTGAACATTCTCTAAGCCAGTGGTTCCTAACCTTTTTCCTTAAGGGACCCTTTTGCTATAGTTTAGTAAACTGATGACCCCTGACTGAATAATAATAATAATAATAATAATAATAATAATAATAATAATAATAATAATAATAATGCAGTTAGTTAATGCTTAGTTCCTTGTCCTTGGAAGTAAAACTTGGTTACTACTGGAAGTGGCGAGCTAATGATTGCAGCAGATATTAGAGCAGACACACAAACTTCTTAATCAGTTTCTTATACTGTTGATGATGTGTTTTTAGTTTTAAAAAGGTGATTATTAAAACAGACACCACCCTTTAAAGTCTTACAGCAGTCCCATGCCTACCTCTTGTATGTGGAGAAATCCAGAGATTGACAGGCCTGTTGTGCCTAGTTACAGTTGCTAAGCTATGATTGGACAATCACTGTTTGGGGGAGGGGTCAAATATCATAAGCCAATATAATTTTTCATGTAATAGTTGCTGCTGTCAGTACAATTACAGTCATCGTTCTTTATTACCAATTATCCTTTTATGTCTTTTACAATTACAGTCATACATATGAGATGCTGTCTATGAGAATCAACAAAGCATTAATTTATGTTGTATAGACCTCAGATTTTCTAGCCTACAAGTGAAAGATATATCCAATAAGGTGAACTGTTGAGCAACAGCTTTAGAAAGAACAGACTGACAACTCAGGCCATCTGGGTGTATGTGAATCCATCTGGGTGCATGTCTCCTGAGGGAGGGAGTCAACTTCTCTCAACTGTAGCTTATATCATGATTTCATACTTCCTCAAAGCAGTCAATGTTTCTTGCTCTATTCTAAATCCAGAATGCATTGTGATTATTTTAAACAGGTAAATATAGTGAATATCAATGAGCATGTTCATTAACATGCACTTTGAAGCTCCATCTATTATGGGAATAGGTTAATAAAGACACAAAAAAAAAAACAGCACTTGATTAAGTTATTGTGAATCATATCTTCCCCAGAAATAAAAAACACATCTTTACATGTTCAGAATGAGTATGGAGACTCTCATTGCATCACTGGAAAATCATCAAGGGGATTGTGTGGGTGTTTTTTCTTAATCATCCAACTCCGCTGTGCCAAGATTATATCTCATACCTCCCATTGTATATTTAGCCATCGCAAGGAAACAGCCAGTGACACATCTTCCCACTGTTCCGCAGACAAAGTGGTCTGGGGAAAAGGATGATCCAAGGACAGGGGTTAAAAAAAAAACAGAAGGCCTAGATCCCTTTGTCTCCCAGTAATATTGCAGGGTGGATTCAAACAACCCCTGAAGCTGAGCTGAGCCGAGCCCTGAGCTGTGATTGCAGTGCGATAACAACCAGATGGATCAATACATGTGTTGTAAAGGTTAAATGATGTTATGTTGTTCGTTGTTATTGGACATGGCATGTCACACTACATGATACTGACACCTTTTTCTGCCCTTCCTCTTTCCCTGCTCCAGGTTGGGTTGAGGTTGAGGCCCTGTGATGATCCCAAGAAAAGGGTCAAGTGTTGAAGCCTTTGCCTTCTCAGCCAGTGAACCGTTGCTCACCGCAGTCATCTGTCTTGCCTGCAGCCTAAAAGTCCAGTAAATACAAATTTAACTGCCTCACAGTTGAAATTACCATTATATATCTGGAAAGGGTTCCTAGGCGTTTTGGTCAATATGAATGACTTACTCTACACTAAAATACATTTCTGGCTGTCTAAACTCTCTTTCTAGCCTTCTATATATATTATAACAAATGTTATTGCCCTGTTTACTTTAACTAACTAGTATGTATGTGTATTTTGAAAATGTATGGAATGGAACCTTTATTAGTATTGATAACACCTCTCTTTACCCTACTATTTAATGCCAAAAAGGCTGCTGTGAAAAAGGTCTATAGCTTAAAACAAAACCAAAGAAATTGGACATACAAATGCCATGCATGCAATGTGAAATGCTAGCTCACTGGTTATAATTAGGACAATGAATGAAATGAAATTTCTGAATTGGTGCCTCAAGTGGTAGACTTTTTCCTTAAGGGACCACTTTTCTATCATTAAGTTAACTGAGGACCCCTGACTAAGTGACATATTTTATGAATCATATATTTAAAACTGTACATTAACCCAATAACTCCAAGAAGTTTGAGCAGATTATTACCATTTTTTTTAACAAACTTAATAGGCTTCTTTTTTTTTGACAAATTCAGTGTTTTCTGCTGCCTGAAATAAACCAAATGTGGAGATATAGGAATATTGTGTATATGTTATGTTGTGTTTTCTGGCACGTCTTAAAATCAAGAAGTCCCTGCAACCCCTCATGAAGCTTTGGCGACCCCTTGTGGGGCAAACAAAATGTATGGCGGCTGTGGCTCAGAGGCAGAGCGGGTCGTTCCTTAATTGGGAGGTTGTGGGTTCGATCCCCGGCTCCTGGTGCCACATGTCGAAGTATCCCTGAGCAAGATACTGAACCCCAAATTGCTCCCGATGCCATGCATCGGTGTGTGAGTGTGTGTGAATGTTAGTTTCTGTTCGATGGGCTTTGCCATCACTGAGTGAATGTGTGTGAAAGGGTGAATGTGGCACGTAGTGTAAAAGCGCTTTGAGTGGTCGGAAGACTAGAAAGGCGCTATACAAGTACAGGTCCATTTACCATTTACCATATGTATGTATACATGCCGGAAAGATTCAAAAGATGCTACAGTCATATAAATTCTTCTCACAGTGGCTGTGAGGTCTGGGTTAATATTTGGGTAAAATGTTGGGACTATGATATGCTCAGGGTTCCTCAAATTCCACATCCATCCCACCAGCTAGTGAATTGTAATTCACCCGGTGCTCCAGCTGTACATTACTCACTGATTAGCTGGCCAGAATGAAAACCAGCAGCTCTGGGCGCAGCAGACCAGGATCAAGTAGCAAAGGGTTAAAGTTGACTGACTAAACGATTTTTTTAAAGGCCCTGCACACCCACACAGGTGTTTTCAATTTGGGCTGATTAGACCTCTGCTCATGGTGAAGATGGGTGGAGCTATGATGGGAGTTTGAAGAGGTCACCAAAATATATACACTTAAAGGAATGATAAAAGTGTAACCTGTCCCACCTCAAGGTGCAACAGAGCACCAGGGAGATGTCAATCAAGTCTGTACACACCCACACAGAGGATGACTAATCAGCTAAAATAAGTGTTGGTGTACTTCATCTCCATGTACGTCTCCATCCAGAAAGTTTTGGTTTGGAGATGTTTGCCATCATTCCATAACAAAGTCAGGTAACATAGTGTAAAGAGCAACAAAGTCCCAATATGGAGGTGGTGGGCTTGATGGATTGAGATCCAGGAGACCGCTGTTTGTGTCCCGTGTGAAAAGTAAACAATTTGTTTTAAGTAGAATATATAAGTTACATGATGTATGTCACATAAGTTAGGTTTTATTCGTATACTCATTATGTCAGTTACGTAAAGTCATTTACGATCTTTTCCTAATCGTAATAAAGGAATCTTTGCAACCTTTTCACAAAGTTAACCACGCAGGCTTTATTTTGAAAGTCTAACTGGATGTTGCATAGTTATTATTGCTAACTTGACTGTGGCGCCCTGAGTGTCCAGAAATGATGCTAAGGGAAACCTACAGCGTCATACTGAAGCGAAGGGCCACTGACCTAGTGGGAGTATATGACGGGTTGGGAGTGAGAATGTGTTGCACATATTGTCATATTAGATGCACTCATGTGCTATGATTTAAGCAGCATTAGCAAACAACTGCCTAGTTTAAAACAGCAGACATAGAGCAACATGTAATTGTTGTGTTTGTGGCCTCTGGATGATTGAAGTCCAATATTCATTCTCCTTTTAGCTCTGCTTTGTTCTCCACAAACTCCTGAGAAAATGATCTGGCTCTTTAGCTGCTAACTGCTCCACTGCTGTATGCTCACCAGCTAATGTTGTGTGTCTGCTGTTTGGTAGTGGGCAGGTAACGTACTGCAGGTTAATCGGAGCTCTTTGAATGGCTGCAGCATTGAGCTGAAAGATGCTAAAGAAAGAGCTGATGGGAACTGCAGATAAGGTGATAATTCTCTGTGGGTTTGTCACTATTAGTGTCACCTTTCACACATAGTCATCTGATCCACGGTTAAGACAAAAAATATTGATAAACGCACTGTTTACCATTAATACCATAGAGGACTATAGCTTACACTACCAGTCACATTACCACACCCAGCAATTAGCAGCTTAGTCTTTACTTGGCTGCATGTTGACGACTCCGACTCTTGTTTCTGAGGTGCCTAACGTGGCAGTCCTGGAGGATTATCAGTGCTCCAAATTACATAACTGAACTAATGAGATACATACTCACACAGTTTCAACCCCTATTCCCACCGGGTGCCTCACTGGCGGAGTGAAATATTCCTCAGCTCCCTGTGGACTCCCCGCACATCTCTGCCTGTCTGGGGAGAGGAAAGCAGGGGAGGCGAACGAGCACAGGGAGAAAATGTAGAGAGGAAATAAATGGAGATGTATCGTCGCCAAAAGGTCTGACTGACAAGTAGCTAATATGCTGTAATTGTTTAGTGAGTGGATTGGAGCTTCTCTCTACTGTGAACCAAGGTGAAAATGACTTCTTAGGCTAAGTGTTTGTTACACTGCAGGTTCTCTCTGCTTCCTGAAGCCTCATTAAATAAAGGCTGAAACAGGCTCAAATTGCGGTGTGTATGTTCGCGATGTATTTCTATCAACAAACCATATTGCAGGGGAAAATGGGTTGTTATTAGTTGCCTGTGGACAGGGACCCTGAATATTATTTCTACCAATTCAATACTAAACAGCGTGATTGTTGACTTTGTGATAGGAGTGAAACTGAGACCAAACAAGCACTTTGGGATGGAATAGCACTTAAACCATTGGTTTCCTCCACTCTCTCACACAGTGCAGAAAATTGAGGTCATGCTGTCATTTGTATTCATGGTAATATGGCACTGCAAATAACAGTCGGGTTTGTTTAAAGTTCCATGCTCCAGATGTATGTTTATGCTTCTCAACCTGGCACCCAATTCATTTTGCACCAACGACCACTCTGCTTGTAAATCTCAGCTAAAACCACAACCTATTGATTTATACCAGATAAGGAGAACAAAGCTAACATATTGTTTTGGTGCTATTTCTCCTCAAATATGCCTCGGGCGACGTTAGTTCAAACACAAACGCAGCTAGTCACACCAAGTATGTAAAATATCGGTCACGCTTGTACCTGTTGTGTAAGTTATTACTTGTTATATTTACTCCATGTGACACTGCAATCGAGGGAGACTCAAACACAAGGACTTCACACGACTGCTTTTATCAAGGAATGTAACTCTTTAATGAGAAGTGAGAGCAACGAAGATTTAGAGGAGACACATATCTTCACATGCCCAAACCCAAAGTCACAAAAATACACACTTGCCTTAAAAGCTAGTTGTCACGTAGTATTTGTATTCAATCTTTACCACACTGATGAGAAGCTAAATGCAACTACATTTGCTCCAGTAAGACACAAGACGTGGAATTAAAGTCCACCCTAATAAAAAGAGAAGACAACCTAACTGGAGGGGACAGATTCAGTGCATTATTTATCATGTTACAATGAGCTTATCCCATAATTACGGCATGGTAATTCCCTTATGGATGTCAACTGTGTTTTTTTCCCCCTCTCTCCCCATCCAAATTAAAATCTACACTGGCTTCTTTATCATTCTAACTACTCTATATTACCTCCAGTACTAATAATGAGGCTTTTAAAAGACACTTACCTCAAAAAGCTAATTGTTTTTGTTTGATTTTGGTGACACTTTATCAACGCTGGCTGTTAATTAATAGCAATTATACATTAACTATTAAAGGAGGCACCTTATTAATTAATGGCCTCAGATGCAATTAAATTACAGATGCACACACCAATTTAGCAACCAACTTTCCTTAATCCTGCGTAATTTCAAAGGGATTTCAGAAGGGGGAAAGTGATTCTATTATTATGGCTGCAGTAGGTGTTAATTAAGAAGTAACTAGCGGGTGCATCTAATATGGATGTTGTGTGTGTGTGTGTGTCAGGGCAGGCATGGATTTAGGCTGGGTTTGTGGGGTGCTGGGGGTATTTACGCAACAGAAACACAATATGGGAATTCACCCCCACACACTGAGGCCACATTTCTGCCTCCAATAGCGGGCTGTTTCACTGATAGAGCTGTGTTCACTTATGCTGCTTCCTGAGTTGTATGTTTCTATCTGCGCCATCCCTCTCTTGCTTTATTCTGTATACTCCTCTTAAATCTGTGTCTTTGAGTTAGAGTTTCCACTTTGCTTCAGGCAATAAGAAACAGAGTCCTGATGTTGTTACTGAATCTCCTTGTTCATGGTTGAGTGCTTTTTTTGTGTTTCTTACCTTTGCAATGAGGTGATAGATTTTTCTTTCAAACAGCCAAGGATACAAATTGTAGGCAACTATTTATTTTAACAAAGACTTGTAGAATTATGTTTGCTTTGTTTCCTTTATCATAGGCAAGTGTACAGCTTTTTTAAGAAAAACGACTATCCATCCATTCTAAAGATGATTACAGAGATACAAAAGGTTTGTGTATCTCAGGCTTTCTTTACTAGAGGTGATTATTACCAAAACCATGTATTTGACCCTGCTTTAAAAATGTATTTTTTCCCTTTCACTTTAAGCCCCTGTAAGTGTACAACCTCTTCTAATAGTCAGGCTGAAGTTGGGGAAACAAAGAGCAGCTCATGGGACCTGGATGTACGTTCACCATCTCCTTCTATAAGGTTTAGAAGAGCAACGCAGCTCATAAGGGAATATCCAAGTCAACATGCACGCTGTCCGATTATGTTAATAGTAAATCCAATTATGCACTTATAGCATAATGCTTGAGAAGGAAACCAGGCTTGTTGCCCATGGGGTCCTCGAGAAGGGGGACCAGTGTATGTTTCATTTGCAAAATGGTGGAATCGATATCGTTTTTCATGCTCAGGAGACACTGAGTGCACGCACATGAATTACCTCAATGTCTGTGTTTGTTGCATCAGTGCCAATTAGAGTATTAGGAATGGTCAGAGAGGTTGAGAATCCTAATTTATTTTGCAAAATCTGCTTCACTTTACCCGAGAGCAATTTAGAGCTGAAACAATTAGTCAATCGACAGAAAATTAATCTGCAACAAATCTGATTGTCAATTAGTTGTTTAAGTCATTTTTTAATAAAAAAATCCACTGATTTCATTTTCTAAATGTGGATATTTGCTGGTTGTTTTAGTCGTCCATCACATTAAACTGAATATCTTTGGGTTTCAGACAGTTGTTTGGACTTAATAAACAATCGAAGATGTCACCTTGGGCTCTAGGAAACTGTGATGGACATTTCTTTGCTATTCTGTGACAATTTAGTGACTGAAACGATTAGTCTGATCAAGAATTTAATTGGCCAATTAATTGATAATGAAAATAATCATTAATTGCATCCCATGAACAATTGTAATGCTTTCAAGCTTGTGGTGTCTTCATTTCTGTAGACGCTGATTTAACCAGAACATATCTTGAGTTATAATTTATCATTATGGTCTACAGTATGTCCCGCTTTCCTTATGTGTTTGTATTTCTGCCACAGAAATATGCACACACAGCTCTAGCAGTCCTGATCCATGTGATTCAGACATTTGCTGTTTATGCTGTACATGAAACGCCCTTTAAAACACCCAACTGTCTGTGTCCACGCTAATTAATGTTTACTAAACTTGAAAGCCTGTATAGGCTACACTGGGAACCACAATTACAAATGTGCCTTCAACAACAATTTGTTTCTTGGGTGACAGAGAACATTAAAAGTCTGACTTAAATGAGCGTACAGAGCTAACAAACACATGTATTTAAACTATTTCAAGCCCATTTTGATCCCCCAAGACATCCTATCAGTAACAAGTCCCTGATCGGAGAAGAAACTGCACAACACAGTCAAACCAGCAATTAGTGCAAATTAACAGACATTTTCAAAAATGTCTTTGCTTAGAAAATGGCTGCTTTGTAGTTCAAAAAATTCCCACTTTGGCCTTAGAGTTGGAGTGTTTCCAGCAAATGCTTAAATCCTAAAATAAGTACTGCAATCTTCTGGCACAGACACACTGTAATGCTTTAAAAACAATTTAGCAACTGTCATCGCTGTAATTACAGTAACTAATTACCATCCTCAGCAAACAAATAGCTTAACATAATACGCAGGCCCAATCAATTTTGAAGAAATGCAAATTCCGAAAGCAAAAAAAGGACATTTTGGCAAACCTGAAAGAATTACAGGGAAATAACACTTTGTTTTATCCGCACATAATTCCCAGGGAATATCATATCATAAATATTTGCATTCAGTTCTTATCAGGACATTTGCATTTGCCTCTTATCAGTCAGCAAGCCAGGCACTGGCAGATAGGGAGAGCTGCCTCCACGCCATACACACATTTCTAATGAGTCACGTCGCAGGCTGATATCATATTTTGGCTAGAACTTTATCACCAAAACGAGGAGGTCATTTTCTCCTGGAGTTGGCTCATCTTGGAACTGTCTTTGAGTTTTTTTTTTCTCTGATGTGATTCAACTGAGATTCATTTTTTAAAGCCCACAAAAAGGATTATTTCCTCTCCTCCCCCAACCGCAACAGCCCCATATCAGTGGCACGTATGCTTGCAATGATTATCATTCTGTCATAAAATATTTCAGTTTTATCAGAGTATTATTTTATTTGCCACAGCATCCCTCGGAACAGAGACTCTCGGGAAGGGAAGGAGGAAAAAAAAAAAAACGAGCTCATCTGCATGAACAGCAGTGGATGACAGGCAGGAGACTCTGCTCCACCATCTCATTTTGGTAGACATGTGCAACAGTTTCCAGGGGGAAAAATTAAAGTAATTGTTTGATAACATTTTCAAAAAGGTATTCCACAATAACAATTTCATGGTGCATTGCAGAGTATAATTATAAATCAGCCTTTTTTTCTTGGACAGCCAAGGAACACTGGGGGTCAAGTAAAGTATCCTAGTCAAATTCTCCTCTCATTAGTGCAATCGCTTCTCTCTGCTAATTATTTCCTCCCTCTCTCTCCCCCTCTCTCTCTCCCTCTCTCTCTCTCCCTCTCTCTGGATTATCCTGAGCAACATGCAGCATTAGGCCGAATGATGATTTAATATAATTTCTTTATTGAAATGTGTTGTTCTTGCAAATATGTTTTGCATTAATTACAGCCTGATGTGACAAAATGTTAAACATTCTTTTGATGTAATGTAATCATGCATATACCAAAATGCATTTATATGCATGCTCTGCTCTTTTTATGCAGTTGGGCAGTTGACATTTTTTTTTTTTTTTCAGTTGTAGTTTTGTATGCAATTAAAAGGCAAAATGCATTTTCCTGCCCACAGTGAGGGGGACGAGAAGGGGACGTGGAATAATTGAGAAAATTCAAACACAGAGTAATCATTAAAATGTGCTGTAAGGAATGGATGTGACACATAAATGATTTGCTCTCCAAGTAATTCACATGTAAATCCAAAACAGAAAATGCCAGTGAAATGACAGGAACTTGTGATTAACGGCGGACAACAGCAGCGGCTACTCTGAAACAAACCCAGGAAAACGATAGCAAGGAGTGTGACAAAACTAAAACAGAGTCATCCCTCTTCCTCTCATCTCTCTTTGGCTGTCTCTTTTTCTGGAGAGGGGATGAGCTGTAAGGAAATGCAGGGGGGGGGAATGTATTCATCTGCAGCCCTGCCTTCTGGAGGTGGGTCTCTGAGCCTTTTTCCTCAGTCCTCATTATGGCTCTGTGCCTGCTGCAGCTTGGAGGAGGGCAGCTGGATCACCTTAAGGATTCTCCTTAAATCTTATCTCAGGCTTTGTTTAAACAGAGGAGGGGAGACATTCCACTAGGCCTAGCTCTGAAGATATATCAAGCAGCATTCATATAATCAGCAGCCTCTCTTTTCCAAGCAGCAGGAAAATGAGGAAATTTGGATCCCTAATAGCATGCTGTGCACAGTATTTCTACATGATACTACTGTACTGAAGGCATCAGATATGGGCACCAGTGCATCCTTTCCAACAAATCTGTGACTGTAAAGTTGGAAAGACATATTTTGTGTTACTTTTTTAATTTTTTCTCTGTTAACAGCAGCACATGTTGTGTCAAACTGTGCTGCTATTAACACATCATTAACATATTTGATGAACAATTACACAATATGTGGTGTTAAAAAGCTAAGCTTGCAGGTGTGCAGCCCTCAGTCGGTTGAATGTATTCTTTATGGCCAGCAGTGCAAAGTATGTGGACATTATTGCCGACAGCGTCTCTACTGGAGCTCATGTTTTGGAGGACCCAGTCTCTGGCACACAGCCTGAAGTCTGCATGGATGGTGGTGGCCTCCAATCCCTCCACCAAGCCTGACAGACCGAGTCCAGGGCTGTTAACTAGCTGTAAACACCATGATCTACCGTCTTATGCTCTGCTCTGGCCCACGCTGCACAGAAACATGAACTGTTTGTCCAGCCAGTGAACTCTACAATCTCCTTCTCTTTGTCTCTGTTCATCTTATTGCAATCATCATTCTTATCCTACACTTTTTCTTTCAAATTCTCTCTTTCCCTGAAACTGGGCCCTGCCATGTCTTCAGCTGAAGGTAGGCATTATAAAAATGTCTTATGACTCAAGTGCTTTGAATGATTAAGATAAAAAAAAAAATGAATTAAAAATCTATATGCAGTTTCAGTGTATTCTAGATTTGACCTATGTAAGCAAAACAAAAACAATAAAAAAACAAAACAACCATTAACTAAAAAGCATATAATAGGTATATATACATATATAATTATACTCTATATAATGATTCATAAATACCAACCAGTACTGCAACACTAATTTGGAGTATTCTTATTGAACATCATTGACATCCTATGTTGAATCATTTGAACCCTGTTTATAATGAACCTAAAGGACTCCATGTATCACCTAATAAGGTTTAATGGTACAAGCATAATGAAGCATTTCCCCTTTTGATACGAGTTTCCTTTTAGTCTCAGTGTGTATATTGCCTTCTGTGAAATCCATGAGTCAAAACTAAGACAATCCTTGCAGACTGAGCGGTCAACTTAAAACAGGGAAACATTTTCACTAAAGGAAAAAGCTATTTGAGAACAGCTCTGAAAACAGTTTTGAACTAACATGTGAGAGTGATTTAGGCCATGATTTCATAAAACAATGCAGGTAGCAGCGACAGATGACTGCAGATGTAGTCTTATCTTCCATTCTGGCACAATATTTACATGGGTTTTCAACATTTGTGCAGCCTGTGTTGTCATTATCTTTCAAAGTGCTTGTTAAGCAGCATTGCTGGAGCCTGCTCCTGCAGCCATGGTTGGGCCTTGTCTGGTACATGTGGGGTCGGCGCATTAGAGGCCAAGTTACCAGCCGCTCTCAGAGGGGGGCCACTGTCCATGCCGACTTTTACAACTGGTGAGCTGCCATCAAACCAAAGCGCTGCTAATCGCAAACTCATGAACAGCTAAAGGCCGCGCAAATGAGCGCAGAGATGGTGTTATGGTGTTTGCAGAGCGCGGCAGCCGGGTGCCTGTCCAAATCAAGAGGAGTTTCGGCCCAGTCTTTGTCTAAGGATCTCAGTTTGGCCAGCGGTCCAGCCCCAGCAGGGACCGGGATCTAGAGGATTTGAGTAGAGCTTCGGCAGCTTTTAGAAATAAGCTTGTTGGGGAAACGATGCTGTACAGTACAGCGGTGGATCACAGTGAAGGGAGAGGAAGTTTTGAGGGAGTCTCAGCCACAGAATAGAGAATATATATAACTGTATATCAGTATTAGCTCCTGCATGTGTGACACCATGACTACATCAGCACCATACCATTACACCATTCATTGTATGTCCTGTTCATGTGATATAGGAAGACTTCAGTTCTCAGAAGCTTCATTCTGAACTGAACTTGTGTTGACTGAAGATTTACTCAGATCCTTTTCTTGAGTTAGCAATACTACGCCGTTAAAAGTTCTGCAAAAAAAGTTTTACTACAGTAAAAATACAGGAGTGTAATCAACAAAATCTACTTAAGGAATAATAAAAGTAAGGAAAATGGCTTAAAGGGACTGAAATGAGTGCAACAAATATTAAGACTTTGCTTTAATCACAAAATATGGCTTTGTGTTATTACAAGCGCAGGTGAGTTGGACTCAAATTCTAATAACAGGAAGCTTTCATTAGCAGCATGTCATAGTTGGTCACAGTGAAGCTCAATTAAAAAAAAAAATGTAACTTCATAGTTGGTAGGTTTGTCTAATTTGTAACAATGCATAGCATTATATAAGCTGCTCTTATGTTTTGTAAATTATTAATTATGAAACGGACAAAATCACTCCTAACTACAGACAAACATTTATAAATCCCTCCTATCCCTCTCAACCTATTGTTTCATGTTTCAGATTGCTCATCTTGTTTCAGCGAGACTCACAGGCTGTACATACTGAAGTGCTATGCTTTGGTAATGCAAGGCCACCCTCCACTATGACAGAGCCATCAACGCTCTCCGTAACCCTTTTACTCAGACGTTGCCCACACACACGCACACACACAGTGAAAATTGACTGTTTGGAGCAGGGGAAATAGCATATGATGGAAGACAGGCACGGTGCTGGGTGGAGTCAGGCTGATTAAGTGATTGTGACCATTCTGTTACTGAAATGCTTTCTTCAATCCTGCAGATAACATCATCCTTGGGCTTTATCTTTGTTCTTGAACTTATTTTAAACATTCCCCTCTGCTCTCTCTTCATTACATACTGTCCTCTCCTTTTGGCATCCAGTTTCATTACTGGCGACTTATCTCATACATCCTTCCTTTCTGTCACTCTGTTTATTGTGTGGCAGGGATTTTAAGATTAGCTGTTCCCACATACCCCTTAACACTACTGTATAATGAGGACTTGCACCAAACCAGTATGGGCCTGTGCGCTGCAGTAGGAAGGAACTAAATATTTATTTGTAGTTGAAGTAAATTAATTAGACTATCTAAAGAAAGATAGCAGAGAAAGGCTGTGCGTTTAATTTGAAATGGCATATCTGCAATGCATTTTTTCATTCTATAATCCCACAGCAAATACGCTGTCTGCTCATATGATATTACTGTTTGGAGCGGATTATTTGCATATAGGTTGCAAAGTATGAAAGGGTGTCTGATGTTATTTTGATTGATGAAGAAAATTGTGCATTGAATCAACTGATATGGAGTCTTCCTATTAGAACAAGGCCAGGCTTTCTGGCTGGGATTTAAGGCACATGGCTGAATGCAGTTTCCTATTAAATGCAAAGAAATCAAGGCCTCATCGTACTCATATCTGCTGTACACATAAGTCATACAGTTGTCCTGAATAGCCCCTTTATAACACCATGAATGCTCTATTAGAGGGACATTTAAACGTATCACTGAGTGCATCCATGAGTATCGAGGCAAGAAGAAAAACAAGTGGGATATGGTGCTCTCAGACTCTACTTTCACTTTGATTTGATGTAACCGAAGCAGTTGTGGAGCTTTTGCAAGATCACTGCTTGTTGGCTGCACACTCGCTGTTTGCTGCCCCCCTGTCCCTCTTCTCTTAAGGCAAGAGAAAAAACAATATTGTCATATTTTATTGCATGAATAAATTGTATACCTACTGTAGGCTGCTGTAAACTGGGATCACCTTGACACCCTGTCTCCTGGAAATTATGTTTATGTATAACTGTGTTGCAACGGCACATACATCTTGAAGGAAACATAGTGCCGACCAGATGAAATCTAGGGTAGGTATTGTGTTTCAGAAGAATTTTATGTTATATTTGTTGAAATTCTCTTTACATCCCGACTGCAATCAAAAAATGACATGCTCCTAAAAATATCTGTATCTGTGGTTGTCGCAGGTCTCTAACAAGTCCACCAATAATGTTATTCAGACCAACTGAAATGGTTTCTCACTCTGCCCATCCACTCATTGCGCATGACCGGAGTCTTCCACAAGGCCGTTATTTTGCTAAAGCTACAGAGGTATAGTCGCACAAAAATGGCAGAGAAAGTGCAGCCAGAATTTACAGTTTCACTTTTACCTAGAACAGCTGACATTGGTTAACAAAGCAAGAAAATAAGTAGACAACAAGCAAACAAGTAAAAAAGGCTACAGACAAAGAGAGGTTGGATAAAGCAAGAGGTCAAACCAGAGTTAGCCATTTCTTGCTACTTTATCCAATATTACCTACCCTAACTTTAACATAATGAGGAAATGTTGGTAATTAATGCATCTGGAAAGTTCCAAAGTGTTGCTTCTGAATGTATCAGAAAAATGTTCATTGACAATGTTTTTCATTTGTTTTCCTCCAATGTCTCCAATCTTGCAATTCAACATTCTGCTCATAGTGACTACAGCATTATGGGTTTGGGAGAGATCATGGTCTTGGTTTAACAGAAACAGTCTGTTTATTAACATTCAACCAGTCGACCCTAACCTCAACTAAACTGCTTTTGTTACCTGAATGTAACCACAGATGGGAGTCTGGATACAAACCCAGGACTCTGGGGTCGAAGTCCAGGCGCTTTGTGTGCCAACAAACCGCCCCAACCACATCCCTGTGACTCTGTAGATAAATATAGCGCTTCATCCACTCCAATCCAAAAAAGTTGCCTCTGAACATAATCCAGGCAGTGATTATGTTTGTCACCACAATGTAATTGGGAAGATAATTACATACTATGTAAATGTAATTTCTAGGAGACAGGGTTGTGCTTGGTCATCTTGAGACTTTTACTGGTAAAGTGGAATCTTGCAGAGTAATTGATCAGACGATGAGGGGTCTGAGCAAGAATGGTGACTAAGGAAATTGTAAGAGAAAAAGCTGCCAGTTCCCTGTAGTTAGAAATGCAAAACTGTAAAAAATAATTAAGTATTAAAAAAATACAAAATATACAAAAATAAAAAGAGTTAATTTTTTCTTCAAAGCTGAGTATTTTTTTTTTAATAACACTCTTAACATGAGATGTTTGACAAGTGAGTGTATGTATGTTTCATGGTACCTTGACATCATGTCATACGTGAAAGTACAATTGAATTCATTGCTTCAATAAATAAGAGGACAAAAGCAAAACCCCCTGGCAGAAGGGATTAATTAATTGATAAAAATAAATATTTGGAGACATCCAACCTTTAAATGATGATTGACCTTTTCCTAGTCCTGCCATGACAGATGAAGCAATAGGATAATAGAATTTGGTCCTTCTATTGTAAGCTCTGTTAAAATCATCACATATTGCATTACTGAAACATTGCTGTTATCTTGAGGTCACTGCTGTATCTCCAGTGAAGATTTTTGTGAATTACGCCCGTTTCATTGTCTGTCTTTGATATAGAGAGAAAACGCAAGGTCATCATAACCTCATGATCAGACGATACCATCACCATTTTGATACCTATAAGAAACCTTCCAGCTTCCACCTAAAGTGATCGGGTGTCTTTTTTCATCTACACCGTATCAACCCTTGTCTGCACCACAAAGATGTAATTGCATCACTCAACAAGCAGGTTAAGAGAGGAGGTTGGAGAAATTAACATTTTTTTTTTACATGCAGATTTCCCCAGTTGTTTTAATAACCCATCTCAAACCTGTGATCTAATCTACAGGAACAGTGGAAGTAATTAAAGTTGAAATTAATTACCGTCTGTGCCTGATATTCTAATAACGGCTTTGAGTTTTGTAGCAGGAAGTTGATATTTTGTCATCCGTGTTTTATCTCTCACGGCCGTGCGTGATTGTCTGCTCTTACAGATTATTAATGTAGCCAGGAAGGGAGCAGGAAATGGCAGATAAAGGCGGAGAGACTTTCCTTTCTAGCGCTCCTCCTGACCACAGTGGCCCCTCTTGACAGCTCCAAGCCCCTCCTCCCCCACCTCCTCCACCACCAGCCCTCTTCTTTTAACAGTCCCTTTATCATGACAGTATTTAGAGCAGATACCGTAAGACTGAGCAGGCCTTACGACTGCTTTTGATAGAAATTATACAATTGTTCATTAGTGGCTAAGATAATGCCCCCCCCGCACCACACACCCACACACCCACACACCCACACACCCCCACATTCAGCTCTGCTTTCCCTTTGGGATCTCATTTAAGACCCGCAGCGTTCAGCAGTGCATACTGCAGGGGCTATAGATGTGACACCACACAGGACCCGCCGCAGACAGTGCAGCTGGAAATGTCAAGTTAAGTGAAGGGAACTGTTCGGCCTGCACACTCTAGTAAGCAGGGTATGTACCTCCCTGTGGGGTGGGTGGGGGTTATGTGTGAGTGTGGTGCTCCCTCCGCGTGGGTCTGTCACTCTTACAGTGGCTATCATGTTTTTAATGGAAAGTGGTCAACTAAAATCAAATATTAAGCTTTGATAACCATGGTGGAGGAGCAGTGCCTTTTGAAGTGGAAAAAACCTTTCAGCTTTCTTTATACTGTATCGCTTTACACCAACTCAGGAGCTTCAAGTTGCTTCCAGACTCCTGTTTGCTCCACTTGCCTTAAAGATAAACTCAACCCTTGGATACGCTTGCACTGTTAGATTTCATCAATCTATGTGGTTCAACAAAGCTCTAATTCTTGTTAATTGATATCATTTTTGTACCCACTTTGTGTCAAATTGCCTCATCCACCGCAGCAGAAAGTTGAATTTATAAACAGTAAAATACAACTTTTGCTTACCTTACTTACTTGGTCTGGTATGACCAGTAGCTTATGATGACTAATGTTAGCTAATATTAGCCAACTCTGGGAAGATATTGCTTTGTGACTAAAATGATTGGGTCATTTCAATGAATTTATGACTATTCTATAATTCTGATACTATTCCCCGACATCTTAGCATGCACCATTGTCACTATTTGTTGTTCTGCAACAGCAGAACAAATGTAATGTCTTGTTTCAATGTGTTCAATTCTGCATTCAGAAATATAATTGGAGTTAACTTGGACAATTTGTTGACTTGACATTTTTACAACTCAAAAGCATCAACACTGGTGACTGTTAAAGGACCCATGTGTAGGATTTAGTGGCATCTAGTGGTGAAATTGCAGATTGCAAGCAACTGAATACTGCGACACTTGTGTCATGACGGTTCAACATAACGGACTCCTCTGTAGATCAAAACAGCTCATTCTAAGGTAACAAAAACACAACAGTTCTTATTTTCAGGTAATAATACACTAATGAAAACATACTTATGAACATTATATTCAATTTCTGCCATATCCTATAAAATAGAGTGCCTTAAATCTCAAACACTGGACCTTTAACAACAGAAAGATAAATAAAGAATGGTAAATCTTGAAGTATTTGTCATCAATTAAACTTGATGTAATAGGGTTAGGGGTTAGGCTGGCAGATGTCACCATACTATTTTGCCTTTCTGACTTGCATTTTGTTTTCAGGAACAATTTGTACAGTCAAAGAACAATAGAAAAAGCATATCTGGAATAAGCCAAAGCCTAGAAATAACATTTACTCAATTAACCATATATTAAATATAAAGGTAGAGGTCCTTGTGTGTGCAATTAATGTAACCATACAACTGACAAGTGAAGTAGGCAGATATAAAGGCATTCTTAAAAGGCAGCATTTATGTGCTTTTTGTGGTCTTGGTGTTGGATTCATTTAATTTAGTGTCTCATTATCCCACATGCAGCGACCTAAGGAGCTGGAGAAAAATCTGTAAAAGAATCCTAATTTGTTTTGGTTGTCTGAGGGTAATATGTTGACTTTTATGTTTTTGTTCGATTTCTAGAAGATACATGGCAGCTAAGAGAGAGAACACTGTGTCCTTCATTTTTTGAATTTTTCTTTTTTTATTTACTTGAGGATCTATATATTATGATTTGTAATGTGTTTATTTTGTTAGACATCTTGTAAGACCCTCAATCCATACACAGTCAACAGTCAATATGATTATCTAACCCAAAGAGGTTTATAACTCTTTTCTTGTTGCAGAGAGCACTTTTTGTAGTATTGGCAGAGCAGAAAAGCAGTGTCATGACCTTTACTCACAACGCAATGAGTCTTGCTACTGAGTTGCATTCTGGGCTATTGAGGCTGCATGGAGTGATTGGTATCTTATTTGATAATGGATTTTTCCATGTATGGCATGCTGAAAACAACATGACATGACATTGCATTGTCTAATCTTCCACTTATCTGGGGGTATTAAAAAAGTAATACCTGCAAATAACAAAATAGTCCCTGGGATTCCAGGCAATAAAATGTTTTAGGATGGACTTTTTCATTAGGAAGCATTTTCCAATTTTTTCTATCAACTACAGTATAGTAGAACAAACTATAAAACCGAACTGGTCAGTCAGTCACATTGTAAAGGGAAAAAAAATCACAGCAGAACTCATCTTCCTTGCCAGGACTGAAGTTCGGTGACAAACAGCCACTTTCCCCCTGTCTCCTGGATCAGCTATAAGACGATTTCAATGACATGCAGAAGATCAACTGTTGGGAGAGTGAGGACTGCGAGACAGGGGCTTAGAATCACGGCCGGATCAGAATGAGATGAACATACAATCAGAGGCAAAGCCACACGGGCTTATCTGCCCTTTCACGATGGCTGTCATCATTTGAGAGTTCCCTCGGCTGCTCCTCCGCCAAGATGAGAAGGCTTTCTGGCAGAACCGGAAAGTTTCTCTTTTCTGCTTCAGGAAAAGTTTTAGAGGAAACTTGCAGCGCCCCACAAGGAACACATGAAAGTCGTTGAGAAGGGGGCAAAGTAAAAATGAGAAGTCAGGAGGTGTCAACCTGGGTGAGAATAACAGAATCAAATACAAGGAGGGTGAGATATCAGTCTGCAGGGCATACAGAATAAGATTTAATAATGCATGGATCTGTGGAGGCATGGCTTTAGAACACATGCAGGGTTTTAAAATAAAGTTGTTGTTTTTTTCAATCACAAGCTGCTCTTTTCTCTTACCCTCTCTCAATTAGATCAATTTCTCTGCTCTTCTTGAACATTAAAAATATTCTTCCTTCTAATGCTTCCTGCTGTGATATTTCACGGCCACATACAGTATGTAGCTTAATGTAAACCTGCAGTATCCTTCCAAAAACATTGCTTCATCCCTTGAGTGTCATTTTGATGTGAGCTACTGATGGACTGTCGGCACATTCGGCATATGTCACATATACTTCATACAAAACCCCATTTGGCATTAATGCTGTCGGGCTGTGTGGGAGATCTGTAACATGAAATGGATCCATTTCAGTGCACATCACTGAACATATCCCATACAAGGCTGCGGCCAGTGTTTATAGCTTACCCCCTGTGAGGTATTGGCATCCAGTAGCGGCTCTATATCTGAGACAGTATGGTGGTTGTGTAGTCTTTTCCCATGTGAGCCCTGCTATGCGAGGTGATTAGAGCATCTCTGTCAGTGGCTGAGGGGACAGATGGAGCAACAGAGGACTTTCTGGAGAGGCTATGGTAATTAGGAGTGAAAGGAGAGAAAATGGCGGCTTCAGAGCAACTGGGTTCAGGGAGAAGCTTTAAACAACACTATTCAAGTGGCGCAGGGATTTGTATGCCCTTTGGCCAGTCAACATGGCATTGTTATGTTCATGTTAACATGTTTTCACATGCTGTGAGGTTCTCCCCACAGTATCAGTGTTGTAATACAAAACTATTTACGGTATATAGAAATCTGTTCCCTTTTAATAAACAGTGCAAATAATTGCAACAAAATGAAAAACACAAATGTAAAACATATACCATTATTTCTTCAGTGAGCTGTGTGGTTATACTAATGCTGGGTGGAGGCAGACATGGATATCTCACAAGCTGGGGTAAAAAAAATAATGGCTCAGTGCCACTAGAGGTAAGAAATAACATTTTATTGCTACTTTATGATTAACCTATTAATGACTAACAACTATATGTTGAGGAAAAGCCCTACAGATTTTTTTCAGTTTGAGTTGTAAACACAAAATCTGCTGTGGAAACTCTCAAGACACATGGCTAGAAGAGACAAAATCACATTTTGTGATTACCTCATGTTTTTCAATTGGAAGACAAAGTTTTTTCTTTTAAAAATGCAAAAATCACAAAAACAGGTGTAATATATATTTGTCATGTTAAATATCAGATTTACACTGAATTCAAATTTCATATTATTAAAATTGAAGTTGTTGTAAAACCAATGGTACCAAACATTTGATATAACTCATAACTTTTGAGATACCCTGTAGCATGATATATTTAGTCATTAGTCTAGCGGTTACTCATTTTATCCCATAGGGATACATCATAAGAAAATCTCTTAATACTGGACCAAGAAAAAGCAGTCTATTAATATTGATTCTATTTGAATCTATATTCCAACATCCAGAAAATGTGTGTAATTAAAATACAAGGTTGCAAAAGTTATAAAGATCTGAAATTCCTACCCTGTTGTTCTAGAGGTGTTTGTCAGGTCATACTGTGGACATACTTTCCTCAGCTATATATTCCCTTTGGTCAGTCAACATGGTCAACATCACATGTTCACATGTTTTAATGTTGTGAGGTGTTCTCCAGCGGTACAGATACGTATCTAAATCTAATAAAGGATCAGTTCACCAAAATCTAAGATTTGAGGTGGTTGTTGTTTGTTTCATATTAGTAGTGGGAGATAGACAGAGTGTCAAAACTGACGAAAAAATAAATACATATAATGACTGAAACTGCTCAGTGCCAGTGACAAAATATGTTATTTTCTAATTTAGGTGAACTGACCTTTTACAAAAACACCTTTTTGCTACTTTATGATTTAGGGCACCAATGCCACACTTTCCTCAGTGATTTGTATGCTCCTCGGCCAGTCAACATGGCTTTTTTGTGCTCATGTGAACCTGCAGTATCAGTGTTATATTAAAGGAAGATATTTCTTGAAAGAAGCAAGGTACAAATGAAATCCTACTTACTTACATACTGTTAGATACTGTGAAACACAGATATTTATGGATTAATTTGGCTGGTTATCACATATTTGTCTTGGTTCCCACCTCCATCTCCAATATAATGAAGATAATGAAATTTTAATCTGAAAACCACTTTTAAATAATACAAGAGCAACATCTCTGTTCAGAAACAATCTCTTGGTTAGTCTGGCTAATGCACCGACCACCTGTAAGTAGTTTTATAGGGACTATGTCTAGAGAAAGCAGTTCTAACCTGGACATTGTTTCTGCAAAGAGATGTTTTTTTCAATGCTGTGTGCACCACAAATGAAATTTGATTCACCTCAAAATGAGAACTCAAAACCTGGACAAATAATACCAAAAAGATCTGCATGACCCGATAACACTAGCTGTAAGTAAGAAAATATATTTTTTATTATTTTATTTTGTTTTGTTTTGCTACTTTGCAAAAATAAATAAATTAATACAATAAAATCAATTCCAGACTTTCCTTGGTTGATTGAAATTGTTTAAAATACAGCATTAGCTCATCACTGTTGAAAATTTAAACAATCATTTCTCCACCTGCTACACGCACTGTGTAGGTGGTCATTCCTCCATGTGATTAATTGCTTTGTCAACTATCAATCTCCAGCACCATAAAATAACCACAGGACCTGCAGCCAGCAGGTTGCTTGGTGAAATGATGGCACTGAAATCCCCATGGGGCACATATTAATGAGGCTACAGCGAGAGTTAACAATTCGCCATTAAAATGTAATGCATTCTTTAATTAATTAAGCTCTCATTTATAAACACCCACCACTTCTCTCTCACTCCAAATTTGACCTAACAATAGAGTACTTAATGTTTTATGGTGGAGGCATAACATATTTAAATGTCATTAATACATGAACAGCAAGATAAACATACTCAAAAATTCTATTAGCAGTAATAGGTGGTTTCTCTGCAAAGAGTGTCCCCCTGTTTTTAACCAAATAATTCAAAATTAATTTTAAATTACAGCTGACATGCCAGTGCTTGAATTTAACTTAAATAAGAAATATTCAGACGTGAATACGAGTATTTTTAGCCTGCGAGTAGGTAGATTATCACTCTTTTGGCAGATACACATGCGACATCAAATGATTATCTTCCAACTCTTCCAGATATCAACTAACTGAAGATCTAATTTCATGTCACACATGCTCAATAAAAAAATAAATAAAAAATCAAATTGGCTCCCAAATTGGTTGGTCACTCCAACATTGAAAAATAGGTCAAAGTTTCTGCAATCCAAAGTGTCCGCTAGGCTCTATGATTGCAGATTGATATGTGGGGGAGTTTTTTTTCCTGGCAAGGCAGGAGCTAGAGATCCCAAGCACAGTTGGAGCTTTCAGGAAATGTTCATCTCTAAGGAGGTAGGTATGATTTTACCCAACTAAAGAGGAATGTGGAATCAAAAGTCAAGAAATTGGCAAAAGTGATCTTAACATTTTGATGATGAAGGATGATATTTGTTTCTTGTCAAACCTATGTCTAAATTGGAGGGAAATAACAGTGTTCATTTGGTTGTTTGGAATAAAGGAGCTCTTTTTGGACTGCATTGCTGTAGGTGCAAATCCTTCATTTCTAAGGAAGTTAAAGCAGAGCAGCAGTGGATCCTAAATTAATTCCTTTATGTTGCACATGTATTTGGGCCTGCCTACAGCTTAATTCAGTCAATATGCAAATGTTTTCCAGCGTCAGACTGTTGAATTGGTTGGGTTCAGCTGAGCCAAACCACTCCGCCATAATCATTTTGATGTTAATGATGTCTGCAGAACTGCAGCATCACCCCTGTGATTTAATCAAACCTAATTTGGGTCAGTCCATTTTGGCGGCAGCTGAGCACCTCAACATCATCATTACGCTCCTTCAACCCAACCTCTGTGCTCACCTCGCCTTCCTCAGAGCATGGACGAGCCTGCCGGGCCGCAAACAGCTGTTCCTCATCTGTCTTGTCACAACCTGTCCTGCTTTTTCGGACATGGGCCCGTACGTTCTCGAGTTTTGGTTCTGAATTTCACCATGATCCGAATCAGAAATGAGACTTTGTGTTTAAGATTTCACTTCCAAGCTCTCTCTGCCTGTGGGACCTGCTCCTTGGGCTTTTCATCAGCTGCCATTTTCGACGGCATGCAGTAATTTCATGGCTCATTGCAAGCGCTGAAAACCTTTGAAACTGCAAATGTTAACTTTGCCTGGCCTGGAGCCATTTAGGAAGCGATTAATTTAGCAAACAGAAGTGAGCCACTTTCTCCTCCTAGCCTGCGCATAATTTTTGGGGGCTTCTATCTGTATTTGAGTAAGAGTGAGCAATGTAATGACGGTTCCTGTAATTGTGGCAGTGTGAAAATGGTTCCTACCTCAGCCTCCACTATCTCCCTCATCTCTCCCGGCTGAGCCTCCACAGCCTCGTACAGTGAGAGCACACGCAGATTGAGAAGAGGTGGAATCACTTACAACATGCTTGACCTTATTTCTTGTTGCAAGTTGTTAAAGCGTGTTAAAAGAACATGTTTGTTTGCAATTTCAGCACTTCGCCCGAGTGATGCCGTGCCCATATTTGCAAGCCACTGACTGAAGAGTCATTTTCTGATCATGACTATTCCATATCTTTGATAGCGGGAGCAACAATTCAATTTAGAAAAAAGACGTGAAGGCTGTATTGGAAGTGTGAAGCTTTTTGGCTGTGGTGCTCTCAGGAAATAGTGCGCATCCCAGTGAGAGGCTCTCAGTGTTTGCCCAGTATTCCTGGAGGCTTGTTTTGTCACAGACTCTGTGCAGCTAGGCATGGGAGAGGCAGAAGGCAGCGGGTCGGCCAGCCTTCCCCCACAGCTGTCCTCTTCCATCCTGGCACTCGGCGCCACCAAGCCAATATGAAAACAAATTCTCGTCCCTATTTGCAATTAATTTTCCTTTGCTGCGGAAAAAAAAAATCAGTCTTGACAACATAACATATAGCAGGTTGTGTACAGAAAATCTGGCTGTACACAGGAGCAGGAGTAATTTTTCACTCTGCTGGGAGCAGTTGTCTAGCACATATTCCTCCCCATGTGCATATAGATCAGTGCAGTCCAATGAAGTGGTGGAAGTAAGCAGTGTACCCATTTTATTTCCACAGGATAAGGCTGTAAGTGTCATTAACTATAGTTAGAAGTATAACATAACGTTTTATATTGAAATAAGTGTTATTCTCTATATTCTAGATTCATATTTGTCTTATAAACTTTGCAGTGACCATTCTAAGCACCGTTTATGTTGCAAATGTATTTCTCTGATCCTAATAAAAGAGTCGGATTAGCAAACAAAGCTCATGGGAGTCTTAAAAAGTACAAAAAGAACCTACATGTTCAGGGAATAGGGAGGTGGGTCAGGGGGCAAAAATGACAAAAGAGAGAACGGAGGGAGTAATAGGAACACACAATGACAATGATCCAAATTCCTATTTTGCCTCTTACATTTACACCATGCATGTGTGTGTGTGCATGTGTACATGAATCCGCGCTGTGTTTAGGAAATGACTGCTTCCTTACCTGGATGCCCTGTAACCACATCTGCATCCTGTTTTACCACGGCCCCACTGCAATCTCCCCCACACCATTAATTTTACTGAAAGCCATTCACAATAACCACGAGATACTGGGCAGCGGTGTTCAAACGTTTTCTTCCCCCCCTCCTTATCATAAAGGTCCCACATGTCTTGGCAATATCCCCCAAATAAAAAAAAAAAGATAAATTTGTCCTAATTACGTCCCTCGAACAATGTTGTTTGACGGCCAAAGACATCAAATTAAATACTATTTTGATTCTGCAAAAGTGGTGTCAAGGTCTTATATTTTCATTGCAGGTACATTGACTGATAAATATGAGGGAGAGAACAGTAATTATAGGGTGGAAATGACATCAGAAATTAAGCAAATTGTGAAAGGGTTTGCCTTTAAATGGGTTTGAGCCACGAATTAAAAAGACCATTAACTGGGAAGAGGCAGGTGTTATCCTCACTGCCCAAAACAAAACAAACAGAGAGGGGGGAGGTGAGTGTGTGTATGTGGGTTGTGCTCGTGCAGAGAGAAAGAGATGCAGGTGTGTGTTGTTATCTATGAACAATCCCATGTCATTACCAAGTGAAGGTGTATTTAGTTGATTTTCCTCACTTTCAGTACTGTGGCAATTTGTAATGTATTGTTCCATAAATAAACCAACGCTGGACCGGACTAATGTGTCCTTTACATTCAGTGCAGGGAATGTGTCATTATAAACTATTGTCATTCTTAATTCCTCCTTATTCCTGCTGGCTTTCTTCTTTGCATGTTTAACTTCTACTGGAGAACACATTTCAATTCTGTATGTCATTGATATAGCATACTAGATTTAGCCTTTTTCACCATTTCAATAAAAAGTTCAGTATGTTCCTCCTCTCTCCTTCTCTGTGCTATATCCTCTTCTCTGCAAGCCTGCATGAATTCAAAAGGACTTTAAATTGTACTACAAGTAAATTGTTGCATAGTGACTCCACCAGATATCAAAAGGCAGAGGATCAGAGTCTCATTCCACCCCATTTTGTGTTGCCATAGTTTTTTTTTCTTTCATTTTTTATCAAACCTGTGTCTGGTCTTTTCATGAGCCCAGAGAAATTTAAAGGTGATGAGAGGTCCTCTGCCTGATAGGACACAGGGCCAGTGTGGTGATCAGACAAAATTACATCAAGTTTTCCCCCCCTCGACTATGCTTGTCTTTTTTTTTTTTTTTTTTTTTCATTTAATCAAAGCTCTTGCAGCCTGATGCTGCCCTCTCTCTGGGCCAGGTGTCAAATGGTTTCCATTGATGTCAGTGCGGTGGTAATCACAAAGTCTATCCACAGATGCCTGCTTGCACCAGCGTTTCACTGGGGCATCGCATTCTCCGCTCAACACCTTTGAGGCATGTAAGATTATTTCTGCAATCTGAAAGAGAGAATAACCTCTAGGAAGAAACTAAATCACAATATAAAGTAATTAAGCACATTATCAACGTGGAGGTTAATTAGTGAGACCCTATACGCCAGCACCACTGGTAGCATTGCAAACAGACAAATGCTTTCGTTTTCGTCTCTTTTTTTTTGACCATGCTCTCACACATACCCACACATACACACACGTGCACATGCACTCACACTGACTGCAGGCAGTTGATTGTCACTGTTTGGGGGCTCTGAAATTGATTAAACAACTTGCAATCCAGTTTAATTAATGGAAACTATCTGTAGTTCAAAGCTATTTAGCTGAATGTTGTGCCTTAGCGCTGCCCTCCTGTCTCATTTTGCTTAGACAATCGTAGAAATTAATTGAATTCTAGCATTACTGTATTGAATAACCTTAAAACAATCTTTGATGTTATAGCCCATATTAAAAGCTATTCTATGCATAAACACACACATCCCCAGAGTTGATATACTGTTAGCCAGTGTTTATCCTTTAACATGAAAGAACTGTGCCAAGCCGTAATATCACAACACAGGGAGGACAACATGCCCAGCCTCTATATCTCTGAAGTGCAGCTGAGTCCGAAATGGCACATTGACAACAACATACATAGTTGCTGCATAGAAACAAAAGGCAAGGCATTCCTAATTATTGACAAGCAACATATATTTACTTTCCCTCATTTCAAAATGATAAGTCCTTCAAGCTCCACTCAGTGTCTGCAGTGTGAAGATGTCCCTATCAAAAACTACAGGCGTACCTGTTTGTTCAGGAAGGCTTGGCAAGAAAATACCCTCCCTTCTCTTCCAGTGCTGGGTGAAGCCATTAACCAACTTAACTTGACTTGATTTTTTTTTTTCTACGCATCACATTTTTGATTGCTCCTTTTGTGCTTCGTATCTCTTTTCATTGCAATAGAACGAGGAGAAAACACAAGTTTTAGGCTTGTAACTTTAAATGTAGATATTTTTTATCCTTGTCTCAGTACTTGGAGGTTTAACGCCCTAAAGCGATGATTCCAACTAGGGGTGGTTTATGGGAAGCTTAACCAATTAACTCAATGAACTGAATATCCATATTAATGTAAATAAGGAGGGAAATAAACAGACAAAGGATTTCAAATTAATGTCTTCAGTTAACTGGAGTTCAAGCATACCATCCATCTGAGTCAGTTGTATCACATTTAGGACCACATGTTACAATTGTGTGTGATAGCAAAGCTAGTTAGCAGTGGAGCAGAGTTATATAAATAGCTAAAAATAATAACATAAACTGTTGAATTATAAATTAAATGCAATGGTTAAAATATAACGTCCAGTTTCTTTCACTGGTTGTGACTTGACCAACGAAACCAAAACACAGACAAACTAACTGTATGAACACAGTGCTAAATAACATCCAGTTTATAATCTATATATAAGAATGTATTTGGAACATGACAGGTGATGTTGATGAAGGGGTATCACATCTGACAGAGCTTTAGGGGTACATCTGACCAAAAAAAGGCTGCTCTGTGTCTATTTCTGATATTATGTATGTATAACATTATAATAAGGAATGTATCATATTTGATCCTTTCTTTCCTTATTTTCTAATTTTAGTTAGTTAGGTTATTGCCATAACAACAAGCTTGGTCATGCTGGATATAAATCATCATATAAATAAGAACATACGAAATACACAAAGATAAGCTAATACTGTATGTACCTTAAAGTGCAAATTCAAAAGTTTAATATGTTAATTATGCAAGATACCACAAATAATTATATATAAATGACATATGTGACAGAAGATGAGAAACTCCATTCTGCTATATGCCCAACAAAAACATGTCAAACAGCTGCTTGTCCGCCCTAGAACTTAAAAGCAGGATCAGGCAGCCTTCTTTACCCCCTCCCTTTCCTCCCTCTCTTTTCTCTTCTTCCTGCTGCATCCCCCCCCCTTTTTTTTTTTTTTTTCTTAAATGGCATGAAGGTTGAGATGGCTGGAGTCCAAGATCATCGCGCCGGAGACCACACAGATGGGGAGAGATAAAAGTTCTCTGTGAGCTGCTCACAGTACTGCCATTTTCCACACAAGTAGAGGGGACGTGGGGCGGGGGGAGAGGGGGGAGCCACCTGCGGCCGTGACATCACCACCTTATCACATATCATGTATCACCTGCAGCTCCACGTCAAGCCCAAAGAGACAGATTTCATCTGTCATCTCTGAGAGGATCTCAATATAATTTACTCTGCTGATCTGACATCCAGAGGAGAGGAGTAGAGTTGCCAAACCTAATCTTACAGATGAGGACTCTCCTTTTTCTGCCCAGTCATGTCCTTGTGTGCTGTTGCAAAGGGGGAGAGGGGTTGGCATATCAGATTTAGCTGTTATTTGAAAAGCTGTATCTTGGGTTAAGTGGCTCTTGTGGTTTCATTTCTCTGTAAACTCAATACACGTACAAGTCGACGTACTGTTCCTTTTGTTCCAATGAAACATTGCACTGCTTCACATGCCAAAAATGTTAAATATTTTGCAAGAAAAAACAATTATATACAAGACATTTATTACACACATGGACATGGAAATACAGACTTTACCCAAATGTTCTCCTGTCTCCACTTCTGCGTGTATGACTACAATGGAATAACTTTGTAGGCAAGTATGCAAAAAAGAGATTATCATACATAAAAGCCAGAAGCAAAAAACATAAGTGGTATCAAAAAGCATAACCTAATTAGAAAGACTAATCAACTTTAATGTCTTCATATTTAAGGGAGAGGGAAAGGATAATTAGTCTTGGGGTTCAGTCTCCTTTCCTCTGCAGTCATGCTACTAACAAGAGTTGATGCTGTCTAGAATGGCCACCCACATATAACAGCTAATTGCAGGTCTTCGCCCTCAAGCACCCTTCTAGTCATAGAGACAACAGGGAAATTGGCCATTTCAGCTGTGCTGGGTATCATTAATAATTAATGGCACTTTCAAGAGTCAGACTGTCCCTAAAAACCTAAGCAAGAGGTGCTCTGGGAACTACACAATGTGTCATTTGCTCTGATAGCAAATATAACCTTTTTACTTTGCTAAGCTTCTTTCCTCTCTTCTGTTTTTCTTTTATGAGGTGTTTTGTAGTGGGAGATAACTACTGCCCTGAGATTAGTCATATTCCTAAAATCCCTATTAACAATCCAACAGTAACTTAAAGAACAAGCTCAAATTCATATCATACTCTTGAGGACATTTCCTATCATTTTAGGTATCAGGTAAAAGTCTGTACAGATTGCCATCTCTGTTGTAATAAGCATTATATTGACAGATAAAAACCAATAATGCTTTGGCCTCTAAAAATAATATGTAGTTTTGTTTTGCTTTAGTTCACCTCATTCACATCTACATCACTGATGTTACTGACTGACACACTCTACATTTGTAGTTATTTCTTTAGCTATTTAATTAATAGTGTAAATACTCTTATTCTGTCATCCAGGAGGTAGGTTATGACACTACTGTAAATTAATCCAAATGAAGAATAGCTTATAAATATATTTTGAACTGACATATTTCACATTATTTATATTTCTGTTATCAGTGTTTTTATAGTGTTTGTTCACGAGAGGTCTAACAGTGAATTAGACCTCTCTGGCGTCTAGTTGACCCAAAATACCGGCTATAACAATCTGAATGGATCTAGAATGGTGGTATGGGGTGGCAGCCACACCTAAAAGTGCTTTGCCACCCCGGTTTGCTGTCGAATGCTGTCAAATTTAACACAGTCATTTCAAATAATTTAAAAAATAACATGTTATAAAAGTAGAAATCAACACATGTAACCAAATAATCTGTATGACCATATTTTAGACTAGGCTTAAGTTCAATGAAAAAAGGCTGGAAATAAAGCAATGTATTGGTTTCTAATGCCACCTAGATATTCTATTAAATACTTTACTCATGTGCCACAATCATGTAATGATTTTGAGTTCAAATATCTTCATTTGGGGGATTTTCCAAGCAAATATTGACATGTGTGATTGTTTGTGGTTAAATCCGCATTTACTTATTACTGCCACCTCTTAAAGTCTGCATGCCACCCTCTTGCCACCCCATGAATATAACTCTAGATCCGCCCCTGTTCATAGCTCATATAACCTATACTGTAAAACATGAAATGTCCATATTTTCTTACCCTCAGTGTAAAGGGAGTGTTACCACGACAATACTTTCCCACATATTGGAGTTTAATAAAATCAAAAGAAAATTCAAAATGTTCTTAAGGGGAATAAAAATACTTGATTTTTCACTATGATTTTCATACATATTCAGCAGTGATTTCTGTGGGAACCCAAATAATGAGCTCAGTGTCAATAACATACAAGGCTTACAATGCCATTAGTTTGTCATTTTACTTCTACTTTGCATCACCCTGCTGTTACTGTACAACACTGCTGCATTACGAATCTTCTGACCATATAATCATTATACATTTCACATTAATAATTGTTTATGAGGTTGCTCAAGTGGGTAATAAATTAATAAACTGAACTTTCTATGTTCAAAACGGTGAGGAAGAATGATTTCCAGCAACAGCAAAAAGCAGCAGAAGGGATGATCACATTTCCTCTCCTTAGGAAGTCATCCACTGCACTGTTCAAGGGTAACCAACCACTGTCTTATAACTTTATTATTCTTTCTTAATCGGTTT
Source organism: Dicentrarchus labrax (assembly GCF_905237075.1). Taxonomy (NCBI): domain Eukaryota; kingdom Metazoa; phylum Chordata; class Actinopteri; family Moronidae; genus Dicentrarchus; species Dicentrarchus labrax. The sequence goes on from NW_026136707.1 coordinate 22,723,351, forward strand.
ATAAATATTTATGAATCGCCAAAGCCACCCTGACTCGGAGCTGAGATTGAAGCCGGAGCGGAGTATGTACGTTCCAAAGCAGCCATGGGTTGGAAGGAGAGAGATAGCGTGGACAGGAGATTTGTGACAGAGCAGAGCATGAAACCCATCAGTTGATGAGTGGAAATCCCTACTTTCTAATTAATAGAGGTACACAGGCCAGGGGGATAAGGAGGATCAGGGAAATGAAATCAGCAAAAAGATAGCATCACTCATTTCTGAGGTCCATTGTCACACTTCAGAATCTGCTGTAATGAATCACTCAAGCATTCTGCAGATACATTTGAATGGTGGGGAAAATTCATTGTCCGGTGGAGAGCATTCGATAAGGATCTTTTCTCTTGCCTCTCCCTCTTCTTCAGCCTCTTCTTTCCCTCTTTTGTCAGAGGGCCCTCTGATCAAAAAGCGAAATCAAGGCTCAAGCAACAGGTGCGCCGGCTGAAAGGCTGCCGCAATCTGCAAGTGAACTGGAAAGCTATCTCGGATAAAAAGGACTGATTCGAGAAGTTTCAAGGGATTTGCTTCTTGGGGTCAGTTGGAAGAGTCAGGATGGGGTGAGATGCTAGAGTGGGTCCATAATTTACTAAAAGCAAGTGACAGAACAATTACTAAACAGAAACTGGAATCTTTCTGAAGCACTTTCTTACATACATATTGTAAAAAAAAAAAAACTTTTGACTATTGACTTGCAAAAAAAAAACAGAAGAGCAAAACATAACATGGCACCTCTTACATGTTTTCCACCCTGTGTTCCTAATTGGAAGCATCACTGCTGGATGTCTTATGTAAGATTTTTAGTGCTCTTATACCACCCAAAGTGTCGTTGCTAGGATATGACATGATGTTTTAGTCACTATGCACTGGGAAGATGCAAAATTCAACAGCATAAACCAACACAAAGGGCTCGTAACCCTCATTAGGAAGATCTTAGACAGATTTCTGTACACTGTAAGCATGTGAGGACAAAGGCAGCCGCTACTCTACTCACCCTTCATGCAATATTTTTACATTTTACAGTGATAAGCTTGTAAATCCAACTCATATAAAGGATTCATCTGCAGCTGAGGAAGCTATATAGCCTTAACCTTTGACCTTAATGCAGAATGTTTTTTCCTTTTTTTTTTTTTTTTACCAGAGGTGTCTAGAGATGTATTAAACCTCCAGCCTGTTTGTAACCAGCTACTGTACAACATTAACAGTTTAATCTGCCACTCTTTACGGAATAAGAGGAACACAAGCATAAGCCCAGCACATATTAGCTGCTGCTCACAGAACTGGCAGGCTGAACACAGCTCCTCGACATCCTGGAATAAGTAACTGTGATGGTGAAATCTGAAGACATGAAATGGGAAACAAAATGCAGCATATATCTTTCCATATCATGCACCCTCAGAGGGGATTTGCCAGAACTGCCTTTAGACATTATTATTCTTGTTTGCAAAATGCACCAAGAGCACGTTTAAAAAACACAAGTAAGTAAATATACAGTAGCTTCAGTCTTCTCTCTTTAGCCTTTGTCTTTGTTTGCTTTCCAAAGATAATTTAAGTTTTGGGTTTCTAAGTAGTTCAATCCAACCCAGGGGAGATATACCCCTGTGAGACAAGATTTTTTTAAACTTCTTTTTCTCTCCCTTTTTTTTTTCAACCCTTATATCCCAATGCAATTATTTAATATACACCCACTCATAGTCTGCATATGAGATATGAATATAATTGTATGTTACTTTTTAATTACAGGAAAAATCTAACTTGTAAGATGATGGGCTGGAAGGTGCCATTGCATTGTTATTTTTTTTCATCCTCGTTTTCTGATTATGTGAGCTGGGCTCCTTTGCTAAGCGATGATAAGCAGAATTTCCATGTTCTCTGCATAATTAATCCATCTTTGCCTCTCTTCATGCCAACTCTGCCGTTATCGCCTGCACATGCCTGAATTGCAAAAGAATCCTCTCTTCAATTGGAACTTATTGATATTCTAAAAAAACTGGAAATCCTCAAATTTAAGCCACAGATTGTTAAATGGATTAATTTCGCGGCAATCGCAAGCATCTAACGCGGGGAGACAGGCAAAGCAAATTGAAAGTATCTCCTGTTTGTGGAGTTTTAGTCCCAAATGATAGGGTTTATTGGCATGTTTTTTTCTCCATAGTAAGAAATTACCATTTATTTGCATGCCATAAAATACTTTTATATGGTTGAAAATTCAGAGGAATTTCTTTCAATGCCTGTCGTTGGCTTCATGATAACAACTTCAGCTTCCCACATCTGGACGCTTTTGATACTGGGTGAAAGGAATGTCTGAATATTTAATATTTTTATCTGTTTTCATCGATGGTTTCACCATTAAGGATGGCTCTGCTGTTTGCATGGAGCCTGGCAGATGTAGATTTATTTTCTGAGCTGTCTACGGCCTGCCTTTCTGTGAATATATTGATGCATTTTTCCATTTTGCTGTGCACTGATGCCTCTGCATATGTAATAAACCAGCAGACACACTTATAAAATACATCAACAGACTGTATTATAATGCTGCGTTCAGATGTGGGTCCTCAGTTACTCATGCACATATAGAAAAAGGGGGAAAAGATCAGCCACACATATCAAATATAATTTACTTGACCTCATAAAAATGAATAATATTAAATCACAGGATGTCAAAACACATGAGGTGCTCATGTATAAAGGAGCAAATATGTTATTTGGACACTTGGCACACAAACATCTGACTAGCATGCAAACAATGATATACTGAAACATGGACATGATCACTACAGTGAAGCATGCTGTCACTTATAATGTAGTGCACATTTAAACTGATTTACAGTCAGAATTGGTCTAAGATTATATATTTATATATATAAGTTCATATATATTTATAGATATCATAAACCAAAAAAATTATTTTCTATGTATTTTCATTATTGTTTGGATTCAGCTGAAAATGTAAAATAGTAGTTAATGCAGAAGCTAAATTAGTTGCACAGCTGAGAACTGGTGTTCTTCCTCTGGCCAGAGAGGTTGGCAAAATATTCAAGAGCAAAACAGATTGTTTGACCAGTGTGTTTAAATTTTTACCGTACAAACTACTGTGATTTAAGAGTGTTAATGTCCCATGAAATGTCTTGACAAACACTAAAATTATCAAGTAAATAAGATCATAATTTGGAATAAGATAAGTAAGATCTAATTATCATTAACTCCCTGTATTATAGGCCAGTTGTAAATGTTTCTTTTTTTACAGTGTTTTATGCATTTTGTGGCAGACAGCCAAAGTCTGAGGATCTCATAGTGGAAGTTGTTCAAATTCTTTATTTTTTGACTTAATGTTCTATATCTATATGCAGCACTCAGGATCTGGATTATATGAACTTGTGGTGTTTTCCAACCCAAGCAGGCTGGGCATAGTTCAAAAAAATTAATTCACTTGTGTCATGCAGGAATTACATATTTACACAGAAATTTCATGTGATCAAAAGTAAGTAGTACTCTATATTACGCAGATATCACATAAGAAATGCATATAATTTCACAAGCATTAATTTAGATCAAATCCAGCTCACACGTTCACCCTCGTCCTTGTCACTATAGGGTGAAAAGTGCAGTAAAAACAGGAAACAACTGTCATCAGTTCCATTTGTCTGACTATTAATTACATTTTTAATATCACATTTATTATTAAAATCACAAAATTATAGTAGAAACGGAGCTTATTTCTTTGTGGATATGAGAATTGACTTTAAAAAGGTTATTTTTGTTCAAGGTTCCTACAGAAAGTCATTGATTCATTCACTAATTCCACAGGCTGCATTCCCTCACCTTCCACTGTCACATACATTTTTCACCCTACTTAATAATGCAGCACTATTATTTTAGGAAATGAACTCCTTGAAACGAGTACGGATATTTATGATTTTAATCCATAAAAGGCTTGCTGGTTATCCCCTGGAGGTGTCACAATCTCAGCTTTTGACCACATAAAAAGACACTGAGATTAGCAGTAAGAATATACTGCCCCGTGGTTCTCTCCTCCTCCTCCTCCTCCTCTACAAAAAGCCTTTATTTACAGATTTACACACTCCCAATGGGAGGAGCATAGTTTGTTCATCCCGCCCTCTTTTTCGTATTTTCCTCACTTCCCTTGACTTTAACATTTTTGGTGTAATCTTAAAATGCTTTGGGGATGTGTGGCATTTTGATTTATTTTTTATATTTTCTGAACGTTCCAACTTTTTTTCCCAGCTTGTTGTGCTTTGTTTCAAAGCGCCCTGCATGTTATATATCTCCCTGGTAAACGGAAGGAGGTGGGGAGGGAAGGGTACTGGATGGTGGTGCGGAGAGTGAAGCCTCCCTGGAAAGAGCTGGCGCTGAGGCCTCCAGGGCCGCGGGTGGTTTTGGCAGCTCGGGCAGCGGAGTGGGCACTCTCTCAGACATCTGTTTGCTCACTGCTGCTGGAGCTGCTGGCTGGATGGATGGGGAGGGGGGAGCTGGAGCATTCAGCCACAACCAGCACCAGCATCTTACCCGGGACAGACAACAGCAACTCAACATTATAGCTATTAAAAGTCATGAATCATATTAATAGTGTGTCGTTTGGAGGGATGCTTTCATTGCTGTGAGTAAAGCAGGGTTGTTTAAACTGTGGGTGTCAGCATTGGGACGCAGTGCTACATTCAGGGCATTCAAGGACACATAATTGAATAGAAAATCACAAAAAACTATGGGATATTATACAAAAACAATATAAAAACTGTTCAGCTTCAGTTTGGTACTGAACAACTTTCTGTTTCAGGTCGTGGATGTGTTTCTTATTTTTCTCTCTCTCCTATACAGTACCTATATACACTGAGGACCTAAGCAGTTGTATATGTGCCACCCCAGCCCTGCACCCCACATCTCTACCGTGCACACGGAGTAGAGAGACCTTACATCCTCTGGAGACAAACCAATCCCCAACAGCCAGAGGGTGACACCACAGCAGGCAAACTCATAACACTGATGTCCAAGTTGAGCTGCTGAGGCTGCTCTTTAAGGATAGAGTCCCTGTCCAACCGATGGCTGTCACTCCCAGCGCCACTGGACATGTGTGATCCCTTAAAGAAATCAACCTAGTAATTTGTCATGCCAGACCCCGTGTGATATTACTCGGTCAGCACAGCAGCTCACATAAACAGTGTAAGAGGAAGTCTGCAACTGTTATTATGGCAATAATTCAATTTAGGATTGTCATTAAAATTAACACAATACTGGGATAACACAGTTGTATATGTAACAACTGGGAACACCTGGTGAAGTTACTGCAGGAGTAGATCATTTAATATTTAACTGTTGGATAAATGTTGTAACTTGGTTACGATGCAATCGCATGTCATTTAGGGACTGTACAAAAATTAATAGAGGGAGTGGGGGGTCAGAAAAGGGGGATGGTTGTTTATTTTTCTTTTTGCTGAAGGGAGGGATTTTTTTTTCTTATCCCTGGGTTATTCTTTTTTTTATCAAAGAAAAATACATATTTGTATTAAAATTATGAATATTTTGTGGCCACAGTTCATTCAGTTGTGTTTTGCCATATAAGGACAACAATCATATCTTTTCTTTTTCTTTCTTTTTTTAATATCTGCTTTATTTTGCCAGTACAATAGAGAGAGACAGGAGAGGCTGGGGAGAGAGAGGGCAATGACACGCAGAAAAGGGCCTGGGACGGACCTGAACCCGGGCCGCTGCGGTAAGGTCTCAGCCTTGATACATCTAAATCAGCTTGTAGCTAACAGCATCAATATGCCAAATTTAAGAAACAAAATACATATGGATCTTTGCATTTATTAGTGATTGAACATTATACACACACAGTGCATCTAAACAGAAAGCTACTACAGTAAAGTTATAAGTAATGTGTAAAATACATAAATGTTAAATGTGACATTAAATGTGACAATGACATCTCTTGTTTAAAAAACAAAGAAGGGCTGCAATATTCAATACAAAGGCCACCACACTTGTGTTACATTTTCCATAATTTTGGTAAATCCTAATTCCACTGTTATTGTGAAATTTGGTAGCCATGTGTAAATTATTAATCAATTACGGTTTAAACTGAAGTACAACATCTTAAATACTGTGTGCACTTTTAGTTATTAAAGAAAAAGAGTTGTACCAATTCAATAGTGTCCTATTTTGAGATATTTGAGGGGTGGTGCATTGGTTTTGTAGGGCAGTGTCAAAAGAAAATATTAATGCGCTCCAGATAGTTTTAATGACGTGAAACATAAGGTTCAGCTGTCTTCTCCCCACCCAAATAATTTTTGTACAGTCCCTCACTACTTTATAATGTCATAAGAAGCAGATGAGTTTGTGCATGTATGGTACCATGCTTCTACGATTAGAAATTCCCCTTTTTAAATTAAAAGTAACATGTGGGTAAAACTGAATAAAAAGTGTTACACATCCACGCCATCCTCTTCTTCAACATGAAAAAATCCACCAGTGCTTGTGACAGCGCTGTCAATAAATAATCACATCAGTAGACAAAACTTTATATATTATTTAATATCAACATGTCACTATCACAAAATATTTTCAGGCTCTGAATGAGACATTGAGTTCACAGACATGCTGAAGTGTCTCCAGTCAGAAGACTATTGGGCATACCAATGAGCCGTACGAACACCATTTGTTCTGAAACATATTTCCTTTAAGAAGGAACATGATGAAGACACCAGACAGCACACCTCCACTGCCCCGACACTGAATGGCATCCCCCAAATGTGACTTGGCAGTTCTAATCAAATGATTTAGCACATTAAATCAACCTTTCCCCCATAATCAGATTATGTGAGTGCACTGTGCAGCATCTCCACAGCATACAGTATACCTTAACCTATTAATATGACCAACCTTGTGTCAGTGATTTCCCTTGCGATGGAAACAGTATCATGTTAATTATCACAACCATCTGGTCCGAGCAGTGAAAAAAAAAGCTTTCTCTTCCTCTCGCAGATTTGTACCTGTCAATCAAAGACGGCTTCAAACAAGCCACTGGGGCTCAGGAACAGCAGAGAAGAACCACGCTCCAGTCTCAGAGGATTTAGGAGTGGCGTTAAATTAATCTTCAGCTGGCAATTTGACTCTCCTCTCTCACTATGTTGTTGCTCTTACCACAAATCATTATTGATTTTGGTGCTGGGTTCCTAATATGGCCAGTAAACGCTATTTATGGATCTTTAGCATGGTAATTTTAGACATGTGTTTGGGATTGCTTTATTTTTAACCTTCTGATAGGTTTCAATGTAATTTTATTTGTGGGTTTTTGGAGGGTTTAGAATGTATGTTGAATGTTGTACGGCATAAAAACACACCAAAAAAACCTTTAATAATTTTTTTTTAATTCTCATATTTTTATCACTATTTATTTATCTAATAAATGCTTTCCTTTGTTTTGAATGCATCATTGTCTCATTTCTTAGAGTGTGTAGAGAGTGACAAAGCTGAGATATTAAAATGATTCACTGTTTATGAGCACCACTGTCCCATGACATCACTGTGTTTGGATCACAACCAAAGCTGTACGTGCAGAAGAAAGGGAAAAAAAAAAAACTTTAGCCACCAGAGGACAGAGGGGGAAACGCAGGAAGAGACAAACCAAGGAGGCTCGCAAGACAGATGCTCTCCTGAAGGTGAACCACCGCTGACCCGTCTGCCACATAAATTATTCTGTAGTTTCAGACTCCATTCCAAAGTTGTGGAATTGGGTTACAAGATAATTTCACAGGCCACTTGCTTGTCTTCCTTGGCAGTCCAACTGGCTAATTGAAGAGAGTGATTTCCAGTTTGGGCAACTATTCAGAACATGGCAGTCAAAATCTGAATGATTTGAAGGCTCTCGTTTCCTCTCTCTCTTTAAATATTCTGAATATTTTTCTCGTCCATAGGCAGACTAATTGTAGGCAAGAAAAAAAATAGACTCAAATTCTGATTGACAGTTGAAATCAAATTGATAAATAAACAAAGCATAAAAAGCAGAGTACGGTCTCTCCCTGGAAATTATAAAATAAATATGTTTTACAGTAAAAGGTTGTTTTTTAAGCATAAGGCTCGAGTAGAGAGAATTTGCACCAGGCTGTTTTTTTTACTGAATAATTCAGAGTAGATTTTGAGTGTGTTTAAATTTTTTTTTTTTACTTTTGGTTACTTCTTTCAGCTTTTGGCCAAGAGGTCAAGTCATTTAAGGTCATGGCGTCTCAATCCAGATCAACTCTCAGGGTGCATTATGGGGGAGTGAGTGGCCAAGTTGCCACTGAGCTAATCCTGGTGTGTTTAACCAATATAGGTTCAGATCTGCTGGAGATATGAGTGGGACCACATGCTGTATTAAATTACCCATGGTGCAATAGTGGAGGGTTCTCCCCTAAACGCCTCTCTTTTTGTGTCTAATGGAGAAATGAAGCAGTTGCATTAATCGTACAGATCTTTTTAAAGCAGCAGCAAACTGATGGCTGCAGGGTCTGTTAAGGAAAAAAGGTGTGAACAAAATGTTTACCTGAAATGTAGGCGAGGCAAAATATTTTTGTTTATATTGTGACCGTGGTGCCTCATGATGATCACCGGCAGGAGCTCAGTCTCCATCCCCGTTTATATTTACACCCCCCCCCCCCC